>NW_012115043.1:1797009-1808305 GCF_000951035.1 Colobus angolensis palliatus | reverse complement strand
CTGCCACAACCTCCCAAGTAGCTGGGATTGCAGGCATACACCACCAGTGGGCCTGGCTAATTTTTGTATTTTTAGTAGAGACAGGGTTTCACCATGTTGGCCAGTCTGGTCTCAAACTCCTAACCTTGTAATCCACCTGCCTTGGCTTCCGAAAGTGCCGGGATTACAGGCCTGAGCCACCAGGCCCGGCCTCAGATTTTTATATATACTTTTGGATGGAGTAAAGTAGGCTATTGTCTGAGTAATTACAGTTTCCTTTTATTTGCAAGAAAATAACATAATTTTAATTACATGAGAGAGAACAACTTTCTGTGTCCAGTATGTTAATGATTGAAGCCATAGTGTCAGTCTCGTAGGAGAGTATGGTAGAATAGTCATTAATGTCTCTCTAACAGCTAGTGCTAATCTAGGACTAATACTATGTTCTTAGTAATCAGTGATACCTTCAGGCAATGGCGCCTAAGATGAGATACAAATTGTGTTATATTATAAAATGCGTTCCTAGGAACAAAAGTCTTGATTAGTCACTTGGTTTTATGGGATTGATATGACTACATGAATTGTGTGTGTGTGTGTGTGTGTGTGTGTGTGTACATGAATATGTCCATACGTTCTTCCTCCTGAGTTATTTGTCATGAAAATAGATATCATTGAGTTATGCCTTTATTTTGCCAGTTGTCTAAAATATTTCAAGTACTTTTGAAAAAATTGATGCATTGCTTTCTAGTTTTTATTGTTGCAGAGCTTGGAACCATTATAATTCCTAAACTAGCTGTGGCTTCTTACAGGGAAAAAATAAGTGTTTAGAATAGCAGAGTAGAATTTGAGGGGGAAATTACAGTCACAGAATTTGTTCATATGTATACTAGAAACAATGAGACAATTAAGTAGAAAACAAAAGGGGGAAAAATCTATTCACACATGGCTTCTCCTCTCAAGGAGCTTGTTTTTTGACGTAAATGCAACAGCAAGGACATATAAGACATTTATCCTTGAGAGTAAGCTTTTGATCAGTCTTAAGTCATAGAGTAAATGAGAGTATTTCTGTTTGGGTTGGAGAATATGCTATTTCGGGAGGAGCAGCAGACAGTAGGAAAGGAGCCAAGAATACACTATTGAGAAACAATGTTCTAACGGTGTAAGATGACTTATTGACATTTATTATTAAAGACTGTAGAATATTCATATTTGGTCATTTTAGGATAGTTTCTCATTTTCCTGGAAAGGCTGAAAGAGGGAATACGGGCTTAAAATTTAATAGTCATCTTAAGTGGTTCCTTTCAGAAAAGTATGTTCAGGGTGGGCATATTTAACTTTTGGGTGCTCTATAACCTCTAAGGATTTAGATGTAAAGTATGTGAAAAACATGTAAAAGATTCCATAAAACCCCCAAAAGTCTTGAAGTTTGACCTCCTTGGTCACTTCTTGTGACTGACATGGAGAAAAGATAAATTAAAATTGTATTGACTTTATGTTTGTTTTTAGTTTATAAATTCCCTTTGTTTTATCTCTACATTCAGGCTGTGTAAATTTATACCAAGAAACTGCTAGAAATATTACATTTTAAGTCAAGAAATAGACATTAATAACATACTTGAATGCTTTCTCCCTCCCCACCCCAGGCAGTAGTAATGGGGGGAACATTGTTGTCATGTCTTCAAATTCAGCATATGTTAAACTTCTTTTTAAAGTCACTTTGCTTCCTAGTGGTGGAGTTTCAGCACTAAGGAAAAAGAACAGTCTCTATCCTTATTACATATGTGCATTGTAGGGTATGATAAGAAGCTCAGTTTATAACTCAGATACCCTATTAGACTGTTTAGAGACCATAGCTACTTTGTGGTTGGCTTAATAGAGAAGGAAAGATTTGTATAACATCTTAATTTCTTAATCAGCATTTGCCACAATTTGAAACCTAGAGTTTATTATGATGTGTGAGTAATAATTTAAATTCTGTCTTAAGGAAGCAATTTTAAAACATGAAGCAGTGTGTAGGATACATGGTATAGCTTGTCACAGGAAGAAAACACATACATACGTACATGTGAAATACATGTGATGCACATATACATATAGAGAGGTTTTTTTTGAGACGGAGTTTTGCACTTGTTGTCCAGGCTGGAGTACAATGGCATGATCTCGGCTCACTGCAACCTGTGCCTCCTGGGTTCAGGTGATTCTTCTCAGCCTCCCCAGTAGCTGGCATTACAAGCATGCGCCACCACGCCCGGCTAATTTTTGTATTTTTAGTAGAGAGGAGGTTTCACCATGTTGGCCAGACTGGTCTCGAATTCCTGACCTCAGGTAACCGCCCGCCTCAGCCTCTCAAAGTGCTGGGATTACAGGCATGAGCCATTGCGCCTGGCCAGAAGATTATTTTTAAAAAATTTTTTTGACCTTATTTTTTCCGGGGTCACTGTTCCCACAGCCAAGGTGGGGGTGCCACCCCATAGAAGACGATTTTGGTTTGGGAAGAAAGACAGAAAGTATAATTTTCTCCTTGCCAAATATTTGTAATTCAGGTTTTACCTTTGTACATAATCCCAGTGCCAAGATTTTAGGTTGTGTATATAAATGTCAGTGAAAACTTAGTTTCAACCCTTAGAAAATGTATTGATATATATACATGGAATATATTTATATGCATTAAGAAATAATCTTAGGTAAAATTTCATTTCTGCTTCACTACCTAATTTTTTAGGTAAATGCAGTTTCTGTGCTGCAAGTTGCATTCACCTCAAATTTAAAAACCAACAGAAAGTATCTACACCCTTTGCTCAACATGAAGTAAGGTCTTAAGCAGGAGGTTAATGAAAGTTCTTGCAGTGCTGAAGTTAATTCAAGTTGGTAACCTTCTTAGCCTAGAAAATTGTGCATCTGGGAAATACTAGTTTAAATCTTATTTAATTCACATTTATTGCTGATAAAATTTATGTTCCCTACCAATATATCATTCTGTGGAAAGGCAAATTGTATTTGTTTCTTGATTGCTATTCTTATCAACTTTTATGAGATAATAAAAATTACAGAAGCTTAGAGAAATGTGATTTTTTCCAGGGGAATATGTACTCTGGTTTTACTGATTATTTATTTGGGAAAATGTTAACATACCTTATAACAGATGTTTAACAAATATTTGTCGATTAAATGAACTGATATAGATAGATGAAGATTATTCTTTTTTTTTTTTTTTTTGAGATGGAGTCTTGCTTTGTCACCCAGGCTGGAGTGCAGTGGCATGATCTCAGCTTACTGCAACCTCTGCCTCGTGGGCTCAAGCAATTCTCCTGCCTCAGCCTCCCAAGTAGCTGGGATTACAGGCTTATGCTACTGTGCCCTGCTAATTTTTGTATTTTTAGTAGAGATGGGGTTTCGCCATGTTGGCCAGGCTAGTCTCAAACTCCTGACCTCAAGTGATCTGCCCACCTCAGCCTCCCAAAGTGCTGGGATTACAGGTATGAGCCACTGTGCCTGGCGTGAATATTATTCTTTTTTTAATTGGCTTAGATATCAGTTCATCCATAAACATTTTCCTTTGTTTTCCTACTATGAGTGCCAACTGTGTGGTGGGCACTAAATTAAGTGTTCGCTTAATCTTAAAACTACTTTATAAAGCAGAAGGTATTATATCAGCTTAACAGATGAGGAAACCGAGGTTTGGAAAGGTCAACTAACTTGTCCCAGATTATCAAGCTTACCAGGATTCAAATTTAGGCCTATCAGAGTAAAAAACTCCGGTTGTCCCGAAAATATACCTTCTCCCTTTGTTTATATAACCTATTTAATTAGTTTCTTCTATATTTTCATAGAATTTATTACTCAAAAACAAAACTATAGAAACCCATTATAGATTAATTTTACTAAGGTATAGTTTACATAAAATAAAATGTGCCTCTTTAAAATTTATAGTTGGATGAGTTTTGTCAGATGAATAGTCATTTACCACCACAACAATCAAAATTAGAATATTTCCATCGTCCTCAAAAGCCCCTCATCTATGTTCCGTTATAAGTCACTCCCTTCCTGCCACTGCTGATTAACTTTAATCCCTATGATTTTCTTTTTCCAGAATGTCACATAAATGAAATTATATAGTAAGTACACTTTTGTGTCTGAGTTCTTTCACTTAGTGAAATGCTTTTGAGATTCATCTATGTTGTGGCAGGTATCAGTATCAGTGCATTGCTGTGTTGTGTTCCATTGTATGGATGAACCACAGTTTAAAAGTCACCATTTGGTGCACATTTGGGTTGTTTCCAGCTTGGAATTATTATTAATAAACTGCTGAAACCGTACATGCTCATAACCCGTTTAGTTGTAAAATTTCTGGATTATTATAACATTCTCTGGAGTCGTATGGCCTTCTGACTAATGAGTTTATAGATTCCTTAGTTTTAGATATGAGATACGTCATTGAAGGCTGTGAGCCCTTTGTTAGATATTGGAGATAAATTTGTTGATTGCTTTCAAAATTTGGAGATAACATTTGAGACACGCCTTTTTAAAAAATTAGCATGTAGTAGTAGTAGTAGGAGGAGGAGGAGGAGGAAATAAATGATATGAAAAATGCAGGGAAATGTAGTATAATGGCAAACACTGGACTAAGATAAATTTGGGTTTTGGGCCTATAATCTGGTTTCATTTTCTAGCTGTATCTCTTAATAGATTTTGGACAAGTTGAGACTTGAAAAAATTAGTAACCTCTCTGAAAGGAAAATGGAACTTACATTTCCACATTTTGAGTATATACACTTACCTCATTTAGTCCTCAAGACACCTGTGAGGTACCTGTGAGCTAGATAGTACTAGTGCTAGTGTACTAGTGAGAAAACTGTGATTCAGAGAAGTGAAATAACTGGCAGTGGAAGAAAAGCCAGTAAGTGATTGAGTCAACAGTTGCCTCTATATCAGTTTCCTTATCTGAAAAACGAAGGTAGTACTACTTTGTAGTTATGAGACTTAAGTGGGATTACATTAATAAGAACTCAACACTGCTGCTAGTCTCTTCGTCTACCCCCCTTTTTATAAAGGTCCCTGTTTCCTAGTCTCTTAACCTGCCATTCTGTTAACTATTAATTACTAAGAGAAATTTATAATGTGGATACTACTGTTATGTATCTTTAAAATTGCAAAAGATTATGCAATGTCTGAAGGCTGGTATATTAAATGTTTCTTTTTATCATAAACATTAGAAAAAACATTACGTCAAATTGCAAGTAGAATTTGCAGTATTGTTTATTCTACCAGATTATCCTCACACATTTCCATTAGCATATTCTCTCAATCATTTTTTCTGATATCATGCTTTCTGAATTGCTTTGTGAAGTAGCTCAAAACTGCATTCTATATAAAAAATTATCCTAATAATAACTCATTTAAAAACCAATTTGGGGCTGAGCGCGGTGGCTCATGCCTGTAATCCCAGCACTGTGGGAGGCCGAGGCAGGTGGATCACCTGAGGTCAGGAGTTCAAGACCAACCTGGCCAACATGGTGAAACCCCGTCTCTACTAAAAATACAAAAAAAATCAGCCAAGCATTGGTGGCACACGCCTGCAATCCCAGCTACTTGTGAGGCTGAGGCAGGAAAATCGGTTGAACCCAGGAGGTGGAGGTTGCAGTGAGCCGAGATCGTGCCACTGCACTCCAGCCTAGGTGACTGAGCGAGACTCTGTCTCCAAAAAAATTAAAAAAAAACACAAAAAACAATTTGGGCACTTATTTCTTCCACATATAACTTCTTCTGCATAGCTAATGCACATATAACTTCTTTTGCATCTATCTTACGATTTTTAAAATTACTATAAGCAGTCTTCTTGATGAACCTTTCTCCTTTAGACATTCCAGTTTGCAGGATGACACCAAACTTGGTAAAAGATGTTTCATAAAAACTTACTGTCAACAACTATTCTATAGAACCTGTGTTTGAACCATGCAGAGTAAACACATCATTAAGTTTTCTTTTTCTTGGCTCTCCTAATGAGTGGAGAAATCTTACACAGCTGGAGAAGCCTGGGACTCCTTTCTGAACTGATTTATTTACATAACATATACTTAGTTTGACACACTGCTTAGAAGCAAGCAGAGAGCTTTTAAAGTTAAGTGCTATGCAGTACTTCAAAGAACATTTTAGCTACACTGTAATTGTTCAGCTTTTCTGGATACAAAGCATCTCTTTGCTGTTAAAAAATTCCTGTCCCACTTTTTTATGTTATGGCTTTCAATGCTAGAGAAAAGTAAGCTGAATGTATTTAAAAGCTCTTTTTAAAAACATATTTTAGTTTCAGAAGCTGATGTGTAATGCTAGTAGTTTAAGAGTGTGTCTGCACAACCAAGGGCAGATCTTTCTGCTCTTACCTAATTGTTGTGAACGTATATGGTGATTTGGAGCCAGGTAATATGATACTATGGTCTGATGTAAAGAACTTACACTTCGAAGCCAGATAAATCTAGGTTTAAATCCCACTATGTGCTCACTAATAATTTTTCTTCAGCAGAGTTAAGAACTACTCAGTTTCTTCAACCGTATGTGGGTGATTAAAAAAAAAAAAAAAAATCTCCTTCTTAGGGGTTGATTTCAGTAACCGAAAGTATATCTAATGCTTAGCATATATGGTAGAACTACTCGTTAGACCTTTCCTTTTTCTGTTACCTTCCCCACCATCCCAAAAAGGAACAACTTCCTTTCTCATTGAAATGAAGATATTTTTAGCCTAAATATGTTTTATTCAGGTTTGAGGATAAATGAGAGTAGCAGGGTTGACCTACTTATGGAGTGCTGGTGATGATTTTCATTCAGCACAAGCTCTGGATTGTGGGAAGAATAGGTTGCCATACAGGTAACAAAACCCAATAGAATAGTTTGAAAATGAACATACATAACTATATAAACATGGTGACCAAATACATGCTTCAGTGTGTCTGAATAAGGCACATTTGAGTTGAATGCCTGAATAGGCATTGATAGAGGGAAATATATATATAAATAAAAAGTGCCCTGCATCTTCAAGAAATTCAGTCTAGAGAAAAATACCCACAGATTCATAATTACAGACTTGAAGAATTTGTATAATTGAGATATAGTAAAGGGCTACATGGGGAGAGAGTGATGAATCTGTACATTGAGAAACTTTCTGGTGAGATGGTATGACAGAGACTGGGTTTCCTCCCAGGGTCTGTTTTCTCCTTAATAATAGAACCCTGTTTTTTCCACTTGGCATGTGGCTGCCTAGAAGCTTCCCTTGCAGCTAGAGGTGGCCATGTGACTAAGATTTGGCTAATGAAATGTTGGAAAAAAGTGAAGCTTGAGGACAGTCTCAGTGTGAATTAGTTCTGCTGAGAGATGTGCTGTTTTGCCCTTCTGCCTTTCTTTTCCTTTCTGGGATACAACACAGACATGATGGCTGAGGCTGCAGTAGCTTTCTTGGGGCATAAGGTAACGTAGAAAGATAGAAAGCACCTAGGTCCTTGATGAGCATGTAGCTGCATGTACGCTCCAGCCTGCCTATTTCTAGGTGTATTTTATATGAGTGAAAACTAACCCAAGCTGGAACATAAGATGGTTTATTTCTGGTGTCTGTTACTAATAGCAAAACGTATTCCTCACAGGTACAGATAGCAGTGTGGTATAAGCATCTGACTCCCTCTAACCCCACATCTAGTCACCACTGAAATGACTATAAATATATCTAAATAGAATGTACCAGCATTGAAAACACCAAAAAGGAAGTGTTCACATACCTGAAATACTGACATCTCAAGAAAAAGAAATAACTGCAGTAGATTGAAACGTATCAAATATGTTAAAAATCTGTGAGCTCATATGTTACTTTTTTTAAAAGCTCATTATTTTTGGAGACTAGGGAGCCAATTCATTATTTTGAAAATTGATAAAGATTTAATCATTAATTCTGCCCTTCCTATACACAGTGTATATCTCAGGGTAACTAAGTAGTTGGCAAGATCAAGATTTTCTTTATAGAAACATTTTAACTATACATTAAGAAAGATTGATAGAATGTCACCCATTTTGCAGCTTTTAATGAAATAATCATCAATGATTGCTAAAAGTAATATTGGGTGAACTGCTAAAGGATAACTTTATAGTGGCTTTCCTCTTCTTTCTGGGCTACAACACAGACATGACTGAGGCTTCAGGAGCTTTCTTGGGTCATATAATGGCTTTATATTAGGCTGAAAATAAGGATTAATCTTAACATCATAAAACGAGAGACAACTGAACATTATATACTTCCTGATGAAAGTTCACATCTCTATCATGAAGTATCCTTGCTGAAAAATCAAACCCTACTTTGATACTTTGATCAAACCTCTAGATCTCTAGTAACTGATATATAAGACATAGTGAGGAGACAGACTTCTGAAATAAGATTCTGCAACCTTAAAAATACAGGAATGTTGCACTGAATACCAGGGCAAAAGCACATACTCTTGATATAAAAGGTTACTTCTGTAACAAGAAAATTGTAGAAAACATTTTTTTTTTTTTTTTTTTTTTGCTTGTAGGTTTTTAAAATTGTGGAGTCTTTGGAGTGAGACGTAGAAAATAAGTTCATAAGGCAGCAGGCTGGGATGAAAGTGGGGGCCAGCTAACAGGGAGGCATACATTAAAAGGGTGTTGGATATTAATAAGTAAGGCCTGTAGGATGGAAACTAAAATATGCAGTATCCAAATAAGAAATAATAAAATAGAAACTAAATATGTGGTATATAAATTAAACTGCACCAGAAGCAACAGAGAGTGGATTAGAAAATTTTATTAGAAAATGATACAGACTACAAGTTTGAGAAGCTCTCTCAAAATGCAGAGGAAAAGGGGGAGAAGAAATGAAAAAAGAAAATTTGAAGAAAAAGGTGATTGACATAAAGGATAGAGTGCAGAGATCTAATATATACAATTGACATTTTGGAAAAGACCAGAAGAAATTGAATGGGAACAATTATTAAACACTCTATGGGATAAAAACTTTTCTGAGAGGAGATGACCTGAGCCTGCAATTCAAACAAGCTTGTTGCCAAACTCCAGGAAAAATTAATGAAAATAGCCTAACAACTAAGTCTATTCTGGTGAAACTTTGTACTTTCTCTTGTTAAAATCATCATCATCGTCATCATCATCATGATCAGGCATCCAGGAAGGGAGAAAAACAAGAAAACATACAAGTTGTTCACTAAGGAAGAAAAGGTGGACTAGCTTTAGACTGATTGTTCTTACCATTAAACATCAGCTTGTTCTTACCATTGAACAGTTGAGCAGTGTATACAGAGTTCTGTAGGCAATTTGGACCCTAAACTTCTTTATTCAGCCAAGTTGTTTGATGAAGAAGCAACACATATTTTCAATTCTGCAAGACTTCAAAATATATACCACCCACCTACCCTTCCAACAGAATTATTTCAAAACATACTGTAGCTGAGAGATTCTGCAACATACAGGCAAAAGCCAAAACTTACACATTTTTTCCAAGCATGACTTTAGGGCTTAGCTAACTCTTGAATCACTCCTTTGTAAATTGATTCAAGAGTTAACTAAAGTCATTCTCACTGGAGCACAAACTAATTATTCTGCAAAAATGAATATGCTAATAACCCTAATTTTCAGAGTTGCCTAAGATAGTTCTGAGTTTGGGCAGCATACATATTTCCACTTGCACGTAGTACCTACTTAACGCATATGGCATATTATAGTGGTTCTCTTTTTTTTTTTTTTTTTGAGACGGAGTCTTGCTCTGTTGCCCAGGCTGGAGTGCAGTGGCCGGATCTCAGCTCACTGCAAGCTCCGCCTCCCGGGTTTACGCCATTCTCCTGCCTCAGCCTCCCGAATAGCTGGGACTACAGGTGCCCGCCACCTCGCCCGGCTATATAGTGGTTCTCAAAGTGTGATCCCCTGACCAGAAGCATAGGTTTCACCTGGAACTTGGTAGAAAAGCAGGTTCTTAGGTCTCTACCTAGATTTAGTAAATCAGAAACTGTGGGGTTTGAGAAAAGCAATCTGTGTTTGAACAAACCTTCTAGGTAATTCTAATGCCCCGTGAAATTTTAGAGCCAGTTGTATTGTTTCTCAGACCAAATTAATCATCAGAATCACTTCTGAAGACTTTGAAACATCTTTTCCCAGTCCAGATGAGACTTAATTATCTGGATTTGGAAATCACTGGTCTGATAAAGCTTAGAACCAAAATACCTAAATTCTTTTCTTCGTGCCACCTTATCAATTTCTGAGCCTTAGTGTTTTCTGTTGTAAAACAGCACTCACTTTCCTGACCATTTCATTGGATTGTTGCAGACATTAAATGAAGAAATGAATGTAAAAGTACTTTGCAGTGTAGATAAGGAAATCCATAGTTATAAGTTCATTATCCTGTGTTTGAAAAGGGCCTCACTTAATGGTTGTTAATATTCTCTTGGAGACCAGTATATACCATCTATGTTGGGCTTCAGTAAAGTGTTCTCCCCCATGCAGTTCTTTCTAGTATCTTTCCCTTTCCTAACTAAACTACCTGCCACACTACTTTTTATTTGATTTTCAAATTCAATTATTATATTTATTTTACTACCTTTTCAATGTGGATTTTTTCCAGTTGCTTTCTGTATGTTCAAGTCTTGTATCTTCAAGGTTCTAAGTTATTTGAGAGCAGAAATCGTTACTAATCGTAATACTAAGTAAAATGCTTCATTCATTGAATTTAGTCTGTTCATTAGCTCATTGTCATTAACTGTTGTAGGAATTGATGAGGATTTTCTTTTTCTATTTCATTAATTTAGTGCTTTGCAAACAGCTTTCCTTCTAGCAGTATGAAAAGGTGATTGGTCTGGAACAAGTCAACATCTGTACTTCTTAAAATTATTTTTTAAAGGTTTATCGTATTATTCTTTCTGCCTAGTTTATGGTTGCTGAAGTTAAGAAAACTAGAGCTAGGTGTGATAGTTCATGCCTGTAATCTCAGCACTTTGGGAAGCCAAGGCAGGGAGTGTTGCTTGAGTTCCAAAGTTCAAGACTAGTCTGGGAAACATAGTGAGACTTCATCTCTACTAAAAATAAAAATTAGCCAAGCATGATGGTGTGCACCTGTAGTCCCAGCTACCCAGGAGGCTAAGGCAGGAGGATCACTTGAGCCGGAGAGATTGAAGCTGCAGTGCTACAGTGAGCTATGAGCATGGCACTGTACTCCAGCCTGGGTGATAGAGTGAGAGACCCTGTCTCAAAAAAAGAAAGAAAAAAAGAAAATAAAGGAAGCGAAGGGGAGGGGAGGAAGAAAAGAAGAAAAGAGAAAAGA
>NW_012115043.1:1780823-1796519 GCF_000951035.1 Colobus angolensis palliatus | reverse complement strand
GGTTTCACCGTGTTAGCCAGGATGGTCTCGATCTCCTGACCTCGTGATCCGCCTGTCTCGGCCTCCCAAAGTGCTGGGATTACAGGCTTGAGCCGCCGCGCCCGGCCTTATATATTATCTTTAAAGGCTAATACAATTAACTTTCCTTAGATGGTTCTCCTTTATCTCCATAGTGTTGAAATTTTTTATTTTTGTTTTGCTTTTTCCTTTCACAGCTTCAAAGCCGATTTATTGGCTGAGCTCAGTGGCTCACACTTATAATCCCAGCACTTTGGGAGGCTGAGAGGATCACTTGAGCCCAGGAGTTCAAGACTAGCCTGGGCAACATAATGAGACCGCCCCCATCTCAAAAAAAAAAAAACAAAAAAACCGATTTGTGTTGAGCGACCCTAGCAAATAAATATGACCTTTGGTGTCACTGGTAATTTTCATTCTAAAGGTAATTACAATCTGTATTCAAGATCATATGTTCTTGCTGGAAATTAAACTAAGTAGAAAAAAAAGTTAAAGCCTTTTATTCTCCTTGACCTGTTGCTTTTTTTTTTCCTATGGCTAATAATAAGTCATAGAACAAAATAATTTTTTTTAAAAAAAGAGTCTCGTGTCACCCAGACTGGTCTCGAACTCCTGGTCTCGAACTCCTCCCACCTTGGTCTCCCAAAGTGCTGGGATGACAGGTGTGAGCCACCATGCCCAGCCCAAAAAATAGCTTTATCTTTAGATTCTTCTTTTTTACACCCTAATTTCTTGTACTAATGTTAGTTACTCTTATATATCCTGCCACCTTAGGGCTTTTAAGACACCAGTATATTTTCAAAGCCTCAAATTAACATGGGGAAAGTTTTGCTTCAGCGAGCAATACCAGAACATCATAATAATTATTAACAGAAATAAGACATTATGATGCATTTGTAAGCTATTGCTGGATTTGTGGGGCCAGTGAGAATCCTGTTGTCAAGAGCTTAATTATTCTAATCCACCTGGGGACCGGGTAGCTTTCTTAGAATATATATACATAACATTCACAGTCATGACTCTCATTTCTGTCCCTTTCTAATATTAATACGGCATTTAATTATACTGTTAGATTTAAAGAAATTTCAAAAATTTCAGTAGCTTCACTCAGAAATGCTAATACATTTTTAGAACAACTAGTAACTTTTCCTCAAATTGTGTTTACCTGTGTGAACTGTTGATTTATGGTAAAATTAAACTTTAGCCAAAACAAGACCTGTGAATGTCTGAATTCAGTTCGCAATCTAGTAACCTGTTATAAGTTAAAATCTTTTGGGGAAGGGGGGGAGTATTCAGCTTCTGAAATATAATATTTATATACCTGTTCTAAGATACCTTGTGACATATGAGAGCACAGGCTTTGGAGTCAGACTGAAAAACTGGAGTTAAAATACCATTCTTAATACTAGATATGTGAACCATCAAATAATCATGTGGCTTCAGGTAAATTCCTGAATTTCACAATTCCTGAACATCACAATGCCTCAGTTTCATCATCTGTAAGTAGGGAATGCACAAAATTTTTTTTATCACATTTAAGTTCTAGTCTTGGCTTTGTTCCTGTCCTTTTCCTTTAGTAAATCTTGTAGGTTTTGTAGGTTCTTATGCCTTAGTCTTTTCATCTATGAAATTCAAATAATATAATTTACTATAGGAATACACTGGAGATATTGCAGATTCAGTTCCAGACCACCATAATGTGAATATCACAATAAAGTGACTCAAACACATTTTTTGGTTTCCCAGTACTTGTAAAAGTTATGTTTATTCTGTACTGTATGTTAAGTGTAGAATAGCATTATGTCTAAAAAATATACATACCTGACTGGGCGCAGTGGCTCATGCCTGTAATCCCAGCACTTTGGGAGGCCAAGTGGGGAGAATCACTTGAGGTCAGGAGTTCAAGACCAGCCTGGCCAACATGGTGAAACCCTATCTCTACTAAAAATGCAAAAATTAGCCAGGCATGGTGGCATACGCCTGTAATCCCAGCTACTTGGGAGGCTGAGGCACAATAATTGCTTGAACCCAGGAGGTAGAGGTTTCAGTGAGTTGAGATCACATCACTGCGCTCCAACCTGGGAGACAGAGCAAGACTCCGTCTCAAAAAAAAATTGTTAGAGATTATCTGAGCCTTTAGCAAGTCATAATCTTTTTACTGGTGGAGGGTCTTGCCTTGATGTTGATGGCTACTAAATGCTCAGGGTGGTGGTTGCTGAAGATTGTGGTAACTGGGAATTTCTCAAAATAAGACAACGATGAAGTTTGCCACATGGAATGACTCTTCCTTTCATGAACAATTTATCTGTATCATTCCATGCCATTTGATAGCATTTTATCCACAATAAAACTTCTTTCAAAATTGGAGTCAATCCTCCCAAACCCTGTTGCTTTATTAACTAAGTTTTGGTGATATTCTAAATCCTTTGTTGTCATTTATTTTTCTTTTTTGTTTTTTGAGACAGAATCTCACTCTGTCATCTAGGCTGGAGTGCACGGACACCGTGTTGGCTCACTGCAACCTCCATCTCCTGGGTTCAAGCAATTCTTCTGCCTCAGCCTCCCAAGTAGCTGGGATTACAGGTGCCCACCACCAGGCCTGACTAATGTTTATATTTTTAGTAGAGATGGGGTTTCACCATGTTGGCCACGCTGCTCTTGACTCCTTACCTAGGTGATCTGCCCGCCTTGGCTTCCCAAAGTGTCGGGATTACAGGCGTGAGCCACCGCGCCCGGCCAGTCATTTCAACAATGTTCATGGCATCTTCACCAGGTATAGATTCCATCTCAAGAAACCACTTTCTTTGTTCATCCATGAGATTGCAGCAATTCAGCCCCATCTTCAGACTCTACTTCTAATTCTGGTTCTCTTGCTGTTTTCACCACATCTGTAGTTACTTCCTCCACTGAAGTTTTGAACCCCTCAAAGTCATCCATGAAGATGGGAATCAACTTACAAACTGTTCATGTTGATATTTTGACCTCCTCCCATGAGTCATGAATATTTTTAATGGCATCTAGAATGGTGGATCCTTTCCAGCAGATTTTCAGTTTATTTTACCTAGATCCATCAGAGGAATCACCATCTGTGGCCAGCTATAGCATTACAAAATGTATTTATTAAAGACTAAGACCTGAAAGTCGGCTGGGTGCGGTGGCTCACGCCTGTAATCCAGCACTTTGGGAGGCCAAAGTGGGCAGATCATGAGTTCAGGAGTTTGAGACCAGCCTGGCCAACATAGTGAAACCCTGTCTCTACTAAAAATACAAAAATTAGCCGGCCATGGTGGCACACGCCTCTAATCCCAGCTACTTGGGAGGCTGAGGCAGAAGAATCACTTGAATCTGGGAGGCAGAGGTTGCAGTGAGCTGAGAGCATGGCACTGCACTCCAGCCTAGGCAATAGAGTAAGACTCCATCTCAGAAAAAAAAAAAAAAAAAAAAAAAGACGTGAAAGTCAAATTGCTTTTTCATTTATGGGCTGCAGAATGGATGTTGTGTTAGCAGGTGTGGATACAGCATTAATCTCCTTGTGCATCTCCATCAGAACTCTTGGGTGACCAGGTGCATCGCCAATGGGCAGTAACATTTTGAAAGGAATCTTTTTTCTGAGCAGTAGGTCTCAACAGGGGGCTTCAGATACTCAGTAAACCATGCTGTAAACAGATGTGCTGTCATCCAGGCTTTGTTGTTGCATTTATAGAGTGCAGGAAGAGTAGATTTAGCATAATTCTTAAGGGCTCTAGTATTTTCAGAATTATAAAGGAGCATTGGCTTCAACTTAAAGTCACCAGTTGCATTAGTCCCTAATGAGAGTCAGCTGGTGCTTTGAAGCCAGGCATTCACTTCTTTCTAGCTATCAAAGTCCTAGATGGCATCTTCAAATAGAAGACTGCTTTGTCTACATTGAAAATCTGTTTAGTGTAGGTGTTTTTATCAATGAACTTAGCTAGAGCTTCTGAATAACTTGCTGTAGCTTCTACATCAGCACTTGCTGCTTTATCTTGTACCTGATAAACCAGCCTCTGCTAGCTTCCAGCTTTTCTTCTGCAGCTTCCTTACCTCTCTCAGCCTTCGTAAAATTGAAGAGGGTTAGGGGTTTGCTGTGGATTGTTAGGCTTTGGCTTAAGGGAATATTGTGGCTGGTTTGACCTTAAGACCGCCAAAATTTTCGCCATATCATCAATAAGGCTGTTTCACTTTCTTTTCATTCATGCATTCACTAGAGTAGCAATTTTAACTTCCATCAAGAACTTCTCCATTGCTATCACAACTTGGCTGTTAGGCACAAGAGGCGTAGCTTTTAACCTATTTTGGCTTTAGACATGCCCTCCTCACTGAGCTTAATCATTTCTAGCTTTTGTTTTAAAGTGAGAGACATGTGGCTCTTCCTTTCACTTGAATACTTACCAGTCATTGTAGAGTTATTAATTGTCCTGATGTCCATATTGTTCTGTCTCAGAAAATAGCAAGGCCCAAGGAGAAGGTGAGAAACAGGGAATTGGGGAACAGCTGGTCATTGGAGTAGTCAGAACGCACACAATATTTATCAGTAAAGTTTGTCATCTTACATGAGTAGAGTTAATAGTACCCCAAAACAATTGCAATAGCAGCATTGAAGATCACTGATCACAGATCACCATAACAGATATAATTATGAGAAAATACTAGAAATACTGTGAGAATTCAGTAACATAAAGCATGTCCATATATATACTGCTTACTCAGTTTCTTTGGGATTTTTTTCTAGAAATACAATCTCATTTGAAGTATTATGAGCACTTGTATCAGAGATCATTTCAATTTTGTTACTAAAAAATAAAATGGACTTGCAAAATTTCCTTCCTGTTTTGCATTATTGTGAGTAGCTACCAGAGAATTCTACTTGTTTATATTACTAGAAGGGTCCTAACAACCAAAGATATTAGGCAGTTCTCCTTTGAGTTACATCTATCACTGGATGTTTAACCATTTGACTGTATAATTTAAATCTTGGTCTATTAAGCAGTAAACAGATGGAACATTACTAACAGCAGTAATTAAATTGTAAATCTGTTTTAAAGTTGGCCAATATACAGCATCACAATCCATATTCTGTTATGTCAGTTATGTTCATTTTTATTTGGATTACAATTTCTAAATACCTAAATATTGGAAAGAAAACAAAGTTGTCTGGTTCAAATGTCTGTTTTTTGTTTTTTTTAATCATATTGGCCAAGTTCTTGCTTGCCTGCTTGCTTGCTTCCTTTCAAGAAAGGAAGGAAAGAAAGGAGCAATGGAGAGGAAAGAATATTTAACAATGTTCATTTATTCAGCAAACCTTTAATGAATGTCTACTGTGAGCTAGGCACACTTTTTTTTCCCTCCGAGACAGAGTCTCATTCTGTCCCCCAGGCTGGAGTGCAATGGCAATCTCAGCTTGCTGCAACCTCTGCCTCTTGGGTTCAAGCAATTCTCCTGCCTCAGCCTCCCAAGTAGCTGGGAAAACAGGTGAGTGCCACCACGCCCAGCTAATTTTTTTGTATTTTTAGTAGAGATGGGGTTTCACCATGTTGACCAGGCTGGTCTCAAACTCCTGACCTTGTCAAGTGATCCTCCCACCTTGGCCTCCCAAAGTGCTGGGATTACAGGCATGAGCCAAGCTAGGCACATTTCTAAGTATTAGGGATAAAACAGTGACCAGGAGAAGCAAAACCCCAGCCCTCATGGAAGTTACATTCTAGTGGATTCGGGATGAATAATTTAAATGTGTAATACGTCAAATGGTGATAAATGCTATAAAGAAAAATAAAACTGAGTAAGGACCTAGAGAATGATGGGGTAAGAACTGGTATTTTAGATAAGGTGGCCAGGGAAGCCCTTTCTAATACACTGGCATTTAAGCGGTGACCTGAATGAAGTGAGAGATCCGTCCAAATGGATATCTGGGGAAATAGAGTGCTAGGAATGGGGAATGACAAGTGCAAATACCCTGACTTGGGAGCATGCTTAACTGTCAATCTTCAATTCATTCTACCTGGAAACTTTTCTTAACACCTTAAAAGGTTAAGGTGTTTTATAGCAGTCTACATCACTTTTTTTTACAGTTCTTAAATCTTAGCATTGTTATTTTTTGTGCCTGCTAATCCGTCCTTTAGAGACATGGATAATGCCTTACCTGCCACATAGTAGCTGCTGAACAAATATTGATCAAACCAGGCCGGGCGCCGTGGCTCAAGCCTGTAATCCCGGCACTTTGGGAGGCCGAGACGGGCGGATCACGAGGTCAGGAGATCGAGACCATCCTGGCTAACACGGTGAAACCCCGTCTCTACTAAAAATACAAAAAAACTAGCCGGGCGAGGTGGCGGCGCCTGTAGTCCCAGCTACTTGGGAGGGTGAGGCAGGAGAATGGCGTAAACCCGGGAGGCAGAGCTTGCAGTGAGCTGAGATCTGGCCACTGCACTCCAGCCCGGGCGACAGAGCAAGACTCCGTCCCAAAAAAAAAAAAAAAAAAAAAACAAATATTGATCAAACCAATCAGTGAGTTTGATTATTTGTTGAGCAATTACTATTTTGTCTACTTAGTATCAATAAATTATTTTTTTAAATCAGAGTAAGCATTCTTCTCAGTCAAGGAATTATAGGAAACATAAATAGATGCGTAAGTAAGTAAGAGAAATAATAAACAGGGAAACCTTGGCTTGCATTATTCAAAAGAAAAAAAGCCAATAACAATGTAAGTGAATATTTTTTAAAAAACCCATTGAAAGGTTGTTCTTTACTGAAATATAACCTTCATATTTTGAAAGCTCATGATGAGATCCATAGTTCCTGATACTCAGTGAATTACTCTAATAGTTACTTGAAGTAACTAGGAAAATAAATCTGAAAAGTAAAGTATCACAGAAAAGGTCTTTGAATTGCAAATGGTTTTAGAATAGAACAATTTGCTTTCCAGAAAAAACCCTAAAAGTTATATTTTACGTTCCCTAATTTTTAACTATTTCTACAAAGAAGTTTTTCCACAGTTTCTTTATGATGCTTACTGCATGATATTTTCCGTTTTAGATCCTCAGCATTATAAGACCCGATTTTTATTGGATTCTATTTCTAATGAAATAAATCTTTAGGATCAGCAGTAGGTGAGGTTTCAAGATTTTTTTTATTTATGAGTTTTTCATTTGTTTATTTTACCTAAGACATCAATCTATTTTGTAGATGTGGCAAAAGCTTCAAAATAAGTAGGAGCGTTTCACCACTCAAAGTTACCACCATTTATACCTAGCAGAATGTCAGTGCAGTCTACTTCTTGAAATCTCAGAGTATGTGTGTCAGTTTTCTATAATTTGGCAACATGATAATGAAATTACTGAGTTTCTCGTTAGATGAGCCTATTTTTTAGTTAATACTGTATATCAACACTCAGAGATTTCCTTCTCTTCATCTTCCTTTCTCCCTTATTATCCCCACCCCCCTGAAAAAAGCCCGTGCCCATTCGAAAGCTAAATTTTTCTACAAATTTTTTAACTGACTTACATGTTTTTCTTTCAATATTTTAACAAAGTTGACCTTGCCCTTCTTAGTTTTTCATTATTTTTTTAAGAGACAGGATCTTGCTGTGTTGCCCAGGCTGGAATACACTGGCTGTTCACAGGCGCAATTCCACTACTGATCATCACACTCCATTTCCTGCCTGGGCTCATTCATCCCTCCTTAGGCAACTTGGTGGTCCTCTACTCCCAGGAGGTCATCAAACTAATGCCAAACTTAATGTGGACACCCGATTGCCATAGCACCCAGTAGTCCAGAACTCCTGGGCTCAAGTGATCCTCCTACCCCAGTCCCAAGTAGCTGGGACTGCAAGCACATGCCATTTTTTATAGTTAAAAATAAACAAACAAACAGTAAGGGTGATCATGGAAAATTAGAAAATAAGGGCCTATATATGCATTGTTTACTTAAAATAAGATCATACTAAATGTGCTGTTTTGTAACCTGTTCTTTTCAGTTAACAATCTTCATTATCTTTCCATTTTATCAAGTCCATTGTTGAATTTCCCAGTGTAGGACCAAGTTTCACATCTGGTTGTTATGTCCCTAAGTCTCTTAAAAAAACAAACAAACAAAAAAAACCTTTTTTCTTTTCATACCACTAATTGAATTGAGGAGACAGGACCAACTGTCCTGCAGGATGTCTCACCTTCCAGATGTGTCTGGTTGCTTCCTCCTTCAACTTGTTCCTCTATCCCTTGTATTTCCTGTTAACCAGAGATTAAATTTTATGTCCTGAGAGATCCAAGTGAAACATTTTGGGCTGGAATATGTGGTAAGTGATATATTTCTTATTATGACTTATCAGGAGAAAGCTTCTGAATGGGTCACAATTAAGGAGACTGAAGTTGACCACTGGATTAGGGTATGACTATCTGATCCTTTCACTGTCAAGTTTAATATTTTTCTTCTTTCAACTAGAAAATAATGTATTTGGTATTACTTTGCACAGTGTGAATCTCTAGGTCATGGCAAACATACACCTGCATTTAACACTTGCCTGAATCTATAATTTCATGAGGGATTACATAATGCTAATTTTCTGATTTTTTTTAAAAAAATTTACTTCTTCTTATTGGATAGCCTTTTGTACAATAGAGTGTTTTATTTACTGGGATTATTGATTTGTTCTGAAATATGGTTGCTCCTGCAAAGACAAGTAAATAATTTTTTTCACTCAGTTGCCAATATTTATCAGCTCAGAAGATTAAGTTTTTTGCTGGCTTTCTTCTTTTAAATATTATTGCAGATTCATGGATTTTTATTGCATCATTGCATTTCAGTCTACTTCAGTCATAATTCTTACACATTTGACTAATAGGGAAGAGGACCTTTTAGACCAATTCCTGTGTCTTTTTTCCATGATGTTACATATTTATGGAAATGTTTAAACACAAAAGTATATAGGGAGTGGTATACTGAACTTCCAATGTATCTATCACTCTCAGTTTTAGCAATTAGCAATAATTTTCTAATTTTGTTTTATCTTTCTCCTTCTGCTTTTTTGACA
Source organism: Colobus angolensis palliatus (assembly GCF_000951035.1). Taxonomy (NCBI): domain Eukaryota; kingdom Metazoa; phylum Chordata; class Mammalia; order Primates; family Cercopithecidae; genus Colobus; species Colobus angolensis. The sequence continues at coordinate 1,787,461 of NW_012115043.1, read as the reverse complement.
CCCTTGATTTTTATCTCATTGGTAGTTGAAAGTTTGTTTTCTGGTGTGGCAAGGTGTCCCATCCCTAGACTTGAAATTACTCATTTTTTTAAGAAGCCCTGATTGTCTTTAGTAACAAATGGCATCAGACAATAAAACCTGGACATAAGGATTATTGGAAGTTTTTAAATTTGATTTTTCTTTACTTTCCCATCATGTGCTTCATCGTATTGGTAGCTGTGTTAGTCTGTTCTTGTATTGCTATAAAGGAATACCTGAGATTGGGTAATTTATTTAAAAAAAAAAAAAGAGGTTTAATTGGCTCACAATTCTGCAGGCTATACAAACATGGTGCCAGCATCCACTCAGCTTCTGGGGAGGCCTCAGGGAGCTTTTACTCATGGCAGAAGGCAAAGCAGGAGCAGGCAGGTCACATGGCCAGGGCAGGAGCCAAGGGAGTGTGGCAAGGTGCCACATACTTTTAAGCAACCAGATCTCACACAAACTCATTCATCACCAAGGGGATGGCACTAAGCCATTCAAGAGGGATGCACCCCCATGATCCAAACACCTCCCCGCAGATCCCACCTCCAAGACTGGAGATTACATTTCAACATGAGATTTGGGTGGGGACAAATACCCAAGCTATATCAGTAGCCTTGTTCCATAAGCAGGGTTACAAGCATTCGAGTAGTAGAGGAAGGGCACTTCTCAAAGATAGGCTAAAAAGCTTTATATTTCTATATTAATTGGTCAAAATGTAAGGCATAGATGACAGAGTAGTCAGCTGTTGACATATAAGTGTTTTTAATAAAGGATTTAAAAAAACAAAACAAAACACCATTTAGTGTTATCAGTTTGCCCCCACTACAATATAAGGAAATTCTCAATTTATATGACTTCTAAAGTTTTGCTTGTTACACACTTTGGTTTCTCATAGTAATAATGCAGATGATGAAATGAATTATTCTCAGTTAATAGGGTTAAAAATGTATTATTGGTTTCCAGTTCTTAAAGTCTGTATTCACCTCCTTTCCCTTCTGATGCCCCACCAAAATAAAATGTCTAAAAATGAGAAATGAAGAAGCCAGTAACAGTAAATTGGAGGACTACCCAAGAATGATAGTTGAACAGATTTCCGAATCTCTAATTGAGTACCAGTAGGCCCAACTATACCTTCTTCTCCCCTCCTCATACCTCTTTCACCCCTACACTTGAATACAGATAGCTGGCAAGAATCCCAGGCAAACACGAGGCAGATTTTCTTTAGAGAGCATGAGAAAGATGAAGGCTTCTAAAGTGTGTGCTGTGTTCGTGTAGCAAAAGAGAAAACACCATCTTCTTTCTGGCATTTGAAAGGTCTGCTGGCTCCCCACCCACTCACCCTGTGGGAACACTGCCAGTCAGCTTATGTCCAGCCCACACAGAGCTCCCTCTTTTTATCCCCTTCAGGGGAACAATCTAGCCAAAATCAGACTATCTTCAAAATAACACAGGAAATCTATGTTGGCTAATGAGTCACTCTCTTTTAAATGTGAATGAGTAACCGAAGATCACCAGGCATGGTGGGAAAAGCTAATGGCATGAAAGACTAAATAACCAGAAAAATGGCCAGTGGAAAAAGTAAAACTAATAAGAAAGAACTTTATTTTTAAAAAAGAAGAATAAATCATCTAATATATTCAGAGATCTAAGAAGATACTATATCCATTAAACAAGAATAGGAGGACACAAGTTTTTACATTGAAAGGGCACACCAAGCACTGAAATAGAGAATCAAACATGGTACTGTGACACATCTCAAAACTGCAGAATTCCAGGATAAACAAAGATCCAGAAAGAAATCACATGCATAGTAACAAGTAAGAGACTAAATCAAACCCCTTATGAATGACTGTTAATGATTTAAGACAGTAAAGTATTACCTACAACACGTAGAGAGAAAATAATATGCATCCATGGATTCTACAACCTGCCACACTATTAATCAAAGGTGAGAGCAGAATACACTTGTTTTCAGACGCTGAAGGGTGCAAAGGTTGCCTTCCATTGGAAGTAAAAGAAATGAATAAATTACATATTCACCATCAACTTCTTGAGAAACGGAAATTTAGCATTTGATTTGTTTTTAATGCATCATTGCTGCTAAAAGGGTTGAGGGGAAAATGAGAAGGGGGGATTCAAAACAATAAAATTAGTTGTTGATTCACACCATACAATAAATTACAGAGCTACTGTGGCAAACGGCAGTAAACTACTCCCTTTACTCTCAGCAGGCTGAAATGTATCATACATTATACATATAACTATCCATAGTTTCCCATATTTCCCATTCATCCCAGTAAAAAGTAACCCAGGACTCCTTGCATTGCAATCACAACAGGCTCATACACCATATGGCCAGAAGAAGCAACAGCATCACATTTTCTTCCCATCAGGACTGGAATGACATGATCTGACTTAAATTTAAGAGCATCATTCTGACTGCTGTGTTGAGAACAGATTTAAGGGTGGAGTAGTAGGGTAAGGGTAGAAGGAGAGACGAGCTTGAATATCACTGCTGTGTTCCAGGTGAAAGATGACAGTGGTTCTGACATGGTAGTAACAATGTAGTTGGTGAAAAGACGTCAGATTCTGGGTATAATTCGAAGGTAGAGCCAAGAGAATTTCCTGACTTATGGTATATTGAGTGAATAAGAAAGGGTCAAGATTTTTAGTCTGAGCAGTAGGAAGGGAGGAACAGATTGAGGAAAAGATTGGAAGTTAAGTTTTGGATGTTATTTCAGAAATGTATTTGACCTCCAAATAAAGATAGATGTATTTGCATATATGTATCTGCAGCTCTGAAGAAAGGCATGGCCTGGGGAGATAATTTGGGGATAGTCAGCCTTGTATTTAAAGGCATGAGGTTGGGTGACATCAAAGTGAATAGAGTGAATAAAGATAAAGAAGTCAAAAGACTGGGACCCTAAGGTACTCTAACATTTAACAATTAGGGAGATGAAAAGGAAGACTCAAAGAAGAGAAGAACAGCCAGTGGGATTTTAGGAGAACCAAAAGAGAATGGTGCCCTAGAAACCATGGGAAGAAAATGTTTCAAGAAGGAAAGAGCCATTGACTATTTTATGCTGTTAGGAGGTCAGGTAGGATGAGCACTAAAAATTCATTGTTGGATTTAGCAACGTAGATGTTGGTGTTTACCTTGAAAAAGTCTACTATGTTTTTTCAGACAGCTACTAAGGTGTTAGGACATAAATACTTGTATATAAGTAGTTATTTGGCCCTAACTATTTAATAAATGAAACTACATGTTGAGCATCCCAAGTTCAGAAATCCGAAATACAAAATGGTTCAAAATTTAAAACTTTCTGAGCATCAATGTGATGTTCTAAAGAAATACTCAGTGAAGCGTTTCAGATTTTAGATCTGGGGTGCTGAACTGTGAAGTGTAATGCAGATATTCCCAAATCTGAGAAAAATCCAAAATCCAAAACCCTCTGGTCCCAGGCATTTTGGGTACAGGATACTCTAACTGTATTAGGTATTTCTTTTGGCCTAGGGGGCATTGTGAAAAATTACTGAGATACCAAGGGAGCCACAAACTAAGAAAGTTTGAACATCTCTGCTTTAGAAGCTTATGCTATTCTAAGGATTTCACCAAAAGGAGGAAACACTTCTTACCTTTTTTTTTGTGCTGAAAAGTTTCAGTTTGCAATTTTAAATCTGATCCAAAATGGTCCTAATACAGTTGTTTCAACATTAAACAAAAAAAAAAGCAAAGACAACTTTATCCTTTGAAATGCTGGTAGTACATCTTTGCATGATTTTTTTTCTTCTTGCCTCCATAGGTATGGTCTGAATATGCGTTGCTTGGCAGCTCGGGTCAACTATAAGACTTTGATTATTATCTGCGCACTCTTCACTTTGGTCACAGTACTTTTGTGGAATAAGTGTTCCAGTGACAAAGCAATCCAGTTTCCACGGCGTTTGAGTAGTGGCTTCAGAGTGGATGGATTAGAAAAAAGAGCAGCAGCATCTGAGAGTAACAACTATATGAACCACGTGGCCAAACAACAGTCTGAGGAAGCATTCCCTCAGGAACAGCAGAAAGCTCCCCCTGTTGTTGGGGGCTTCAATAGCAATGTGGGAAGTAAGGTGTTAGGGCTCAAATATGAAGAAATTGACTGTCTCATAAATGATGAACACACAATTAAAGGGAGACGAGAGGGGAACGAAGTCTTTCTTCCATTCACTTGGGTTGAGAAATATTTTGATGTTTATGGAAAGGTGGTTCAGTATGATGGCTATGATCGGTTTGAATTCTCTCATAGCTATTCCAAAGTCTATGCACAGAGAGCCCCCTATCACCCCGATGGTGTGTTTATGTCTTTTGAAGGCTACAATGTGGAAGTCCGAGACAGAGTCAAGTGCATAAGTGGGGTTGAAGGTTGGTATCTGTCTGCTTCACTTGCATTTTTCAAGCATGACTGTGTTGAAGATTAAGAAAATGTTGTTAATTATACATCAAGTACATAGCTTACTGTCAAAAGACCTTTCATCACTCTAATTTAGCAGGGAGGAACAGGTTGAGTCTGAACCTAGGGCAGCTTTCTAGATACTATGACTTAAGGGCTGCCATAAGACCATACCTGGGTAAATAGAATTATTTTATTAACCTAACTCTGAATCTAAAATTCTCACCAGTAAGGTAAAGGCACTGCTTCTCCAGAATTTTGCATTAAAATATATAGCTAGAATCCTATGAGAGATGGGAAAAGGAGACCATCCAGTGGACCCATCAATGTACCAGTGCAGTCTGGTTACCTAATTAGTCAGGTGTCATCTCTGGAAGGAGGTTTCAAGTCTTCAGAACAAGACAATACGTAGATGCTTTTTCTCTGGAGTTATACTGAACTCCTAGTCTATTACATACTGTTTTTCATTGTCTTAAAAACCTGGGGCAGTAAGAGTTCTTTGTGGATACAATTAATATGCTTTGGAATTTGCTTTTCAAACCAGAAACCCAAATTGAATTTGACTTTAAAGTATATCACTTAAACAGAGGAAAGGGCTTAATATGTTTTGAGATTTCTTGGTTTGGGATTTACTTTCCTCATTTTGTTATAAAGTGATTTTAAGATCTTAATATTTTAAAATCTGTATTGAAATAAGCTTTTAACTAAATATATATTTTTTTGCTCTGAAAAGAAGTTTGTGCTCACTTGGTGACCATGTGGATGTTTTCAGACTCCTACAGACCAAAGGATTATAGCCCACCCATGTCTGTGAAGTTAATGGTGTGTTTATTCATCAAGTTGGAAATTGGAATTTACATATCTGATGCAGGAGTTTTTTCCTTGTTTTTACTACTTATATAATTTTTTATAATCTTTTTCTCTTCTTTTGAGACAGAATCTCACTCTGTCACCCAGGCCTGGAGTGCAGTGACACTGTCATGGCTCACTGCAGTCTCGATCTCCCAGGCTCCACCATGCCCAGCTAATTCTTTTTAATTTATTTTTTGTAAAGACAGTGTCTCACTGTGTTGTCCAGGCTTATCTCAAATTCCTGGACTCAAGCAGTCCTCCCGCCTTAGGCTCCCAAAGTGCTGGAATTACAGACATGAGGCACCGTGCCTGGCCAATATCCTTACCAAATGTTTAGAAGAGAGAAGCGACCAGATTCACCTACATACTTACCACCAAAATATAATTATTATTATTTTTGTATTTTCTCTGGAGGGCTTTGTAATTAGACATATATTTTAGCATAATCATAATGATATTTACTATACAGTGATTCAGGACAGTAATAGAGATTTCAAAGATATTCAGAGTCAAACCTTTTCTTCGGCAATTTTTTAAATGCATAAAATTAACAGGTGCCTAAATTCTAAAATAAAAAAGTAAAAAGCACCCATAACCACCATTAATATTTTGACTTTTTCCCCCAATCTTTTTGTTGTTGTAGAAATATATTTTTTATTTTATTTTATTTTGTTTTTAACTTTTAAGTTCAGGGGCACATGTGCAGCTTTGTTACATAGGTAACCTCATGTCATGGAGATTTGTTTTACAGATTATTTTGTCACCTAGGTATTAAGCCTAGAACCCATCAGTTATTTTTCTGATCCTCACCTGCCACCTACCCTCCACCCTCCAGTAGGCCCCAGTGTGTGTTGTTCCCCTCTATGTGTCCATGTGTTTTCATCATTTAGCTCCCACTTAGAAGTGAGAACCACACAGTATTTAGTTTTCTGTTCCTGCGTTGGTTTGCTAAGGATAATGGCCCCTAGCTCCGTCCATATTTCTACAAAGAACGTGATTTCTTTCTGTTTTATGGCTGCATACTAGAAATGCATCTTTTAAAAAAAATTCAGATCATACTGTATGGTCAGTTTTTATTCTGGTATTTTCTACTTAATATGTTATGACTATTTCACCTCACTGAATATTTATTGAACATTTTAATAACTAGTATTTGTAGTAAAGACATGCTATGATATATGTAATGTATGAGACCCTGCTCTTTAGTTGTACACTTAGGTCATTCCCAGGTTTTTTATGGTTTTTTTTTTTTTTTGAGACGGAGTCTCGCTCTTTTGCCCAGGCTGGAATGCAGTGGCGCGATCTCGGCTCACTGCAAGCTCCGCCTCCTGG
>NW_012115043.1:1748115-1780703 GCF_000951035.1 Colobus angolensis palliatus | reverse complement strand
ATCTCCTGACCTCGTGATCCGCCTGCCTCGGCCTCCCAAAGTGCTGGGATTACAGGCATGAGCCACCACGCCCGGCCCTTATGTTTTTCAATTAATGTTTTATTTTTAATTTTTGTGGGTACATAGTAGGTGTATGTATTTATGGGGTATATTAGATACTTTTATACAGGCATGCAATGTATAATAATCACATCAGGGTTAATGGCATATCCATCACCTCAAACATTTATCCTTTCTTTGTGTTACAAACAATCCAGTAATATTCTTTTAGTTATTTTTAAATATATAATAAATTAAGATCGAGTGAATGAAATCTGGTATTTGGTAGCACAAAGGGTAACTACATTTCCATTTCTTTGCTATTATAAATGTTGCAGATTTTTATTGTTAATTTTTATTTGCTATTTTAATTTTATTCTCATTGTAGTGTATTCCTATTCTGAGAATATAATTAACTGCAATGTCAAATAACCTCCCAAACCTTTGTACTGTTTTGCCAGTCTTTTTCCAGAAAGGTGGAACTTGCTCCTACTTCCAGTAGCAGAGTATGAGGGTGCCATTTTCACCCAACTCTTGCCATCATGGAACATTGTTTTTTTGTCTGTTGGTTACAAAGGGATATTATAATTTTCTCTCTTTAACAACTAGTGAGGTCAGATATCTTTTTCTTATGCTTTTTGCCGTATTTTCATGTTCTTTATCCCTTTTTCTAATGTGATAAGTGGAGTTTTTAAAAAATGTATTTGTGTGAACTTAGGTAGTAAGGGTAGCAATACTCATATTTGTTAAAGATATTTCTTCAATTTGGTTGTCTTTTCATGTTACATATGATTTGTTGGTTTTAGAAGTTTTAGTTCCATTTATTGAACTTACGGAGTTTTTTTGGATCTTTGCCTCTTCGTTTTGTGCTTAGAAAGGCACTTGCCATACCACATTATGATCAGCTTTTCACTTTTAATTTCTCTGACAGTTTTATGGTTTCATTTTTTTACATTTAACTTCTTTAGTTTTGCTAAATTGATTTATATGTTGGCAAATGGTACAGTCACAGCCTAATTTTAAACATTTTCCCCCAATATGTATTGAATCATCTCTTTTTCCCACTGATTTTGATGGAATATTCGTCATTACACCAAATTTAGGAGTACTAGAATGAGTTTCTGGGCTGCTGTTTGGTTTCATTGATCAGTCTCAGTTCTTGTGCTAGTTGCATATTATTGTAGTCACCAGTCATCTTTAATGAGGTTGTATAAACTACCTTTTATTTGAATTATAGAGGGGATCCCCCTCTTGGAGGAAAGATACAAATGTTAAAAAGCTTATCTGTAGCCTACCTAATTCCGTGAACATTGTTTTGAATCTACAACAAAACACATAAAATTCTGTAGATTCCCAGTCTATGCTGTGCTCATCAGATTCTTATTAATTTTAGAACTACAGATAGTAGTTTATCTCTTATTACATATGTGATTGAGCAATACAGTATTATATAAATGTAGGATTTGTAGCTCCTATGTAAGAAATTACTAAGATATGACCGGGTGTGGTGGCTCAAGCCTGTAATCCCAGCACTTTGGGAGGCCGAGGTGGGCGGATCATGAGGTCAGGAGATCGAGACCATCCTGGCTAACACGGTGAAACCCCGTCTCTACTAAAAAATACCGGGCGATGTGGCGGGCGCCTGTAGTCCCAGCTACTCGGGAGGCTGAGGCAGGAGAATGGCGTAAACCTGGGAGGCGCAGCTTGCAGTGAGCTGAGATCCGGCCACTACACTCCAGCCTGGGCGACAGCGAGACTCCATCTCAAAAAAGAAAAAAAAAAGAAATTACTAAGATAAACACTAATACCAAACATTTAAAAGTTGTGCTTAGAACTTTACAAAAGGTAATCCATTAATGAATTATTTCAAGAATCTGTGGTGAAATATACAAACGAAATTCATGTTTTAAAAAACACTTCTTAAGAATTACATTTTAACAGGAAAGATATGAAAAAGAATTTCAAGCTGTTTATATTTTAAATTGCCAAGTCACAGCTGGCTTTTTTTTTTTTTTTTTTGGAGACAGTCTTGCTCCATCATCCAGGCTGGAGTGCAGTGGTGCCACCTTGGCTCACTGCAACCCCCGAGTCCTGAGTTCAAGCGATTCTCCTGTCTCAGCCTCCCAAGTAGCTGGGATTACAGGCGCCTGCCACCACTCCCAGCTAACTTTTTGTATTTTAGTAGAGATGGGGTTTCACCGTGTTGCCCAGGCTGGTCTCAAACTCCTGAGCTCAGGCAATCCACCCACCTCAGCCTCCCAAAGTGCTAGGATTACAGGCGTGAGCTACGGTGCCCAGCCACAACTGGCTTTTTAAGCAAATACATTAACCATCAGATGACATACCTAATTAGTAGACCACACTTTGACATTGGAGGGAAAGATGATTGTGTAGTAACTTGATAAGTATAAATGTTTAAGAAATTTTCAGGATTAATATTGAAAATAGAACTGTGGTGACATTAACTATATGCATCTAAATTGTGCAGAATTTGAATGTATGAAACAGGATTATGAAACGTGACATCTGTAGCCATGAGCAAGAGTAACACACATAAAAAACCAGTCCTTAAAAGGTAATTTATAGCGTTGCACTATTTGTTAACAAATAATGAATGAGAGTGAAAGAATACTTAATTTTTGTTTTTCACATCGGTTAATTTGGTACTAGATCTGGTCAGTATGAGAGCAGTATTATGAGGAAGCCCACAGCTTCCTGATAACCCTGTAAGATTCCCCAGAAGTAAATCAGTGAGGAGTGGTATTAGGAATAGGCTTGTAAATGTCTTGATATGATTATTCATTTTGTTTCTCTATTTTATAGGTGTGCCATTATCTACACAATGGGGACCTCAAGGCTATTTCTATCCAATCCAGATTGCACAGTATGGGTTAAGTCATTACAGCAAGAATCTAACTGAGAAACCTCCTCACATAGAGGTATATGAAACAGCAGAAGACAGAGACAAAAACAACAAGCCTAATGACTGGACTGTGCCAAAGGGCTGCTTTATGGCTAATGTGGCTGATAAGTCTAGATTCACCAATATCAAACAGTTTATTGCACCAGGTAAGTTACGTGTTATATGTGCCTGCTAATTTTATGTTGGTTTATGGGACCCAGATATTCCCTTAAAATGTTAATATGGTTTAAAAAAACACATAAGCAGACCCTTTATGTTACATATATAAAGCAACAAATGGTGTCACCCCAATGAAATCTCTAAAAAAGATATAGCTAAAAAGTCAAGGTTATAAAAAGGAATATTTACTATGTAAAGAGCCAAGCCATAGATTGAATGGTAAGGTCCAGGTTACTGCACAATGTGTACCTGCCTCCAGGGGTCTATATCCAATAGGAAAGAAGTTCCTCCATTTAATATTTCAGTACAGTATAGTTTAATTTTTAAACTTTTGCAGTAAATAGAATGGTTTTAAGGAGACAGCCATCCTTTCCTTTGCCTGTTCTTTGCCAATAGCTTTTAATTTTTTCAGGATAATATAGCATTACCAAAGAGGCCTGTTTCCCATATTGGAATTTGTTAATGTAGTAGATTATCTCAAACTTCATGTAAAGCCATTTTCATTAATAAAATAATTTACGAAATCAAATTAACTTTATGCAGCATTTCCCCTTTTACTAAGACAGTCTCATTAATTAGAATATAATGCATTTTCCTGCACTAATCAATATCAATGAGAATTAATGAGTCCATTACTTAAGAAGACAATGAAATAATTTTAGTTAGCACCTCAGGCTTAATTCTCTATGGGGGAATGTTGTCAAGTACAGAACTTGTTCCACCCTCCCACCAATCTTGCCGTTGGTAAATGAAAAGAGAGGAAAGGTTATAAGACCTCTTCTGTATTCTCTCCTTCTTCTTCATTGATGACTGTGTAATTTACAGACGCTGAAAGCCACAATGCAAACCTACTCATTCTAGATAGCCTTAAGTAATGAATTTATGAGTACTGAATGCAGTGCAAATAATAGATGACCTTTAATTTTTGTTCTGTGACTAGAACTCCTTTTTTCCCATGGTATTTTGTGATATTCTGGTACACAGAGCATCTTTGCTTATTGTAAACAACAGGTTTGGCTGAATGAGAAAGTACAACTGAATGTTTAAGAATATTTAGGTTGTGATACCTAAGAGGTTATTGCAACAGGAAATGATTAGACTATGCAAAAGAACTTTTGGGTGCACTCAAGAAACTTATTTTTGCACCAGTTAATAATGGTTGTCTGGATTAGGGTGGAATCAGCAGCCCTCACCTTGATCTCCTTGAGTGTTTAGAAGGTTTTCTAGGACAGTCTTTTGAACTCTGTCCTATTTACAGCAACAGATTTCATTGTGCACTTTTGGGTGCTCTGAGTAATACAAAAGATAGGTGCCCACATCTCAAGTGAGGGATCTTCACCTTAGCCCCTCATTCTGTAGCCAGTAGCTGGAGATAAAACTACTTCCTAAGATGGTTTTAAGCATATAGAGGAGAGAACTCTGTCTCTTAACAGCCACTCCGTGAATGGGACACAGCTATTCTAAGTTGGAACTCCCTGTTGGTGGAAGCGTGCTAGCTGGGAATGGAATTCTGTGTGTGCATGTACAGGTTGAGTATCCCTTATCTAAAATGCTTGGGACTAGAAGTGTTTCAGATTTTGGAATTTTAACATATACATAAATATCCTGGGGATGAGACTGAAGTCTAAACACAAAATTCTTTTATATTTCATATGCTATACACATAGCCTGAGGGTAACTTCTTATAATATTTTTAATAATATATGCCACCCATCATGAAGGAAGATGTGGAATTTTCCACTTGTGGCATCATGTTAGCACTCAAAAGGTTTTGGATTTTGGAGCATTTCAGATTTCGGAGTTTTGAACTAAGGATGCTGCACCTCCAGTTGCATACTGTAAGAGTATGAGAGAAGGTGAGTTGGAGTTACGTGGGAGTTACTGCTCAGAACAGAGGGGAGGAAGGGAATCAAAGAGGTGAGACTATTTTATTGAAGCATAGGTATGAGAAAGGAGGGTTTTTAGAGGATATAGACCTCATGGGAGATAAATTCACAGAATCACCATTAAGAGGAAATTGGAACTTGTACATAAAAGCATTTTGCATAAAAGCAAATGTAAAAGAATTTTGTGTTTAGACTTCAGTCCCATCCCCAGGATATTTATGTATATGTAAATATTCCAAAATCTGAAACACTTCTAGCCCCATAAAAGCATAGGCCCAAGTGAGGTGAGATCCTGGAGGACCACAAGCTGAATGCTGTTGGCCTTTTTTTTTTTTTCTTTCTTGGCCTTGAATTTTTTTTCTGAAAGGGGATAAAATCAAATATGGGTAAAGAGTCATATAATAGGTTCTGCAGCATATTTTTGTTGTTTATTTGTTTATTTATTTGTTGAATAATGTTTTCCTTTTTCTAATTTTAAAATTGAATGAATTGAAACTTTAGGCCTGTCCTACTCTATCAAATTAAATTAGCTTTCCCTTTCCCCAAGCGTGCTTTTCATTTGATTTCCATGACCTCACTTTCTCCTATCTCTGTAGCCATTCTTGCTCAGGCTTCTTGGGAGCTTCTCTTCTTCTGCCTGATTCTTCTTTCTCTTGGTGTTTCTCAAGATTTTGAGTAGGGCCTCTGCTCATACTACATAGTAAATCTGTTGATTAAATGAATGGATTGATAACAGTTTTTATTGGATATGAAACATTGATTTAAAGGCTCTTCTTTTTTTCCCCAGCTTTATTGAGGTATAACTGGCAAACGTATACAATGTGATGCTTTGATATACATAGATATTGTGAAATGATTACCATAATTAAATTAGTTAAAACATCCATCACCTCATAGTTACCTTTCTTTGTATGGTGGTAGTGGTGGTGAGAACATTTAAGAGATATTTCAGCACATTTCAGGCATACAGTACAGTAAACTCTAGTCACCATGCTGTACATTAGACCCCTAGAACTATTCATCTTATATCTGAAGTTTGTACCCTCTGATCAACATCTCCCCATTTTTCCCACCCCCCAGCCTGACAACCACCATTCTACTTTCCTGTGAGTTCAGTTGTTTGGGGGTCCACATATAAGTGAGATCATACGGTATCTTTCTCTGACTTGTCACACGTAGCATAATGCCTTCAGGGTTCGTCTATGTTGTCACAAATGGCAGGATTTCCTTCTTTGTTATGGCTAATATTCTATTCTATATGTACATGTGTGTATACACACACACACACACACACACATATACACCATGTTTTCTTTGTTTATCCATACTAGACACTTAGGTTGCTCACATGCCTTGGCAATTGTGAATAATGCTGCAAAGAACACAGGAGTGCAGGTATCTATCTTTTTGAGATAATTGATTTCATTTCCTTGGGGTATATACCAGGAAGTGGGATTGATGGATCATTGGTAGTTCTATTTTTGATTTTTTGAGGAACCTCCATTCTGTTTCCTAATGACTATGCCAATTTACATTCCCACCCAAAGTGCACAAGGGTTCCCTTTCTCCACATCGTCACCAGTACTTCTTATCTCTTCCCTTTTTGATGATAGTCATCCCAACAGGCGTAAGGTGATGATATATCATTGTGGTTTTGCTTTGCATTTATTTCCGTGGTGATTAATGATGTTGAGCACCTTTTTATATACCTTTTGGCCACTCATATATCTTCTTTGAAAAAGTGCCTATTCAGATCATTTGCTTACTTTTTAATCAGATTTTTTTTTTTTTTTGCTATTTATATAAGTTCCTGATAGATTTTGGATATTAGCCTCCTATAAGATATATGCTTGTACATATTCTCTCCTATTCTATAGGTTGCTTTTCGTTTTGTTGATTGTTTCCCTTGCTGTGCAAAAGCTTTTCAGTTTGATGTAGTCCCACTTGTTTGCTTGTGCCCCTTTTGCTTGTACATTTGATGTCAAATCTAAACAATCATTGCTAAGACCAATGTCAAAAGTATTCTTAATTGTTGATCATCCTTTATTGCCTAAAGTGTGTGTATATGTGTCACATATACCAAAAATAAACAGTTACAGTAACTCCTGGGAATAACTGGTCAGGAGAGGATGGGTCATGGGCTTCAAACAATAAAAAAACAAAACTTTCTATTAGATTTGAAGGAGGAATCTTCAGATAGCCTAGTACTTCCAGTAGAGCTCAGAACCTTACCTGGTACATTGCCAAACTGGTTGCCACCATCCCATTTGCTCCCATTCAGATCCTCCTGAATGATGCCAGGAGGTTATTTAACCTCCTCTGTGTATCTATAAAATGGAAATTAAAAGATTTGTAAGATTGTTGTGAAGATTATAATTGTTGGTTGGTTAATTTGAGGATTGTGACTTCTGTCACTTCTCCTAGATGACTCAGTAACCCCCTCTGCTGGTGTTAACGGTCTTTGGGAAATTAATACATTGGCTTTTTAAAAGGTTACATCCCTTGACATCGTTCATTACTGAGTTCTTTGGACTGGTTTGTCATATGAAGACATAAGGTGACTGATTAAACCATGTCATTTCATTACATTTGTGTAAATAAAATTGAAATTCTGGGAGGAAATGGGTACTCTTTCAGCTTCCGAAATTCTGGGAGGAAATGGGTACTCTTCCAGCTTCCTCACACTTGGACTTCTAAAGATGGGTCATTGTTATCCAGTTTGGCCAGAATAGATGTCATCGTTAATAATCCCATCTGATGAGAATGAAAAAATAAGTAGCACTCAAGATAGTCTGCTCCACTGAATATAATTTAATCTTGAGTGGTTCATAAGTCAATTCAGAATCCTGCAATGTTTCAGGGATGTCGTCCTGAATTTCAGATCCCATTTTACTATAGATGCAGAAAAATGCTAGTTAAGAGAGAGAGTACATGTTGACATTTTGCCAGATAAAATGGATTTTTTACTGTATTAGAAGTTCACTTCTGAAATCAGTTTTTCTGTTAAGTTACTCAGAGCATTGTTTGATGCATAAGTCTATGAGGATGTTCTCATTCTTGATACAACTTTCAGAATTGTCTGTTCCATCCAATGAAGTAATTAAGAGCCTTGGGCCAAATATAATCATACTGCTAGAGTCCAGTGTTGCAAGAGTTAAATGATCAACTCAACATACTGATGCCCTCCAACTATACACTATCATCAGTTCACATTTATTTTTCCCTTTCTTTTTTTTTTTTTTTTAAGAGACAGAGTCTCATTCTGTCACCCAGAATGAGAGTGGTGTAATCATAGCTCACTTCAGCCTCAAACTCCTGGGCTCAAGCAATCCTCCCACCTTAGCCTCCCAAGTACCTAGGACTACAGACACATGCCACTGCACTTGGCTATTTTATTGTATTTTTTGTAGAGTTAGGGTCTTGCTTTCTTGGCCAGGCTGGTCTCAAGCTCCTCGCTTCAAGCAGTCCTCCTGCCTTGGCCTCCCAAACTGCTGAGTGTGACCAGTTGTGCCCAGCCCAGTTCACATTTCTGATCTTTGCTCATGGTGACACACTAAAGATTTTTTCAAGGATTCTGCAAAGCAGAGATCTGCTTCTATGGCTGTGTCTAAGAGAACCTTTCTATTGAATATTCTTATTAGAATACCATCTCCAATATCATTTGTCTTTTTCACAGTCTGAACCTGAGTCCAGGAAACCTGGATTCTAGTCACTGCTCTACCACTAATTAGCTTTTGGTGTTGGGCAAACCATTTAACCTTGCAAAGCCTACATATCTTCACCTCTAAAATGGAGATGTAATATAATAATTCCTGCCCTACCAGCTTTAGAAGATTAAGTATCAAATGAGATAATACATGTGAATGCATTTTGGACATTTAAGCTGTGGGAAGATCAAGATATTAAGATTTCCCTTTAATATTTTTAAATTTGTAGTGCATATATTTTTGTGGTTCTTATTCTTGCTGCTGCTGCTGCTGCTATTTTAATATGCTCAGTTTCTTGGTAGATCTAGATCAGCAGTATTCAAAAAGTCATCTTTCTGGGAATTAACCATCATTAATACTATAAATATTCAAGAGAAATTTGCTCTTTAATAATTTGTCAGATAAAACAGCTTTAACTATTTTTTTAGCCTCTGAAGCCAGTGGCTTTGGAATAATAACCATCATTTATTACTATATTCTACTCCATTGTCTTTTTTAAAATCCTCACAATTACCTTACAAAGTAATATTATCTCTGTTTAACATGTGAAGAAACTGAGGCTCAAAGAAACTCTATCTTGCCAGACTTCTCAAAGCCAGTGGTTGAACAAAAATTCAAATCTGAGGTTTTTAAACTCCAAAGTCTGTGCTTTACCCTGCCCACTCCACCATTCTCTCACTTTTTTTTTTTTTTTTTTTTGAGGCGGAGTCTCGCTCTGTCGCCCGGACTGGAGTGCAGTGGCCAGATCTCAGCTCACTGCAAGCTCCGCCTCCTGGGTTTCGGCCATTCTCCTGCCTCAGCCTCCCGAGTAGCTGGGACTACAGGCGCCCGCCACCTCACCCGGCTAGTTTTTTTGTATTTTTAGTAGAGACGGGGTTTCACCGTGATAGCCAGGATGGTCTCGATCTCCTGACCTCGTGATCCGCCCGTCTCGGCCTCCCAAAGTGCTGGGATTACAGGCTTGAGCCACCGCGCCCGGCCGTCTCTCACTTTTTGTTGTATACGTGAGCCCATTGCTTAATTTCCAGAAATTTTGTTAGCACTTCTAGCAAGTATGTGAAAGCAAATCTATCATTTTCGAAATCAAATTAATAATATGTTGTGGAGCGAGACCAGGCAACCCGGGTTCAAGTCTTGTACCTTGGGCAAGTTACTTCCTTGTGTCTCAGTTCCTCATCCATAAAGTAGAAACAGTAATAGCACCTACCCTTGTAATTGTTCAGGGGATTAAATGAGTAAATAGATGTAAAGCCCTTAGAACATAGTAAGTACATATTAAATGCTAAATAATTAAAAATTCACATATAATAACCATTTCTTCTAGCCTCTTTCTTGCAATATTATGTGCTGAGCCAGCTTTTGGCTTTTTCTCTTTTTCCTGTTTGCAGAATAGGTATACTAGAATAGTCATTGATTTTACTGATCAGCTAGTATTAGATTTAGGAAAGGCAGTTTTGATCTACAGTACCTTAGCCATTTACTCTTAATCCTCTACTATAAACTAGACAGGGCAAAAGGTAAGAGCTTTGATCTGATGCTCACAAGCCATCATGAACTCACCAATTCTGTCATTTGTTTTTGGTTAATTTAGTAAAAAATAAAATTACAAATCATCTGATACTGAAAATATTTAAGGGTTAATTTTGTGTGGTCAGGGTTTTCAAGGATGAATTGCAATTTGATTTCAAATACAAAAGTGCTTTTCTTCTAACCAGTCTGTTGGTATATTCTCCCCTGCAGAAACCAGTGAAGGTGTATCCTTGCAACTGGGAAACACGAAAGATTTTATTATTTCATTCGACCTCAAGTTCTTGACAAATGGAAGCGTGTCCGTGGTTCTAGAGACCACAGAAAAGAATCAGCTCTTCACTATACATTATGTCTCAAATGCTCAGCTAATTGCTTTTAAAGAAAGAGATATATATTATGGCATTGGGCCCAGAACTTCATGGAGCACAGTTACCAGGGACCTGGTCACTGACCTCAGGAAAGGAGTGGGTCTTTCAAACACAAAAGCTGTCAAGCCAACCAAAATAATGCCCAAGAAGGTGGTTAGGTTGATTGCAAAAGGTAAGGGATTCCTCGACAACATTACCATCTCTACCACAGCCCACATGGCTGCATTTTTTGCTGCTAGTGATTGGCTAGTAAGGAACCAGGATGAGAAAGGTGGCTGGCCAATTATGGTGACCCGTAAGTTAGGGGAAGGGTTCAAGTCTTTAGAGCCAGGATGGTATTCTGCCATGGCGCAAGGGCAAGCCATTTCTACATTAGTCAGGGCCTATCTGTTAACAAAAGACCATATATTCCTCAATTCAGCTTTAAGGGCAACAGCCCCTTATAAGTTTCTATCTGAGCAGCATGGAGTTAAAGCTGTGTTTATGAATAAACATGACTGGTATGAAGAATATCCAACCACACCTAGCTCTTTTGTTTTAAATGGCTTTATGTATTCTTTAATTGGGCTGTATGACTTAAAAGAAACTGCAGGGGAAAAACTTGGAAAAGAAGCAAGGTCCTTGTATGAGCGTGGCATGGAATCTCTTAAAGCCATGCTGCCCTTGTATGACACTGGCTCAGGAACCATCTATGACCTCCGTCACTTCATGCTTGGCATCGCTCCTAACCTGGCTCGCTGGGACTATCATACCACCCACATCAATCAGTTGCAGCTACTCAGTACCATTGATGAGTCCCCAATCTTCAAAGAATTTGTCAAGAGGTGGAAAAGCTACCTTAAAGGCAGCAGGGCAAAGCACAACTAGAGCTCACAACCAAAATTATACTTCAGCCTCTGCTGTACACAGAAACTACAGGCTCTGTCTCAGGAGAGCATAGGCACATTTTAAAAGGTTATGTACTAGGTTTTTGTGGATTCTATCAAAGTGATAAGTGATCCTTAAAACCAGCCTTCTAAAATAATTGCATTCCATGGGTTGGGTATTTAGACATGTAGGTGGCATTTAGAACGCAATGTTTAATCAATGGGCTGAACAAAGATGCTTCACTTTGCCTTGCCCATCACCCTATACAGTTTCACAGATAGTCTAGTCACTCTATGTGAGAAAGATAATGGTAAGTAGTTGCTACTGGCCAACTGTCTAGCACTTACCTGAAAACTTAGTATGGAGCTCTTTTAAAATGTGATTATTTATATTTATGTTGAAAGCAAACTTTAAAAAAAAAATGTGCTGTAATACAGTAAATATGTACTTGTAGCCTGGATAGCAGACTGTGTTCAACTTTTTAAAAAGATGTTTCATTTCTATAGATTAATTTCTTGGGAGCAAATGAGTATTTGTTGCATTTGTTCAATTTGTTGTATATGGTGAATATTTAATTATGGTTTTCTTGAAATGTGTAAATTAAAAACACAACCAGTGTTCAGGCTTCACAGTTATATAATGTAAGCACAACTAAAATGAAACTTGTTGACTGCACAAGAAATTACAAAAATGTTTCTGTTTTGAAACTTGATCTACAATCAGTAAAAGTTTGATAATCAGTATATCCCTCCCCAACCCCCATTGTGACAGTTTCTTTTTGTCACTATCTAGAATTTTGTATTTTATTTCAGACTATACCTTGGAGTTTTATATATTTTGAGAGAAATATTTTTGGGACATTATTTCGGAAACTTATTACAAATCTAAATTTGGAAAGGAGCTAGTAGCTTTAAGGCCACCACCATATTTTATTTTTTTAGGATTTTTCCCCCTTTAAATAAAAATATTAGGTCAAATACTACATACAAGAATCATAGCAAATTTTTTTTTCCTACCAAGATCATTCTTGATCATCAGCTTCCCAAACTAGTGAGTCTGTGCATCATTGGGTTTTTTTAAATTTAATTTTAAATTATTCTAGCTATTAGATAGAAGAGATGTTACTGCATTTATGTGTAATCAGATCTTTATTTAGGTATATATATCCTCCTATACCGCACATAAATAGATTTCAGAGCCCCCATACAATGGGCAGTGTCTGCTATAGGGCTTCAGGCATTAAATAAAACTAAGGGATGTTGATTTTGCTGTGACAGTACACTAAATCAATAGTATATCTTACACAGTTTGAAAATATGATACCCCACACTTTCAGGGGACCGAGTCTGACAAACACAATGCATTTATCTGTGACCTGTATCAAGTGCACATTTAGGAGCCAGGTAGGTTACCTGCTTACACACTATATTTTAATTGAATTCAAACTACCAAGCACTACTTAGAAACTGGAAAACATATATATATATATGTTAGCATCAAAGAGGGCAGAAGCAAAGAAGATATAGATCTGCACTGAAGACATTAAACTGACCACAGAAAAGTAAGCTTGAACTCCCAGTGGATGTGACCACATTCTTCTTAATTTTGCTCACAATAAAAACACTTTTGAGTTATTAGGCTTACCCCTAGCTTTTGACCTTTGCATTTCATATACGTTAGATGTCTTAGCAAGAATATCTGGTCTCCCCTAATTTTTATTCCCAGTGCCGATGTTCAAAATAAACTTTCTCCAATCTGGGAACCTTTCTTACTTCCCCATATTTGTTATTATTAAGAATGGTTCATACGTCTGCTTTGTTTGCATACTGGTCTTCAGATTATGAGACTCGATGATAACAGTATGGTACTGCTTCTGTGACAAATACCGTGCCTTAGCAATGTGGCTGTCCTTTTCCACTGAAGAAGGAAAGACTTTTTGATCTAGGAATAGTGTTGTGATTTCCTTGCTGTTGGTTTTACACTGCCTTCCACATTGCAACAGCAACTCGATTTGTCTTGTGATGCCAGAATTTTCTAAGAGGATGAGTTGAGCCTATAGCAGCATTGTCAGTACAGACCAGTGGTTCTCAAACTTTAAAATGCCTCAGCATCACTTGGGAGCTTATTGAAATGCAGATCCCAGAGTCAGTAAATCTGCCTATGAAGTCTGATAGTCTGCATTTGTAATGAGCATTCAGGTGATTCTGACGCAGGGGAGCTGGGGGCATACAGGGAGGAACACTGCCCTACACTATCCATTGCATTTTTGCCTCTAAAGAACTGTAGAATTTTCTAGGGTTTTAAATTATGTAAAATGTTTACTTATTCTGAGCTTAGAATGGGGAGGGTATTTTTAAATTTTACTGTTTTGTTTCTTTAAATTTTTCTTTGCTTTAAGATTATAGGTATTAGGTTGGTTTTTGTTTTATTCTGTTTTGTTTTTGTTTTTCCACTCACCTTGAGTTCACTTTGATGTTACATCTATTGCTACTTCATTTGTAAAACCAGCCAAAAGTTTCTGGATGAAGGTCAAGTTTGACCTTTTAGGAGTTACTGTACATAAAGGCTTCATCCAAGAACCATCCAGTGCACAGAAGCAAATGCAAAAATGACACAAGCACAACTCTCCAGACGTGGCTCCTTTTCCTTTCTCAGTGCAGACTCTCACTGAAAGCTGCTATTTTCATCCTCCTTGTGGTTGCTTTTCTTGTTTCTCTTCCACTGTACATGTGGGTTATATACCATGTGTTAAATATGCAATAAAGTGTTTACAGGATGCCTTTCTGAAGGGTAGTCCTTTGTAAAGCTGTACAGACTTTGCAGTTTAAGCACAATGTGCACATGTTAGTTTTATATACAGCAAAACTTGATTTTTTGCAGATGGAAAGGTATTTTGTTTCTATACAAAGTAAATGGATTGTTTGTGCTTATTGTAAAGCTGCTTTATAAAATTGTAAAATAAAGTTTTTATCTTAAAAAGAATATACCTGGATATTTCTCTTGCTTCTCAAATTATTCTAAGGTTATTTGAGCCCAGCAAGCAGATTTCTGACCATTTCCTGTTCAACCCGTGACCAGAAGTCAAGACAACAAATGTAGTTCATCAAAGGCATAGCAAGCCCCGTCAGACAATGTGTGGGAACAAATAGTATACATGGACTTTAATCCTAAGGAGCCTTAGTCTACAAGGGGGAACACAGTGTATACTAAACACTGTAAGAAAAATAAAATGCTAAATTGTGTACTCAGGGAAGGTATTAGGGAAGAGACAGAGCCTAAACTGGTGTTCCAGGGGTGGAGTCCAGGTGGAAGAAGAGGAGAGAGTAACCTGAGCAAAAACAGGCGCCCATGCCAGGTGAGAGGATGGCCTTTCCCATGCTCATTCAGACTGGGTAACCATTTTTTATTTAGATTTATGTGAGAGTTTGTCCCTCATATATTTTCTCTACTTGCCTCTTCAGAGCGATTAGCATTATTTAATGTTTACCTCCTTCTCAGAGAATAATGATTTAACCTCCCAAACAGAGAAAACCAGAGACCAGAGTCTGGCTTCATGTTATGTTTCATTGCACAGTATTTTTTGGATTATAAACATTCTGCACCATTTGTATAATGGAATTACAATTGATCACCAACTTTTTCCAGCTGATGGGTGCACAGATTTTGACAGGCTACTAATCAACATTCTTGGCAGCTTTTCCTTCTCCACCGTCTTCAGTTGAGAAATGGCCATAAGGTTGCAAGCAGTCTTGGGCTGAATGAGCTCTCCAGCTGCTCTTGCTTTGATTTTGCTGCTTGTAGCCAAACTGTTAATATTTTGGCTGTTCTGCCTTAGCGCACTGAGCTTCTCATATTCATCTCCCATTGCCCTTGAGAGGGGGTGGGCCCTCTATACTCCAGAGAACTTATTTGGTAGTCTGGTGACTGCTCCTTCCCTTCATAGCCACAGGCTCTGGCGGCCACTGTGTGCCTTGTGACCCTGCCTCCTCTGGCATGACTTAGATGAGGGGCGAATCCCCCTCACTCAAGCTGACTGGCCAATCAGTCTTTTCCCAGGAATTCAAAATGGGATGGATTAAAAAACTAAAGCAGATACACAGTGAAAAGCAGAGTTGAAAAAACAGAATCTTGACAATGCTCCAGGCCCTGGATCCAGTGCCCTTCTGAGGCCAGCTGTATTCCTCTCAGGTTCCGTGAGGTACTACGGTGTCCTTAGGATAAATTATTACGTTTGCTGAAGTTGGCTGGATTTAGTTTCTGTTACTTGCAACAAATGAGCCCTAATTAATAACATATCTCCATTATAGAGGAAAATACAGTGTAAATTCTGCATTTTCCTCCAATCTGGACCCTATTGTATTAGCTTGCTAGAGCTGCTATAATGAATACCACACTGGGTGGCTTACACCAGAAATTTATTCTTCTCACAATTCTGGAGGCTTGAAGTCCAAGATTAAGATGTTGGTAGGTTTGGTTTCTTCCAAGACCTCTCACCATGTCTTTCAGATGGTGCCTTATTGCTGTATCTCAAGGTTGTCTCTCCAACTGTGTTCTCTGTGTCTAGGGCCCACTCATATGACCTCATTTTACCTTAATTACTTCTTTAAAGGCCTGAATGTAAATACAGTCACATTCTGAGATGCCGAGGAGTTAGGACTTAACGTGTGAGTGGTGAGGGGGACACAATTCAGTCAGTAACAACCACTCAAAGCGTTGCCATTTAATTTGATGATAATCATTGAAGGACAAAACTCAAATCTCAAGGGGACATTAGTTGGGCAGAAATCTAGACTTTGGGACTCAGAATACAGAGCTCCCTGGCTCAGCCATTAGAGCATCAAGAATTTACTCAGGCCAGGTGTGGTGGCTCACGCTTGTAATCCCAGCACTTTGGGAGGCTGAAGTGGGCGGATCACCTGAGGTCAGGAGTTCAAGACCAGCCTGGGCAACACGGTGAAACCCCATCTCTACTAAAAATACAAAACAGCCAGGCGTGGTGGTGCGCGCCTATAATCCCAGCTACTCAGGAGGGTGAGCCAGGAGAATCGCTTGAACCCTGGAGGGAGAGGTTGCAATGAGCTGAGAGCATGCCACTGCACTCCAGCCTGGGTGACAGAGTGAGACTCCGTCTCGATAAAAAAAAGAATTTACTCTTTGACCCCATAGACTTCAGTTGCCTCATGGTACAATCCAGTAAATAGAGAACTCTGCTCTCAAAGTTTGTAATAAACTAACAAAAGGTAACTACTAAATATAAGCAGTGGTAAAGACAACATAAGCTTCTAGATTTTTGTTCTTACCTGTATGCTATTTTCATTAGCTCATTCATTCCGAATGCAGAGTTCTGGGGTACTGGGGTGGGGGTAGAGAAGTATACATACAGAGTATATAAAAGTGCAAGTAGTGGTGAGATTTTGTTTAACGATAATTTTTTAATCCCAAGTCTGCATTATTGTAACTTACAAATAGTCAACAATATAGAGATAAAATATTGATTTTCATTATACCAGCTCATTAAGGATGTCAAACTGAAAATGGATGTGAATGTAAATGTTGTATTGGTGATGAATTTGAATGTTTGCTGCTCAATTTCTGGTGAAAAGAGATACATTTACCATCTGGTAAGAATGATTGATAACTTGCATGCGTATGCTGCATTTCCTGAATGTTAAGTAGCAGCAACACTGTGTAATTTTGCTAATCCTTTTCCAGGAGGATTTCACAAAATGACAGTACTGCAAAGCAAGCCATCGAAGAGCAGTAGTAAAGAGAACAGCAAAAGGGGCAGAAAAAAAGTCCTGTGAAGGACCAGAAATAGAGCAGTGGACTGGTATTAAATACTCAGTTTAGATAAGATATTCTTAAGCAACACAAAGCTCATTGCATCTTAAGCTTAACATCAGAAGAGCTGGTGTCTCCCTGGGATTTTGCCCTGTTCTGTCAGCACCTAGTGAAATCACTGAGATAAGAATGGCTGCTCCATTTCAGTTCAGAAAATCTAGTAAAGAGAGTTCATCTCTTTGGGGACTAGAGAAGGAAGTAAATCTCTGAAGTGGGGTGAGGAAGAGGTCTTGTTTTTAAGCAAACACATAGCAAAGATGCATGATCTTAATTTAATGCCTGTTATTCTGTCATCTTTCCTTTTTAACACCAATGAAGCTGAATCTCTGCAATTCAATTGAATATAGTGGGAGGCCCCAAACAGATTCCCAAATCCTATCCTATATGGCAAGATAGTCTTAGGGAAAGTGTCTGTCTATCTTCTCAGCTACTGCAGGCAACACAGAGAGGCACTCTCTCCATCTGGAAATATCCATCAGAAGAAATTACCTGCACAGCTTCTTGTGAGCTTGAATTAGTAGGTTTTAGTGTCTCGGGTACAGGAAACCATGATCCTGGGTTAGTGTTTCTTGCTAACGAGTATTTAGGAATAGGAAGAGGAAACAGGCACCATTACAGGTGCTCCTCAAACTAACTCTCATTAATTGCTCACCATGACCTTGGAAGCCCAACTCCTGGGAGGTGAGAAAAGGAAACACTGCTGCCTAGTGTTCCATTATTGGAACGCTAAGCATGTGGGAGTTATTTATATCCTGCTGCTCAAGGTCATCGCCAAGTTCTGGTTTTTCATTCATGCAAAAATTCAAAAAATTGTAACCTCTGGCATAAATGGGTTAAGGAGCTTGTTGAAGCTTATGCAGTTCTTTTCACTACGTATTTATTGAACACCTTCCTACTGATTGTGCTACCTGCCAAAAGCAAAGAGGAGACCTGTCCCTGTCACGAGTCATAACTAGTCAACATAAAGAACCGAGTCCACAGCTGGCTGGCCTGGAGTGCTTTTCTCTGGGGTTAAGCTTTGGATGGCCTTTCCTTTCCAAAATCACAGGCAGAGCAGTGGGGCCAACACGAAGAGCCAGAGTATCTGAGCTCCTGCAGTGGGTCGGGTTCTTGCTAGAAGACTCCACGGGTGTTCTTTCTAATCCTTTTGACAACCTTGGGAGGAAGTATGTGAACTTCACAGATGGAAAAACAAACTCAGAGAACTTAACAACTTGCCAGAAACCATTTAGTTATTTGACAAACAAGGTCTCAAGCCCACGTGTGTCTGACTCCAAATTCCAAGTTCTGACCCATCGCCCCCAGGCAATAACTACAATCCACTATCTCCTGACTCCACCTTCTACACAGTGGGCTCAACCAGGGAGGCAGATCTCAGTCCCAGAGCTCTCCCACATTCTCCAGATAAGAAAATTAGTCCATTTCATCTGTGGGACTCTATATCAGAACTGCTGAAATTGGTATTCCCTCCACTAAATGATTAGAAAAGTCCAGAAGCAGATACAGGAAGCTTTTTCCAGCAATTGAGTTTCTTAGCATGTGCCCCCATTTCTTCAACTTCCATTGACATTATTTTTTGAATAACCCAACATAAAAACCCCTCTAGCCTCTCCCCAGCCCTCTCCTGCTATTTGCTGTCTTCCCTAGTGGACTTTCAAAAAGCTGCCTCTATTACAAATTAAAATGTACACAGTGTGTGTTTAATATGTGCAGACACACACACACACGAGTGAATACACAGATGCACAGCAGTTATCATGCACTGTGCTGGCTGCAAGGGACGCCGTGATGAGTGAGATGAAGTCTCTGTCCTCTGCGAGTCCATGAAGCGACAGCTTTGGGAGGCACACAGTTTTATTCCTTGCTGTGAAAAATGAAACCATTTAAAATTTTACAAATTCCAAATTAAAGTTTGAATTAATGAGATTCTAAAGAACCTTCCTACATTATGCTTTTCAGGCTCGTTTCATGAAAATAATGAAATATTTTATCCTCAGAATGGCCCTAAGAGACTGGCTGAGTGGACACCTCCTCTCAGTGGTGGAGCAGCGGCGTGGGTGTGTGATGACTGTCTGGGGTCAACGTCCTGGTGACGGAGCTGGAGTAAAACTCTGGTCTGTAGACTTGCAGTTGGATTCTCTTCATCTTGGTGCCTTCACATCTATGGGAATCTGGAAAAGAGCTTCCTGGTGTGCACTCAGGTAGGGCCATGTCTTGTCTCCTTTGGCCCTAGGCTTGGCATGAAAGGAGAGGGGAAATGGGGCCGTTCGCTTGTGTTTCTGTTTCTCCCTGACTGTCAGCACTTCTCTGTCTCATTCCATCTGAGCTCTCACCAACAGGAACCCACCCAAAGGCCTGTCTACATGTTGCCTGGTTGTCTTATTTAAAGCTGTATTTTAATTTTTAAAAATACGTTTTTTGTGGGGTGTGATGGCTCATGCCTGTAATCCCAGCACTTTGGGAGGCTGAGGCAGGCGGATCACTTGAGGTCAGGAGTTCAAGACCAGCCCGGCCAACATGGCAAAACCCTGTCTCTATTAAAAATACAAAAATTAGCCAGGTGTGGTGGAGCAGCCTGTAATCCCAGCTACTCGGGAGGTTGAGGCAGGAGAATTGTTTGAACTTGGGAGGTGGGGCCCCTGCACTCCAGCCTGGGAGACAGAGTGAGACTCTGTCTCAAAAAAAAAAAAAAAAAAATATATATATATATATAATCAGATCTGACAATAGAACCAGCACACAGATGCTTCCCGATTAGCTGGGACTATAGGCATGTACTATCGTGCCTGGCTATTTTTTGTATTTTTAGTAGAGACAGGGTTTCACCATGTTGGCCAGGCTGCTCTCGAACTCCTGACTTCAAGTGAGCCACCCACCTCAGCCTCCCAAAGTGCTAAGATTACAGGCATAAGCCACCATCCCTGGCCAAAAACATTCCATCTTCAGGTGCCAATTGCTCCATAAACTTTAAGATAGTTATATTTTATTCCTGGGGAATACCCTGAGTGCCTCCCCGCGATTCATGTTCCAGTAGCCGTAAGAAAAGCCGCGTCGTGTCGGGGGTCGACTACCCCCTGCTGGCCAGCTGTGGAGTGTGCAGCCAGTGACTTTGCCTCTTGATGACTCCGTGGCTGTGTGGACACAGGATTGTGGGGGCAAGAGTGGAAGCAGGAAGCCTCCTAAGGAGATGGAAGCCAGAGCTGTGGTGAGAGGGAAGGGGGTCAGGGCTGAGGAGGGGTGGAGAGAGGTGGGTTGACTAGGACACATGGCAGAGCCGGTGCAATGGCTGTAGGGAGTGAGGAGTAATGGGGAATCAAGGATGTCCAGCTGTGGATGGCGGAAGGGCCACTGTCTGAAGTGGGAAGTCTGGACATTCCCAAAGGAGTCTTTAAAGACTGGGTCTTCTCCTGAGCCTGAGAGCGGTGCTTCTTCCAAGGACACTGCTTCCATTTTAAGGTATGTGGACGAAACAGGATTTGGGTGTGTGTGTGTGTGTGTGTGTGTGTGTGTGACATTTCAGATGCCCACTTTGTTTGCCAATGAGATTTTTGCCTCTGCCTCCCTCCCTGCAAGCCTGTGTCCACATAACCAGCAGAGTCACTGTTTTGGAAAAAAAAAATCAGCTGTTCAAAACCTCCAATGGCTTCCCATTGCCTGAAAATGGAATTGAAATTCCTCAGCAGGCTTGCAAGGCCCTCAGTGAGCTGTCCCCTACCCCTACCCTCCCTCATTCTCAGCCTCCCCCATCCCCCACTGGACTCCCTTGGAGGGCTTCATAGACTGCCATGCTCCTCCTGCCTGGAACCCTGGCTCTCGAGTTTTCATGGGGCTGGCTGCTTCTCCTCACTCAGTCATCAAGTCCAATGTCAATTCCTTGGTGAGGCCATCTCTGCCCAGCCAGCCAAGGTGGACACTCAGGTGCTCCTTATCATAATACCTTGCTCTAAGGACCTGTCCTCATGTGGGTTAACCTGCACACTGCCTCTCTTCCCCCACTGGAATGTGACCTTCTTGAAGACAGGGGCTTGACTCGTTGGTCTCCATCTCATACCCAGCACCTTAGCACAGGCCCTGGCACACCAACAGATACTGGTTGGTTAACTGGATGGATAGGCGGATGGATGGATGAGTGAATGGATGGATGGATGGATGGATGAAAGATCCCACAGAATGGAGAGCGGGCTGGGGGCTAGAGTTCGCCTCACAACACTTTGACCATGTTCTTTGCATTCTCCAGCATCAGCGTGACCCGGGAGCTTGTTGGAATGAAGAATCTCCAGCTCCATCCCAAACCTGCTGAATCAGAATCAGCATTTAACACATTACCAGGATCCCAGGTAATTGCTGTGCACAGTGAAGTTTAAGAAGCTCTTCTAGAGCACTGATTCTCAAACTTGCCTGCACACTGGAATCACCTGGGGAGTTCTAAAAGTCACCAATGCAGGCAGGGGACGTTGATAATGAGGGAGGCTGTGCATGTGTGGGGGCAGAGGATATGTGGGAGATCTCTGTCCCTTCCTCAATTTTGCTATGAAACTACAACTACTCTAGAAATTAAAGCCTTTAAAAAAGTTTTAAAAACACTGATGTCTGGGCCACTCCTGCCAGGGATTCTGATCTAATCAGTTCTTGGACTGATTAAAGTCTACCAGCTGATTCCACTGACTACCCAGATGACACTAATGTTTGGCCAAGGTTGAGAACTAGCTGGTGTCTAGCATTCTTTTTTGTTGGGAAGCAGAGAGCAAAGCTCAAAGAATGGTCAGGAGAGAGGCTGGGAGAGTGTGAAGAGAAGAAAGGGAACTGTGTGATGCCTCCCGTCGCTGGGGCTCGGCTGTCTGCAGAGTACTTGCTCACCTTCATTAATTATATTAGGTGCCTTTCTCCTGGTTCCTAAGGTGCTCTAGGTCCTTCAGGAAGCTCTCAGGGTCAAGGTGAGGCCCAGACCCATGTGTGTGTGCCCATAGCACGTGTGCACACACACACACACACACACACACTGTGCAGCCTGACTACCACCTCGGGGAGTCCAGCGCTTAGCCCAAGCCTGCTGGGCCCAGCAGATGCTCAGGCAGAAGCTGCAGAGAGGTAGGAGTGGTAGAAAACCAAGAGAAGCCAGGAAAATCACACTCCATTGCTGTGTTTTCAATGCAAAGGAGTCTGTCCACGGTGGAACCACACAGAAGAAACCTCAGTGTTGTGTCTCAGAGAACAATTCCAACTCCCACTTGAGGAAAAGCTTTTGAGTCCAAGAACAGGCCTCCTGCCTCTTCCACCACCCCACCTTGCAATCCCCTCTGCAAAGGTCTTCCCTACCTTTCCCTCAACCCCTAGCAAGCTATGCCTGAAATCAGAGACTTGGGCTGAACCATGATTGCCGTTAAAATGCAGACTAATTTGTAAGTTGTTTTCATCATCTACACCTCAATGTAACTGGAGTAACCAGATCCTCTTTTGAGAATGGTTTGCTGGGAGGCAGCACAGCCAGTGGGCCCTGGCCAGGGCAGAGAGGCCTTGTGGGGCTCACACCAGCTTCCCGCATTCTCCCAACCTGACTCCCACCTCCACGACGCAATTCTTGTCTCCCCTTCTGGCTCCTTGTCCTCCAGAGCTGCCTCTTAATCAGGGGAAGAAATCACTAATCTAAGGCTTCCTCTCTGGTTCGCAAAGTTACTCACTTTGCATAGCTGCCTTCAATCAACGTGCCCCGCCCTCTGGTGACAGTCACAGTGCCTACTGTAACTGTCAGCAGATCTCACAGTGTATTCATTTTTTAAAAATCACCAACTGATTTAAAACAGACTGAGAGGGAAAGCTTGCAGAAGTCAGCCCTGGGTCTCTTCTTGGCTGATTGCACAGAGTTCCTCCAGGGCCCTGCAGAGACCTCTGTCCACCCAGCCAGGCCTCTTTCACAAAACTCTAAGGGGTGACCCTTCACAAAACTCTACAAAAGCCAGGGACTCTCTCACCAGAATAATGCTCAGAGAATTTAAGTACATTTAAGGTCCTTGTCCACAATTTTTGGGCTTCCAGATAACTCTGAATTTCATATGAAGATCTGAAAAGGGTCCACAAACCCCAGGTGAAAAATCAGTATGTTTTTTATATTTAAAAATTCAAACTACAAACTCACAATACTTCAGAAATCAGGCAGGTGAAAATTTGTAAGTGAATAATTGAGTCCGTGGATGATAAAGAATGGTGGGTACCATTTAAAGTCATTTCATAAATTAAATTATTACCAGATAGACCAAGTAATATATGTCTTCAGATTAGATTTAGCCCATGGGTAACCCATGTATTGCACAGAATTTTCTAGGTATTTATGCCTGCCTCCACCCTCCATTTGATAATGAGAACTACCTAGTATCTAAGCCCAATCATTTCTGCAGGAACATGAGCTTATTTCTCCTCAGTTTTACTTGGTAGAAGTTCTCTCAATTCTCTTCCTCCATACTACTGTCAGTTCTTCCAGAGGTCTGCCCAGCTCCAAGGCCCAAGTTAAACAGCCCCTTCTTCCATGAAGCATCCCTGATAGCCCCACACCTACAGCCAGACCCACATCCCTCACCCTTCCTTTCCTAGCCACAGGTGTGTTGGCACTACAGTATGCTCCCTGAGTCCTCTCTGACTTGATTGTCGACACCCATTCCCCAAGCTGTTGCTCTTACCCGGGAGCTATTTTGCTTCCTAGGGAACATTTGGCGATGTCTGGAGACATTTCTGATAGTCACAGATTGGAGGGAGGGAATGCCTCTGGCATCTAGTGGGAGAGGCCAGGGATACTGCTAAACATCCTACAATGCACAGGACAACCCCCCACAACCAAGAGTTACCCAGTCCAGATATCAATGCTGAAGCTGAGAAACCATCCTCAGTGAGCCCCGGATAAATCCCTTGAGGGCAGGGCTGTGTCTGGGTTAATGTGGTCCTGCCAGAGCCTAGGATACAGGGTCTGGCATGCAACAGGCACTCAGACTGGCATGTTGATGGGTTTTAATGGTAGCGGGCTAGGTCAAAAGAGAAAGACCCAATCTCAGCCCTGAATAGCTCATAGCTAGATCAGAGAGGAAAACACATGTCCAGCTAGCTCTCCTCTGCAGTGGATGATGCAACCAAGGCTGGACAACCATGAAATGAGTTTGCTCTGGGAGGGGCTTCACCAATTTCAGGAGGGGGCATTAGGACGGGGTGTTTGTTTCAGCTGAACTCTTTATTGCAGTACAGAGATGAACTCAGGGCTCCTTAAGAGGTGAAAGATCCACTGCGAAGAGACGCCTGAATGAATACCCTGGCCCTGGGAAGAGCAGAGCATCCATCTATGGGAAGGCTGGGCTGGGACAGTTGCACGGGCGCTGCCCACTAAGGAGATGCAGAGACAGCCCCACCTCTTCTCTCCACCCCACCCACCCCAGGTTCACCCAGACGTTTCTGCTTCCCCTTGACCTGGGACCCCACCAGGGCCAATTTATCTGTTAGCCACAGTGCCTAGGGCCCACAATACTTCTTAGGGCCACTTAAAAATGTTTAATTTCTTTTTAAATCAGAAGAATAAAGGAACATAACAATGAATCTAAAATAAGGAATCCAGCCTGAATTGAATTCATCTGTATACCAATGCAGTCATATCATCTAATTTTTTCTGTATTTTTATGGAGAGGGGCCCAAAGGTACCACCCATCACCCCCTCCACACCCTCTCCACTCCTCCCGGGTGAAGCTCCCATCACAGACCAGCACTCCTGGGTTCTTCACGAAAATTTCACGGAGGATCCACTGGAGACATTTTTCTTTCTTTCTTTTCTTCAGTCATACTACCAAATATCTATGGAGCTTTTGTGGTGGTTGTTGTGGTTGAGACAGAGTCTCACTTTTTCACCCAGGCTGGAGTGCAGTGGCGTAATCTCGGCTCACTGCAACCTACACCTTCCAGGTTCAAGTGATTCCCCTGCTTCCCGAGTAGCTGAGATTACAGGCGTACGCCACCACGCCAGGCTAATTTTTGTATTTTTAGTAGAGATGGGGTTTCACCACGTTGGCCAGGCTGGTCTCTAACTCCTGACCTCAAGTGATCTGCCTGCCTCAGCCTCCCAAAGTGCTGGGATTACATGTGTGAGCCACTACAACCAGCCTACGGAGATATTTTTAATACAAATATGTAACTCAGAAGTTCTCTGACTTTGATGAATTTTCCTTGGGAAAGGGTTTTCCAGAATGGACTCCAGTAAGTCAATTTAATTCCTTGATCAATTGTATAAAAAGTTCAGTTAAACTATTTCCAATTTTTCCACTTTTTCATTTCCAATGGACTGAAATTATTTTCACGGGGACCAATTCTTTTTCACTTAAATTTTATATCAGGACTGTGGTTCATAGATCGATTTTTGTCAGTATCAAATTTCACCAATGATAGCTGCTGCCATAGTAAGTTTCCTTTTGTGGGCTTCATTTCTACCACCTCTGTTTTCCAGGGTCAAATTTTGTTCTAAATTTTGTCAAGAACATTTGATTATTTCGTGAGTTCTACCAGATAACAGCCTACCCTAATTTAGTATCTGAGATTTTTTATGCATTGGACAAAAGACTTTAGAGTTTGTAACTGTTTCTTGGCTTAAACCATGAGAAAATTGTGACTATGTTTATGAGACAGAGAGGGTGCTACAGGAGACAGGAGAGGCAGAGTAGAAAGGCAATGAGTTTAGCAGCACTGTTAGGCTGAATGCACGTTGCAGGTCATGATATCCCGGGGAGGAGAAGAGAAACAAGTGGTAGCATCAAGACGTTGTTTTCTGTTCCAGCTCGTTTTGTGAACAATGTCACGTCACAGATCACTTGGCTGTCCTTGGGTCAACTGTGAGTAAGGAGGAGTCCTGCGGAATGAAAAATGACTACCTAGAGTTGCTACCAAAATCCAGCAGGAGGGCCTTAGAAAGCAGGTAAGGCACAGGAGCCCCGGTCTTGGGGCACAAGAAGAATGGTCTCCATCGGTCAGTCTTCTTCATGGGAGGAGCCCTTGCCTGTGCGTTTTTGTTTTTTCTTTTATTTTTGAGATGGAGGTCGCTCTGTTCCTCAGGCTGGAGGGCAGTAATTCTCCTGCCTCAGGAACATGAGCTCAAGTGATTCTCCTGAGCTCAGCCTCCAGAGTGACTGGGATTACAGGCATGCACCACCACACCTGGTTAATTTTTGTATTTTTAGTAGAGACGGGGTTTCACCATGTTGGCCAGGCTGGTCTTGAACTCCTGACCTCAAGTGATCCACCCACCTCGGCCTCCTAAAGTGCCGGGATTACAGACGAGAGCCACTGTGCCCAGCCGCCTGTGCACTCTTTCATGGGATTTCTAAGCAGTGCTGGGAGGCAGGCAGGATCGCTTTTGACTTATGATGATGAAAGAAAATTAAGCTAAAGTGGGTCATCTTGTTTCAGACCCAGTGATTGTCCCATCATGCCTGGAAGCCTCTTGAAAGAAGAAGTATGAAGGTCAGTACAACACTTTGCCATTGGCAGAGGTCTTTGGGTTGGCTCCCGAAGACTCTGGGTCCTGGAACAAGAGAACAAATGGAGGCCACCCACCATGTGTCTAAATATTATTTAAAAGTTTTTAATTAGGGGCTGAGCACAGTGGCTCATGCCTGTAATCCCAGCACTTTAAGAGGTGTGAGGATTGCTTGAGCCCAAAAGTTCAAGACCAGCCTGGGCAACATACAAGATCCTGTCTCTACAAAAAATGTAAAAATTTGCTGGGTGTGGTGGCGTGCCTATAGTTTCAGCTACTCAGGAGGCTGAGATAGGAAGATAGCTTGAGCCCGGGAGGTTGAGGCTGCAATGAGCCAAGACTGCACCACTGCTCTCCAACCTGGGCCACAGAGCGAAATTCTGTCTAAAAAGAAAAAAAAAAATTATTAATCAGGCTCACGAGCCATTAAAAGAAAAACATATTTTTCTTCTACCCTGACAAATATACCTTCACAATGGCATGTTTGAAAAAAATAGTTGTTTCTCATGCGACTGAACACTAGTTTTTTTTTATAGGACCAAGGTAGTCATATCAGTGATGACTGAGTGCGGTCATTGCTTTGTGTGTCTGTGTTCTGTTGATGGGCTAATGATGTTTGAGTAAATAATAAAATAAAAACCATCTGAGTCATACATTATTCATTTATTTCATAAAATTTGTTTCCCTTTATTTCAACAAAATTACTAATTCTCTTGTTACAATAAAAATGTTTATGAAAATTATGCTGTATTGGCAGAAGTACCAAGTGAACTGCTCTTCCTTGAGTCATTGTCCTCAGACAGTTTTTTATTCAATTCAATTTTCTGAGACAACAGCAGCTGGAATTATCAATACACTGTATTCCTTGAAGCACTTTGATTTGGAATGAACCATAAATTTTACATGTCATGTTCAAACAGTGTAATAGATACTCCATGTATTGTTCAGAATATATAACTTATATGTGATAATTTATATGTGATAATAACTTATATGTGATAATATATAATATCATAGGATATATAACTTCCATATATAACTTATTATCATAGAAAACATTATGCAACAGTATCGAAACAATATTCTAACTTTTTATACAAATTTCTAGCACTTTATAGTTTTCGGCATCTCACAGTGAGACCCTGTCTAAAAAAATCTTTCTACAGTGCTCCTAAGCGCACAGTTCAATTTGCTGTTTGTTTTTTCAAAGCAAGACTTTCTTAAGGAAGCAGTATGCTGCTTTACTTTCCTTAATTAACATTAAGAATTCACATATGGCGATCTAATGTTCTGTTGAGAAAAAAACTTTTAAAAGAAGAAGAATCCATGTAGCATTTCTTAAGTTCTTCTTCCACACTTTTCAATGCTGGGATACTATCAAGAAAACCAAAAATAGCAATATTTGGCTCACTTGTTCATCGCTGTCTTCAATTGAGTCTCTGCCTTGATCTGTAATGGCCAGAAAATAGTCTCTATAAACAAGACTATTTGAATGTGAATATTCTCTTGTATAATCATACAAAACATTTTCTTTTTTTTTTCTAATTTCCTTGTATCTTATTGGAATATCACTTTTATTGCATATTTTATATAGATTCTTTCCATTTATTTTTAAAAACAATTTCCTCTAAGCATTTAAAAATATTTTCTATCCTTTAAAAATGACACAACTGGGCCGGGCGTGGTGGCTCAAGCCTGTAATCCCAGCACTTTGGGAGGCCAAGAGGGCAGATCACGAGGTCAGGAGATCGAGACCATCCTGGCGAACATGGTGAAACCCCGTCTCTACTAAAAAAATACAAAAAAATAGCCTGGCAAGGTGATGGGCGCCTGTAGTCCCAGCTACTCAGGAGGCTGAGGCAGGAGAATGGTGTAAACCCGGGAGGCAGAGCTTGCAGTGAGCTGAGATCCGGCCACTGCACTCCAGCCTGGGCGACAGAGCTAGACTCCGTCTCAAAAATAAAAATAAAAATAAAAATAAAAATGACACAACCAACTTGTTTAGTTAGATCTGTTCTTTTAAAATAAGCTTTTGCTAACATTATTACTGTCAAGCCACAGTTCACACTAAATGATTATGGATAGCACAAATTTTTCATTTCTAAAATAATTTTATTTTCTGTTAAAGACCACGATTTGCTCTATATTTGAGGATTTTCTGCTGTTTCACTGGACTGTTCTAATTATCTTGTATTTTGTCCAAATTATATCGGATTGCTTTAAGATCATTTTGCTGCCATTCCCATCAAGTGTCTGCAAGTGGCTTTAGGTTCACATATTTGATATGTGTTTCATCAAGATGTCCTATCTTGGGACAGATCCAGAAAATATCATGTGTAATCTCTGAATTGTCCATTGCAACAACACAGTGGAAGCCACATCTCCTAGTATGAATTGAAACCATACACTGGATATGGCACATAGAATGCTTCTGTGTTTTTGGCCAAAATTCTGGCTCATACACTTTTTTCTTTACAATCCTGTTAGTGGCTATTACCATAGGTTTACCCTTGACAATTAAAAAAAAAAAAAAAAAAAGGAGTCAGGTCCGGGCACGTTGGCTCATGCCTGTAATCCTAGCACTTTGGGAGGCCAAGGTGAGCAGATCACTTGAGGTCAGGAGTTCGAAACCAGCTTGGCCAACATGGTGAAACCCTGTATCTACTAAAAATAATTAAAAAAAATAGCCAGGCATGGTGGAGGCAGGAGAATTGCTTGAACCCAGGAGGTGGAGGTTGCCATGAGCTGAGATTGTGCCACTGCACTCCAGCCTGGGTGACAGAGCAAGACTCTTTCTCAAAAAAAAAAAAAAAAAAAAAAAAAAATGCCTATAATTGAAAGCTGTTTATTCAGTCTGTCACTTAAATCAAAACCTTTACGTTTTATAAAAGGCGCAAACTAATAAAATGCTCCTGATAGAATCTGATTGATCTAAGTAATATTTACTTGAAAAGAATTATGTGCAGGTTGGGAATGGTGGCTCATGCCTGTAATCCCAGCACTTTGGGACGCCGAGGCAGGAGGACTGCTTGAGCTCAGGGGTTCAAGAACAGCCTGGACAACACAGTGAGACCGCATCTCTATAAAAAAATAAAAAACTTAGCCAGTCATTGTGGTGCATGTCTGTAGCCCCAGTTACTCAGGAGGCTGAGGTGGGAGGATGATTTGAGCTCAGGAGATCAAGGATGCAGTGAGCCATGATTGCACCACTGCACTACAGCCTGGGCAACAGAGTAAGACCCTGTCTCAAAAAAAAAAAAAAAGAAAAGAAATTTTATATGCAATTTCTTCTCTCAGTTTTTACTCAACAAATTAATAATCTCATTATGAATTCTACATCCAAAATAAATCTTTGTCTGATTTTTTAAAAAATTCATCTTACACATTTGGCTATTTTAGCATCAAAATTTAAAATCATTTCTACTATACTTAGGCTTTATAATTTTATTTTCTGTATATATTATGCCATTAGTGCCTCCTCCACCCAAAGTAAAACTCATTTGGCTGAATATAGGGCACATAACTTTATTCTTTTAAGCGCACTCTATCAATGTCCCCATCCTTATTTATTTATGTTTATTGAAAGCCACCCATGGTTGGCTGTTTATTCGGCCCTTTTTCTGTTTGTAGTAATTGTATGTGTGTGTTTTGGGGTTACAGGTGAAATATGCTCACTTTTGTTTTTAAAATTTTAAGCAGACTCCCTCTTTCAAGATTTTCTATTTCTCTTTGCTCTTTTATTTTTGAGTTCCACTTCAACAAATGACCCAAGGGATTAAAAATAAAATTAATTATACTAAGAGTAAAAAATTTGGATATATTGCATCATAGAAATGTAAATTAAATCAATTTAAAAATTAACTATTGAAAATTAACTAGTGAAAAATAAAATTATTAAAAATATTTAAACTAAAATACTTAAAAAATATCAAAGACAAAAGGTGAAATACAAATAAATAATGAATATCCAAACTTCAAATAAAATTATTTAAGTGAACCTGGAATTCTCAATTTGACTTTTTGAAATTATAATTAAATCTTATTAAATATTTTATAAAAATAAAAGCACTTGTGATTTGAGCATTCAGTGTCCATGTAGTTGGCAATGTAAGGGATGGGATAACCTCTCCTGATTCCTGGACACATACATCATGGTTGCTGAAAACAACTGCTAACATTGGTAAGTGCTTTTTACATGCTCTAACAGCCCTGTGAAGCAGCAAGGATTCTTCCCTTTTTTAGGGTGGGAAAACAAATAAACTAAGGACTTGTCGAGGAGTCTTCAGCTAGTGCGCGGGCAGAACCAGGATTGCAACCAAGTTTTTCTGACTTACACACTGCGTCCCTGGGAAGCCCTGGAAAGGGCCCACAGAGCAGGACCTCTGATTCTTTGGGCAGACCCCAAACCAGCGTTTTCTCTGTCTTCTCACTGATGCCACAGCAGCTCCTTCTGGGGCCTTCAGGCCCGGGGTCCTGCAGACCCTACCTGTAGTCTCTTGGGAGCTCAGGATGGGAACCAGAGCTGGCCGCGGGCAGTTCCTGCTAAGAGCTGGGCCAAGTCTGCAGCAGCTCCCGGACCGGCACGCGGGCGCCACCTGCAGGGCAGTGGGGGCCCTCCCCGGCAGCCTGCTCCTCTCGGAGACCAGCACCTGAAGGTGCCAGGCTGCGTCCAACCTTGCGGGGAAGGAAGGCGGTCTGCGCTGGACAAGGACAATCAGGAAAGACCGTCGCTGCTCTTCCCACCAGCTTATCGGTTCTCCCTTTTCATGTCTGCCCCCGGCAGAGGGAAAGTTCTTTCCAGTGTCTAACCGCAATCCTCCAGACTGCAAGGGAAGCCGTTTTCACCGCAGAAAAGCAGAGAATAGGGAAATCCAAGCGGTTTTTTGTAGCCATTAGGTAGGGTGTCCAGAGATACAGCTCCCTAGAAGTGCATCAAAGAGTTCCTGTCCCGTTCAAGTCAACCAGTCCCTCCACCAACAGCTACAGTTAACCCCCATTTCCTTCCCTTTGGAAAACTCTGTATTTAAGTGTGTGTGTGTGTGTGCGCGAGCGCGCACCTCCAAATTACACCCCAGAGCCCTCACAGCAACCCAGTGAGGTCAGGATTGTTAGAACTGTTTCTCACATGAGGAAACTGAGGACCAGGGAGAGGATGCAAAGTGTTCCAAAAAGCCAGGGGCAGGCTGGAAACGGACAGTGATCTCCGGATCCCAAGCCTGGTGCACTTCCTGCCAAACACTGTCTCCATTTTTGGGGAAGGAGGGTGGTGCCAATGTATTCCTGTGTCTATCCCGTGTATACAGGGGTATCTGCGAGAGTGAGCATCAGCCCAGGGTGCACACTCACGTGCTTTGTACGAGTGCGTGAATGACCGGGATAATGACAATTGGAGACTGTGATGGTATGATTATATGTATTGGTTTTCATCCACAGTTCCTGGCTCATAGCTCCCTTAGCTCTTTTTACAGTCTTTTGTTATGATATGGGGGTGTTCTAGGCCTCAGAAGCAGGCCTCAGAAAACAGAATCTCTCTCTGACCTCCTCCTGCCTTCCTTTCACCTGCTCATTTCTCTCCTGAAGGCAGGACTCTTCCCCAGCCTCTCTGTCTTGGAAGTGGCCAGAAGGAAATTCTGTGACCTACCTTGTGTGATTGCGGGTCATAAGACCCCCATTTCAAGGCCGGGCACGGTGGCTCAAGCCTGTAATCCCAGCACTTTGGGAGGCCGAGACGGGCGGATCACGAGGTCAGCAGATCGAGACCATCCTGGCTAA
>NW_012115043.1:1734331-1747509 GCF_000951035.1 Colobus angolensis palliatus | reverse complement strand
GGAGGCTGAGGCAGGAGAATGGTGTGAACCCGGAGACGGAGCTTGCAGTGAGCTGAGATCCGGCCACTGCACTCCAGCCTGGGGACAGAGCGAGCGAGACTCCGTCTCAAAAAAAAAAAAGGCCTGGGAGGACGGGGTCCAGGAGCTTCTCGCTAGCTGAACTGGTGGGGTTTACAGGGAATGCTGCATCTGAGGAGGACTTGGAAATTCTGTTCCCCTTCCCCATACCTCACCCTATGTGTCTCTTCATCTGTATCTTTTTAAATATTCTTTATAATAAATCAGTAAACATAAGCAGTGTTCCCCTGAGTTCTGTGGAGCCGCTCTAGCAAATTAATCAAACCCAAGGGGAGGGTAGTGGGGCCCCTGATTTACAGCTGCTTGGTCGGAAGCACAGGCAAAACAACCAGGGGCTTGCGCCTGGCAGTGGAAGTCCGGGGGCAGTCTTGTGAGACTGAGCCCTCAACCTCTGGGATCTGATGCGGCCTTTAGTTAGGGAGTGTCAGAACTGAATCCTAGGACACCCAGATGGTGTCCACTGCAGAACTGATTGCTTCTTTGCTGGTGAGAGAAATCCCCGCATATTTGGGCACAGAAGTCTTCTGTGTTGATTGTTGGGGTGTGAGAGCAGATAAAAAACCTTTTCAATTTGTGGCTTTTTTCCACTCACATATCTATATTCAAAACAAAAAAGAAAGGATCTCACACCTTACACAAAAATGAACTCAAAATGGATTATAGTCCTAAGTGTAAAACATAAACCTATGAAACTTCTAGAAAATATAGGAGAAAATATGTGTGACTTTCAGAGACTAAAGGAGTAATCTATAGAGAAAAAATGATAAATGCGACTTTATCAATATTAAAAATGTTTGCTCTGAAAAAAAAGTGAAAATGAAAACACAAACCACAGACTGGCAGAAAGTATTTACAAATCATATATTTGACAAAGGATGTAAAAAGACTCATCAGTGAGAAAATAAATACATTTTGCCAATTAAAAATAGGCAAAAGACTGAATAGATACTTCACCCACACACACACACCAAGATGCTGAACATCATTAGTCTAAGGGTAATATAAATTAAAACCACAACAAAATGATCTAAATACTCAAAAATAAGTGATTAGTTAAATAAATTAGGGTGTATTTGTGCAAAATGTTATTATCCATCCCTTAAGAATTATGTATAAATACTTTAAAATAACATGAAAAATAGGTATGGAGCAATGTATTAAGTAAAAGAAAGAGAATTTAAAGATATACATAATATTACTCCAAACTTTAAGGAAAATTGTGTGTATGTTACATACACGTGTTCAACAAACACTGAAATACATTAAAATATAAACAGGCCTCATTTCTGGGTGTGGCAATTATAGAAATTTCATTTTTATTCTTTCTATTTCTTAGACTTTTCCTAAATATTTTCCAGCACACACATATTATTTTTATAAATTATTTAAGATGAGAGAAAAACATAGACATATATCTGAGCCCACCCTCCATGCATCATTCAGCCCTTTTTGTAGGAGATGCCACTGTGGAGACTCCCCAGCAGTGGGAGTCACGTACCTTAGTTTTCCCTCCCAACAGCCTTTCCCAGAGGCCTCCTCTGGCTCTCAGCTCTTGGTGCTGCTGCCTTTCCTTCCAACAGGAACGCCTTCCTCCCCTGGCTGTCTCCTTCACTGACACTCCTGCTGAGTCCCTCTCCTGGGATGGAAGTCCCTGGGGATCACTTCCTTCCCCTTTTCCTTCCTGGCCCTCATTCTGTCTCTGTGGGATTTCATTTACTTCTGTGGCATCAGCAAGGGCACCCAAGACACCCACATCACTGTGTCTGGCCTAAACTGTCCCCATGGGCTCCAAGCCCATCCATGCCACGGATGTTTATTGGGTATCTATAGCCAGGCTCAGCTCCAGGGTCTGGGGACCCAGCAGCTGTAATCACAGCAGAAGCCCTGCTTTCAGAGACCGTGCATTCTAACAGAGAAGTCAGGCAATAGACACATCCACAAATCAATGAGCCCATTCACTTCAGAACCTGCATTTTAGCAAGATTCCCCAGGACGGGTGAAGGCACATTAAAGTTTGAGGCCCACTGCCCTACGTCAGTGGTTCCCAAAATGTAGTTCCCAAGCAGCGGCTCTCCTAGGAGCTTCTGAGAAGTGCAGCCTCTCAACTCCAACCCAGACCTACCGAATCAGAAGCTCCGTGGGTGGGGCCCAGCATCATTTGTGTCCTCCAGCTGATAGAGGGCCCTCCAGGGGATTCTGCTATGGTCTCATAAAGGGCTCCCTAGGGCTAGGGACCGCATCTCATTTATCTTGCTATTTGTTAGTTTCCAATTGTAGGGATCACAAATCACCACAGAAGTAGTGGCTTAAATCTACACAAGTGTATTAACTTATAGTTCTGGAGATCAGAAATCTGAAAGCAGATCCACTGGGCTAAAACCAAGGTGCTGGCTAGGCTGTGTTCCTCCTGGAGGCTCTGGGGGTTGGTCCCTTTCCTTGCCTTCTCCAACTTCCAGAGGCTGCTGGCATCCCTTGGCTCACAGCCGTGTTGCTCTGACCTCCACTTCCGTCGCCACACTTCTTTCTCTGACTCTGATCCTCCTGCCTCCTTCTTAAAAGGACCCTGTGATTACACTGGGCCTGCCCTGATAATGCATGATGACCTTCCCATCTCAAGATTCTTAACTTAATCACATCTGCAACATCCTTTTTGCCATGCAGGGTAACATACAGGATCTGTGGATCAGGACGTGAACATCTTTGGAAGCCGTTATCTACCCCACACGTGTCTCCAGCACTTAGCACATGCCCTGTACAGAGCAGATGCTCGGCAAGGATCTGGAGAAACAATGAATA
This sequence comes from Colobus angolensis palliatus, assembly GCF_000951035.1. Lineage (NCBI taxonomy): Eukaryota > Metazoa > Chordata > Mammalia > Primates > Cercopithecidae > Colobus > Colobus angolensis. Next base: position 1,744,635 of record NW_012115043.1, on the reverse strand, counting down.
AGTGAATTAATAAACAAAGAAATCAGGAGTCAAATGAAGCCTCCCCTTCTCTCCCCTTGAGCCCTGGTCTACCTGTGAGCATCTGACCTGGATCAAATGCTCCAGGTCAAAGGCCATGAGGCCCCGCAGTGCTCCCTAACGCATGAGTCCTTCAATTCAAGGTGGGGCTCAGGGTTGAGGCTTTGCCCTCAGGACCCAGCTCCGCAGGCAGCACCAACAGTCAGTGGGGCAACCAGGCCAGCGCTGTGGAGGTCAGCAGTGAAGGGGCTTCTGGGGTCCTGGCTGGTAGGCATGGTGTCTAGGCCCACCAAGACAACATGGGCTTTTGGTTGAAGTCCTGACTCAGCCTCTTGCCAAGAGTGTGAGCTGGAACAAGCTACTTAACCACTATGAGCCTCCTTGGTTACTTCCTCCTGCATATGGGATGGTAGCAGCAGCCTCGCCAGGTTGTCCTGAGAATTAGAGGACACGAAGTGCCTGGCCCTGGAGTGGTGAATGAGGGTGTAGATGGTGTAGATGCTGCTGCTGGAAGTAGGCTACATGGGGAGCCGGCATTCAGACCTGGGCTTGGGGAGTGGGCTGGGTGCTGGCTTTGATTCTGGCTTGCCTGGAGATCAGTGCTCCCGCCGAGGCCCACTGGCCCCCAGCCATGACAAGCCTGGGCGTGAATTACCCTCTAGGTTTCACACAGTTCTTTCTGTGTGGTATGCTGACTCTCTTTAGTCATTCAGTGCAGGAGAACTGATTTCAGAGAAGGCAGGAGTCACTGGGGGGCCTCCCTGCAGTCCCTAAACTGGGACAGAAAATGCTCAGGATGTAGATGAGGAAACCTGGGCTCTGGCACTTACCAGCTTCCCTGACCCTTTAAACCTCGGTTTCCATGTCTATAAGCATCTGTCCCTCCTTCCATTCCACCCCTGGTGGCAAGGACATGCCAGGGAGGTGAAGGAGTATGCGACCTGGCAGGACGGAGGAAGCAGAACCTGGGACCAATAGAAACAGGCTTTGGCTGGAGACTTCTGATCGGAGGTTTTGATAGTGAGCCTGAGAAACGTTGTTTATCATTAGTTAGACCTGGGAATATTATGATAAAGACGTTAATGTTCTGTAATTAAGGCTACCAGCTTGGGGCTAAATTAAATATTTACACAGCCCTCGATTATCTTCTCCCTCTCTTTTGCAGCTCCCTCCCCATGCTAAAATATTTAGCAGGGATTTCAGGAGTGTTCTCAAATCCAGCTATGGTTCAGAAAGTTACTTAATAGCCAGGAAGTTTGCGAACACGGCTTTTAGCAGATTCCCAGTGGCTGCTGCTCTCATTGGAGCCCGGGAAATCCATACGGCTCATCAGATGGGGGTGTTAGATAGAAGCTTTTAAGCTTGGATTTTTACAACAGAACCAAAATAAACTGTGTAGGGTAGGTATGAGACAAGCTGGACCCAAAGGGATTCTCTAATACAAGTGTCAGAAACTGTCTCCAAAATAGCTGCACAAAAATGTTTAAGGAGGGAGAAACCCCAGCTGGACAGGTGGCAACGAATGCAAAGTCAGCCTTTATTTCACGAAGTGACAAGCAAATCACTTACCCTTTTACGATCTTACTGTTCCTAAGCTAATAGATGTCTGTGGTCCCTTCTGGTTTAATTGATGAAATGGACTAGAAGTACTCTATATTTCCCAAAAGAACAGTGGACAAAATGCCTGCTCCTCACATCGTCTGAATATTCACCATTTTTGCCTCAAGAGCCTCCAGATTGGCTGGTTGAAGTGAATAGGAGTCCTGTTTTGAACATTAGCTACAGGACATATGCGGTGGTAAATTCAGAGCATATATGTTCCAGGGAGAATTGTATCTATATTTAATTTTTGAAAATCTAAATGTACTCTCTGATTACTAAGAGAAGCAGTACTAAGGACCGTGTGAAACCTAGAGGGTAATTCACGCCCAGGCTTGTCATGGCTGGGGGCCAGTGGGCCTCAGGGCGGGAGACAGCAACTGAGAACAAAAACTTTGGACCAGTCCTGATTTGAGATCCAGCTGTGTGATCTTGTAGACATCACAGCCTCAACTTTCCAATCTATAAAATGGGATGGTGATAGACATGGAGTTTGGTGAGTACCACGTGAGATGCTGATCCTACAAAGCTCTTGGCACCTAGCTTGTAGGAAGAACTTGGTAAACATTGGCGGTTATTCTCACTTTAAATCCTCTTATCAAAGTGAAGCCTTCCCCTCCCATGGAAGGTTTTGTGTAAATCTGACTTCCACACCCTGAGCAGACTGTGTATGTCATAGGGTCCTTCAGCCTGCCCTGAGCTGCCCCGCAGCCAGCAAGGCCAGCCCAGGCCCCAGGAGAGCAGCCAGGGAGAACTTCCTACTCTTGTGAGTTGGAAGGGAACAGAGAACACAGGGAGGCTTCCTCCAGCCTTTCCTGAGAACACAACTTCAAAACGTCCACACCCAGATGTTAAGAAAGCCCCAGGCCCAGCGCCAGCCCCTCCTCCCTGGGGTCAGCACCCTGTCTCAGCCCTAGAAGAGTCCACAGCCCTCCAGCCTGCTGCAGAGGAGGCTCAGGATAGCGACTGGTCACTTATCCCCTCCCCCATCTCAGGGGGAAGACCCAGAAACAGAGGGGAAAAGGCCTTTGCCCTTGGCTGAGACTACCTGGGTTCAGCTCTCGGCTCTGCCTTATACAAGCTGTGGCCCCTCGGCCCCCTTCTTACTCTTTCAAAGTATCCCCATCTGACCCTACAGATTTTTTTTTTTTTTTTTTTTTTTGCGACAGAGTTTCACTCTGTCACCCAGGCTGGAGTGCAATGGCATGATCTGGGCTCACAGCGACCTCCGCCTCCCCGGTTCAAGCGATTCTCCTATCTCAGCCTCCGAGTAGCTGGGATTGCAGGCGCATGCCACCACATCCAGCTAATTCTGGTATTTTTAGTAGAGACAGGGTTTCACTGTGTTGGCCAGGCTGTTTCAAACTCCTGACCCCAGGTGATCCACCCACCTTGGCCTCCCAAAGTGCTGGGATTACAGGCATGAGCCCCTGCACCAGCCCAGATATTCTTAATATGGAGTAAAATACTGCCCAGAGAAAGTGAGGCTCAGAGCCTGAGTTGCCTGTAAGCTCTCCATGACTGTCTGCCCCTTCCTGCCTTGCACAAAGGAAACTGCACTGAGCTAGGAAGGCTGGTGGTCCTGTGGGTGGCTGTGTGGGAAAAGGGTCGGCTACAAGTGGTGAGCTCAGGGCCTTCCCCTGCTCGTAATAAAATAGCTGTCACTGGCCGGGCATGGTGGCTCACGTCTGTAATCCCACCCCTTGGGAGGCCAAGGTAGGAGGATCGCTTGAGGTCAGGAGTTCGAGACCAGCCTGGCCAACATGGTGAAACCCTGTCTCCACTGAAAACACACAAAAAAATCAACCAGGCCTGGGGGTGAGCACCTGTAGTCTCAGCCACTTGGGAGGCTGAGGCATGAGAATCGCTTGAACCCAGGAGGCGGAGGTTGCAGTGAGCTGGGAGATCATGCCACTGCATTCCAGCCTGGGTAACAGAGCGAGACTCTGACTCAAAAATAAATAAATAAATAAAATAAAATAGCTGTCACCCTGGCTGCCACGTAGGCTTCTTTCAAATGCAAACACTCCAGAGAGACAGCCCATGTGAGGCCCCGTGCTCATTTACACCGGCGCTGGAACAGGTGCATTCAAGAGGCTTCCCTGGATACACAACTAATTATTATCATTATTATTTATTCATATAAAATATTTATTGCACAAACAATATTATAACACCACCACAAAAAAAAAAGAAAAGAAAAGAAAAGAAAAGAAATTACTCACAATCCCTCAAACCTAGTAAATGGGCATTTGGTTTTCTTTTTATTTTTGCAATTCCCCTCCATCTCTCATTCACACACACACACAATTTTCTCATAGCTGGGCTCCGGCCCAGTGCAATTTGCACCGAACACCGTATCATCAGCATTTCTCCACGTTGCCACAGTTTTCCCAATTAGCTTTTAACATGAGCCTGCTGTTGCTCACCAGCGCTCTGGAGTCGGGCATTTAGGTTGCTTCTTTGTTCAAATGGCTTTTTCATTTTCTGAGGCTTCTGTCCATGGACTGCCTTCTCAGGTGTGTGATTGCTGGATGAAAGTGATGATTATTTTTGTGACTCTTGAAAGAGACAGCCTAGTAGAGGTTTTGCTTGGGGCTTGCAGACAGCTGGTACCTTAGGGTTGAGAGAGAGCTGGGATCAGGGAAGGAGTCTCTGTGCTTGCCGGGGCAGTGGAAGTTTTGCCTGGAGCAATCCTTAAAGGACTTTAGCCCTAAAGGAGAGGCAGTGGCTTCAGGCTGAGAGCAGATCCCAGAAGCTGCCCAGAAGGTGCTCTCTCCTTCCTGTTCTTCCCTGAGTGGTGACAGTCTCAGCATCTGCAGCATCCACTCATTAAGAGAAAGGGCATGCACAACAAGGAGGAACCCAGGGAAGCAGCAAGCACTGTGTAACTGATGGCCCATGATTCAGACAGTAAGTGCAATTGCGATTGCTGCTGGGAAGAATTTGCTGGAGCGGCAGTAGAAGGCTCTATGTGTCCACACATACACATTTATATGTCTTTGCTGTGTGCTGGGCCCGACCCAGAGCACTGTAGGAGCGAGGTGGTAAGAAAGCAGCCGTGACCTCACCTCTCAAGGTGCCCCAAGAATCAAGCAGGCCGAGGTAGGTGGACTACCTGGGGGTGACCCCCGGGCTGCACATCAGAATCCCCTGGGAGTGGGCCTCACCTCTAGATATTCGAATTAAATAGTGTCGGATGCTAACCTGTTGCCAGGATTGAGAACCAATGGGCCAGATGTTATGTTTTCTTATTAGGGCAATTAGGGGTGCAGGAACAGAGACCCTCTTAAGCTAATAGGATAAAACAGAAATTACTGTGGGTGACCAGGATGCATGTGGGGGAGGGTGGGCTAACTCCCCTTCAGAGAGGCCTCTATAATCACCCTCCTCCAAGCCACCCCAATTAAACCCTCCGCCTAAATGGAACAGCCTGCTTCTATGCCATTGTAGCTTCCAGCCCAGCTCCCCAGGTCCCCGTTTGCAAGCAAGGGGCTGCCCAAGAGCCACCGCGGGCCCTTGGCTGCTGTAAAGATATTGTCTGGGCCCGGAAGCTGGCACTGAGACAGAGGCAACCTGGATGCTACAAGCCTGCTGGTCCCCTCACTGCATCCTTTGCTTCTCTGCAAGCAGCTTTCCTCCCTGGGTCAGATGGCCCTGAAGGCCTTGCTGAGTGTTCTGGTCCTTGATGGCTACTGGCCTTCAGGAGCCCACCTGGCACAGGGCACACCTGGGGCTTCCTTCAAGTAACAGACATGACAGGCCCTTGTGATCTCTCTCCCTGGTCAAGGCAAGTCATCCTCCTCCTGTCTCAGCATCTTCCCCCTGACACGCACTCTCCAAGGGCCAGCTTCCCCTGCTCCACCTCCCTCAATCCTGCTCTCAAGACAGGGTCACACCTGGAGATCCATGCCAGTCACAGTGTCCCCTGCCCCAAGCGGTTCTGCCTGAAAGTCTGTGCTTTTCGCATGAAATTCAAAGCTTTGTGGCTCCTGGCAAAGGGGTTCTCAGGACCTGGGCATCAGAAGAAGGGCTGGGGGCACAGGTGGGGTGAGCAGGCAGAACAGGCATTTTCTCTGAGCCTATTCACCAGAAAGGGTATCGGTATCTTTCCATAGGGACCCCATGATGGGAAGATGTTAGAGGAAGGGGCATCAAGGGTCCTTTTGAAAGGCATAGCCAGGCTGGGCATGGTGGCTCATGCCTGTAATCCCAGCACATGGGAGGCTGAGGCGGGTGGGTCACATGAGGTCAGAAGTTTGAGACCAGCCTGAACAACATGGTGATATCCCATCTCTACTAAAAATACAAAAATAAGCCAGGCGTGGTGGTACCTGAGTCCCAGTTACTCAGGAGGCTGAGGCAGGAGAACTGCTTGAACCTGGGAGGCGGAGGTTGCAGTGAACCAAGATAGTGCCATTGCACTCCAGCCTGGGTGACAGGAAAAAAAAAAAAAAAAAAAAGCCATGGCCAGACTGTGAGGTGGTAGGAAAGGGAGTTAGAGGGAGGTAAGTCCCCCAACTCAATGCCCCCAGCAAGGACCCTATATGGCTTTAGCCTCCTTTCTCCTCCATAACATGACCAGATAGAAGATGCTATAGGAGACTCTGTCTGACACGGTGAGAAGTTGAGGGAAGGACAAAAGGAGGAAACTGACCTTGCTGGACCCCCTTGTGCTGCCACTGGGGGAAAGACACAGATGTGGATTGAACAGTGTCCCCAAAATGTATGTCCACATCCTAACTTCCTCTACCCGTGGCTGTGATCTTATTTGGAAAAAGGGTCTTTGCAGATGCACTTAAGCTAAGGATCTTGAGATGAGCTCATCCTGACTCCAGTGACTGCTGTCCTACAGAGACGAGAGGACACAGACACACAGAGACGGCATGTGAAGACAGGCAAGATTGTGTGATGCTGCCACAAGCCCAGGGATGCTGAGAACCAGGAGCTGGAAGAGACAAGGAAGGATTCTCCCTCTCAGGGTTATTGTGGTGACCACAGAATGCATTTGGAAGTGGCTTTGTAAACTGCAGAGTGATAAGCAAATTCAGTATTTGGAGTTGTGTTTTATTTTCCAAAGGCCTCAATAAACATTTGTGGAACTGACCAGTGTCAGTTTGGGCACTGCGTCTCTTCACAGACATGGGCAGAGGGACCATAAACGCAGGGGGCAGGGATGGGCAGCAGTCAGAGGGAGCCATGGAAGCTTCAGAGGGAGCACAACTCTGCTAATGCCCCGACTTGGGACTTCTAGCCTCCAGGACCGTGGGAGAGTAAACAGGTGTTGTTTTAAGGTGCTATGCATGATAGTTTGTCACAGCAGCACTGGGAAACCAGTGGCAACATGGACCCCTTATCTGGATGCAGTGGCCGAAAAGAAAGCTCTGCATAAAGTTCCCATAAAGCATGTCCTCGCCCTTAGTGCCCATTTCCTCCTCTGTCAAATGAGGCAAATACTTCCAGCCCTGATGAGATAATGGCCTCATCAGCAGGGCAACTCTGACAGTGTGGATGAAGCTGTTCTAGGTTTCGCGCAGCTGGGCAGGTGCCAGCACCTCTCCCAGCCTCCGTTTTCTCATCTGCCAAGTGGGACAGTAAGCCCTACCCTGGTGACTCCATTGCCGAGGAGATGGGAGGAGGGAGCAGACTTACGGATTGGGGTAGGGTTGGGTGCCAGGGGGCTGAGAACACATGTGAGGGACCTGAGTCTTACCATATTAGCTGAGGGCGATGGTTTCCGTAGTACCGCTTCGGCTATCCAACGAGGCCTTGTAAACAAATACAATGTCTGGGCCCACCCGGGAGGAGCTGGTGAGCGCCTGAGGAGTAGATGGCCAGTGGGGATGGGTGAAGAACACATAGAAAAGTGATGTCTGATATGGCGCCCCTTGAACACACAGGCAAAGGGAGAGACGGGGCATTTTGAGTCACATGGATTGGGGTAGGACTGTTTCCCCCACAAAAGGCTTTTTGAGTTATGTTGTAAAGATGTCAGAGGGAGACTGACGTTTAAGACTGGAGCTCTCCTTCCTTCACACCCTCACCAGGACTCCCTCTGACCACACCCAATCCCTGCCCCCTCCGTTTTTGGTCCCTCCGCCCATTGCCATGAGGAGACAGTGCTCAATTCAATGTCAGTCAGTTCCACAAACATTTACTGAGGCCTTTGGAAAATAAAACACAACTCCAAATATTAAATTTACTCAGCATTCTGCAGTTTACAGAGCACTTCCAAATGCATTCTGTGGTCGCCACAATAACCCTGAAAGGAAAAAAAGATGATTATCTCCCACTCCATGGAAAAAGAAACTGAGGCTCAGAGAAGAGAGACAACTTGCTCAAGGCCATTTGATTAGGTTGCCTGACTCCTGGAGCTGCTCTTTCCTGTCTCCTTGCTGCCTTGCTGTCATGTCACCTGCTGTCTCACCAAATACATGTCATTTGGGCGTGTGCCTCTCCCACGCCTATATCTTCCCAACTGGTGTCAGCTCCAAACCCTGTGTGGTCTGCAGTGCTCCTCCTGGCTTTCCAGTTCTGGGCAGCTCCCTCCTTCCAGATCCTGCCTGTGATCCCAGCTCCTTTCCCTTGCTGTACAAGGTTCCCACCTCTGCACTTTGCCTCCCTCCTTCTTCCTGTCCACGGACACGTATCCCAGTCCTTCCCACAATTCAGGTCTCCCTCGGTTGCACAGGAGGCCCAAATCCAGCATAGATTTCTGAAGTCCTGGGTCCAAGTTCCAGCTCTGCTACTAACTTCCTGTGACTGTGTGACCTTGGGCAGGTCACTTTCTCTCTCTGGGCCTCCATTTCATCACTACGAAATAGGAGTGTTGAACACAATACTCTCTAAATGCATCTCCATGTGGTCTAAGCACCCCCCTCCCCGCCCCCTCCCTGCCCTTCCCCCTCCTGTGATCATCCTGTGTGCTTACCATCCACAGTTCCCTTTCCTGGCTCCATATCCAAAGGGTTTAGGTTCAATCATTCAGTTAGACTTTAAACTCCCTAAGAGCAGAGGAGGCTGTTTTTGGCCAAAACATGCAGATCGATTCACTGGTAATCCACTGACCACCTCCATTTAGGTTGGGAGCCTCTTTGCCTTCCCTCTTTAGTTTCTTCAAGGTGCACACACAGATGCCTACAGGAGTCCAGGTGGGGCACCAGGCATCTCTGCTCACCTTGGCTGCTCTGCTGGTGGTGGGGTGCCTGCCTGTGCTGTGCATGCTGCAGCTTCAGCAGGGTGGGCAGTCAGGCCAGTGCCAGCCTTTGCCCCCAGAGAACTCTTCACACCCTATTCTTACCCCAAACCCATCACTGGCCCAGGCATCAAAAGGTGGCATCAAAAGTACATATCCCTGTGCTATTCCCCTTCAAAAAGCTTCATATCTAATATCTCACTGAGTCCCCTGACTAGCCTTGGAAAGGCAAAACAGGGATTATTAATCTCCATTTTGTAGATAGTGAGGGACTTGTCCAAGGCTGCTCTGAATTCAGCATAGAGCTGGGACTGGGCTCCACTCTCCTGGTGTCCAGTCATTCTTGTCAAACTTTGGTCTCCGGAAAATACATGCCTGCCTCTGTGTAGGCCCCAGTCTCTTTCCCTTTAAGAACTCAGGTCTGAGAGGACAAGCGCATGCGCGCACGCATACACACCCTTACAAGATGCACAACCACCAAAAAGCCTAATAAAGCAGGGTGCCCAAGACCACGGTTCAGGATCCGTAAAAATGGCCAGAGATAATTGACTGCAACCTATTCACTGCAAACGGGGCAACTTAGGCCCACAAAGGGCCAGAGACTTGACCCAAGTCACAGAGTAGACTAGAGCCCAGGTCTCCGGACTCCCAGTCCTGTGCTGCCTCCACTGTCTGCACCCTCAGCAAACAAGGCAAGGCAGGGAGGAGCAGGAGCTCAGAGAGCCTGGGGCTGAAGGGTGGGAGGAAGGAGCCTGGTGGGGGACCTCAGTCTACAGGGGTGGATGTTCCAATCTTTCTCCGACAGGGCCCGGGTGGGAGTACCAGGTAGCTGCAACCTGTTCCTTCAGCACCTGGGAGGACACAGAGTCTGGTTCCACGAAGCCAAATGTTTCTTCTTTGTCCTCTGTGTCCATTCATCTCTTATCACTGTGTCCACTGAGTGGCAGAGGTCCAGGCCCAGCACCTTCCAGTCTAGGAGCCTGTGACCTGGGACAGGATCCTTGGGGAAAGAGTGAGGGCTGGCAAAGGGTCCACCCCCCGAGCACTCCGAGACAGTGGTGGAACGCACTTCAAGGATTCAGAGCGGCCAGGAGCCTCTCCCACCGGCAAAGGGGACACTGCCGTGGGGCTGCGGATAGCCAGTTGTTTTTTCCTCCTTCCCTGTGCTCCACCCCATGCACTTTTCCGAGGGGCAAGCTCCGCAGTTCTTCCATCAGGGAGGCTCTCCAGGGTCCCGGTCGGCCTTCGGCTCCTGGGGTGGAGGTGGGCCTGGGTGGGGTACATGAGCCCTAGGAAAATGGGGTGTGAGAGAATCCCCTGGGCTCCTGGCTTGGGTGGCACCTCAGGCTGTGGAGTGGGGTGGCGAGTCTTTGGAGGTCACAGAGCCCAGGGTCGGTGACACGTGATGAGGCGCAGGCCTGGCTCAGGGAGTGGTGCCCACGGCCCTCGGCTCCTCCCTCGGGGCCGCCCCGCCCCATGCGGGAGGGGACGG
>NW_012115043.1:1700205-1733941 GCF_000951035.1 Colobus angolensis palliatus | reverse complement strand
GCCACTTTCACCGCACGCGGGGCCGGTGTGAAGGTGGGGCGGCCGCCGCCGTGCAGAAGGCTCTCTGCTGCAATCGAGGGCGGTGAGGGGCACTGTTGCCTTCTAGCACCTTTTCTCTCAGTCTCCAGGGCGTTTGCGCCGCTTACCCTTCCTCCACCGCCCCCCTCCTGCCACCCCCACTTTAATAAAACCCTTGGATTGGGGCTTCACAGTTGGCGATTTCTTTACACCTGTGCTTCCCGCCTCCTGAGCCCAGATGTGAGCCTGGGCTGAGCAGGACCGTGTGGGTGAGGGGCGGCCCTCTGCCTGCGGGGGGCCCCTGTTGAAGTGGGTGCCCAGCTACAGGGAGTTTCCCGTGCTCTGTCATTGGCCTACCCCCTGGCCACAGCCCCCAGCTGGACATCTCTTGGCTCCCCTGGCACTTCCCAAGTCCCAGTCGGATGAGCCCAGGAGAGGGGGTGGACCCCAGCACCAGTGGAGCAAGAATTCAGGAGCCCAGTAACTCTCATCCGTGAACAGAACCGGCTTCCTCCCGCTTAGGTTGGGAGGAGGGCTCAGCTTAGTGGGAGTTGGGGGTGACAACTGCCCCTTCCCACGCAGAGCCATAGAAAAGAGATGGGGAGAGGTCAGGGGATCTGAGAAGAACTAGCAGCCAACAGGGACACATCCCTGATTTCATTTGAACCTAACAAACCAATGGCAAGTAGATATTAGCACAGGGGCAGATGAGAAGACAAGGAGGCCCAACGAGACTCAGCCATTTGCTGGAGAAACTGGTGGACTTTTCTCCACCACTGAGTGGCAGATTTCCCACCACATCCTTCCAGAGCCGGATGGTTGCTTCGGCATTCTTGCAGTGCCCTTGACTCAGCAGAGGGTTGTTTCTTTCCCCACTACTCCCCACCCCGCTAGGGTCTTCCTGTGAAAGAGGTTCAGGGGAGAGGGCACCTCCGAGCAGGCACGAACTCCAGTCAGGAAAGTCCTCCAAGAGCCAGCCAGAGCCTTGCTAAGCTCCCAGAACTCCAGGAGGGCAGGGACCTGCTTTGTTCCCTGCCGTAGCCATAGTACCTGGCACACAGGAATGTGTTCTGTGAGAACGGAATGATTAGTCTGCAACAGCAAAGCTTCTTTTCCAACTGCCTTATCTCTGCCCTTGGCAAGCAGAAAGGGCACTCTGAAAAGTTGGATCACAAAGGTGTCCAGCCCCACCACTGAGATCCCTTGGCACCCTTACCCACGTGGAGCAACATTTTTCCTTTACACCAAGAGAACATCCTTAATCCCATGTGCTTTTCTTTCTTTCTTTCTTTCTTTCTTTCTTTCTTTCTTTCTTTCTTTCTTTCTTTCTTTCTTTCTTTCTTTCTTTCTTTCGAGACTGAGTCTTGCTCTATCACCCAGGTTGGAGTGCAAGGACAAGATCTTGGCTCACTGCCACCTCTGCCTTCCAGGTTCAAGCAATTCTCTGCCACGCCCAGCTAATTTTTGTATTTTTAGTAGAGGCAGGGTTTCACCATGTTGGCCAGGTTGGTCTCGAACTCCTGACCTCAGATGATCCACCCAAGTTGGCCTCCCAAAGTGTTGGGATTACAGGTGTAAGCCACCTCATCCTGCCCCCATATGCTTTTCCAGAGAGACAGGGCACTTTTGCTTTACCCTGGTCCTGCCAAGGAGAGGCCAGGGCTGGTGGGTTCCATGCCCAGCTTGGCCCTACCCTAGATTGGAGGCAGAGCAACTTTGTCCCTTTATGTAGAATTCTTATGCATCCCTCCAGGGGTAAGAATTGGAATGGAATTATTTGGAAACATTAATCTTCATTGTCTCCTCTCTCTCCTTACCACTCCATGGGGCAGCTACTATTGGGGGAAGAGAAGGTGCTTTTCTGGGTCTCAATTTCCTCATCTGTAAAATGAGAATAACAGGCCCTGCGTGGTTTTAGGACATAGTAAGTGGTTCCAAAGGATTCTGTGGGCTGCAAAGCAAACTGTAAGAGCGGATTGTTATTTTCTCATGTGTGTTAGCCCGGCCTCCCGGGTTGGCGGTAAGTCCTTTCTCAGCATCTTGGTATCCCTTACTCATCCTGAATACACAGAAGGTTTGCAAGACATATTTTCAAAAATAATCCCTACAGGAAGAGAAAAATTGTGAATTCATAAGAAATGGGGGGAGTTTTGTGTGTGTGTGTGTGGGTTTTTTTTAGCCCAGTGTTAGGAGCCAAGAATGGTGGCAGGAAACTGGGCAGGGCCATGCATGAGTACAGGGACAGCTCTTAGGGGTGGTGTGGATGCTAGGTTTGTGCACGGGCTTGAGCCCCAGTCAGTCTCTCAGCGACTTCCTCCAGGAAACAGAACTGACCAACTCCGGGTTGGTCAGATATATATATTCAAGACAGGGTCTTGCTCTGTCGCCCAGGCTGGAATGCGGTAACATGATCTCTGCTCACTGCAACCTCCACCTCCCGGGCTCAAGCTATCCTCCTCACCTCAGCCTCCTTAGTAGCTGGGACTATAAGCCTGCACCCTCATGCCCAGCTAATTTTTGTATTTTTTGTAGAGGTGGGGGTCTCACTATGTTGACCAGGTTGTTCTCGAACTCCTGAGTGCAAGTGATGTGTCTGCCTCTACCTCCCAAAGTGCTGGGATTACAGATGTGATCCACCATGCCCAGCCAGAACTTTCAAATTCCTCTCCTTCCCTCCTCTTGTAAGGGGAGGGGAGACCCTACCATGCAGAGGAGGATCAGTAGGAGGGAAGGAAGGGTCTGAGAGCCCCTGTAGTCGGAGGTGGCCAGTGTCTTGTTCATCGAAGGCCAGGGTAGAGTGAGGGATGTAGAAGAGTCCCTGGCAGTGCCCTGAGGATGCCACCCACCTTGCTTTGAAGAAATCCTCCCCTCAGTCAGGACTTTTGGGGCCCTGCCAGGAACCCTGTGTGACTCCTGGACTCCTCAGCAGACCCAGGTGCCTGCCTTTGAGGACAGGCCAGCATACCCGGAGTTGGTCAGTTCTGTTTCCTGGAGGAAGCCGCTGAGAGACTGACTGGGGCTCTAGCTTACCATCCCCACCACTCCTGAGCGCTGTCCCTGTACTCATGCATGGCCCTGCCCAGTTTCCTGCCACCATTCTTGACTCCTAACAAGGATCCAGCAGAGTAAGAGCTTTAGACTCAGAGTCTCTAAGCTAGACTGAGCCTTAGCAGCCATGTCCCCCGGCTCCTTCTCTGCTTCATTTTCCATGGCTCATATCCCCTTCTGACAGCCTATAGATTTCACTCCTTAATCTTGCTTGCCATCTGTCTTCCCTGTTAGAATATCAGCTCTGTGAGGGCAAGGCCTTTTGTCTCTCTCGTTCCATCGTCTCTCCCCAGAGATCAGAGTGTAGTAGGTGCTCAGTTAACATGTGCTGAGTAGATGAACATATCCAATGCACCATTTCTCAGTACACAGATGGGGAGACTGAGACCCAGAGGTGAGGAGTGACTCTTGGAGGCAGAGCTGGAGCTTCTCCTAATTAGACTCAAGTTAATTCAAAGTGGGGGTCTCTGTCTCCCACTTTGAATTACCTTGGTTGCTAGGGGTGCTTAAGAGGCCCTTGGCAAGAACCTTCAGGCCAGCTGCCTCCAGAGTTACCCAAAGGGGCAGCTCCCAGACTGAACGGGCAGCTGCCACATGAGGCGATTGGAGAGTTCCAGGAAGGAGTCATCCCCATCAGACCTCCATCCTCAAAGGAAACCTCCCAGGGCTGCCCTCCCAAGGCTGCCAGTTCCTCTGCTAGTGAGTTCTCTCTTGGTGAAAATAGTGCCCTCTGCAGGCAGCCTTTTAAAATTCCCCAGTGCAATTAAATAAATAAATAAATAAATAAATAAAATAAGCACATCCAATAAATAAATAAATTCTCCAGTGCACTGGAGAACTAAGGAAGTCCAAAGCCAGGCTCCTGGCAGCTGTGGGAGAAGGGGTGGTATTCCCATGGACTTGGGCTAGGGATAACCGACCAGTCTGAGAAGTGCAGCCAGAGGCCCAGGGAAGCCTTGGGATTCTGAGGCCTCACTTGGGAATCTGGCAAGACAGCCTAGAGGCCACAGTGCTCAGCGCGCCCCACAGAGGAGCAGATCTTGTGCGAGCCTCTACATTCCCTCCATGGGGAGCTTTGGCTTTTTCCCCCAAGCCCAGCTATTAACCCCAAACATCTTTTTCTGTCGTCGGTCTGCCAAATTCAGGGTTGGAATGCACCTGAACCTTGGAGCTGGGGGAAGGACTCCAGAAATTAGGCCTTGAAGGATATGTAGGAGTTTTCCAACTTGTTGGAAAAATTAGGGAGGAAGGGGACAGGCAGGTGAGGGAGCTGTGATAATGCTTTGCCTGAAGAAACGAATCTGTAATGGGGCCTTCTTCTGTGACTGAGGCCATTGTAGGCCCTCCCCTACCCCACCATCCTTGTCCCCACCACCTTCTATGGGCTTCCTGCTCCTGAAGAGGGTGAGGCCCTGACCTAAGACAGAGCTTCATGCACTGCTGCCCTGGCCTTCTCTTTATTACCGCTGTTACTACAAGTTTACTGACTTTCAGCCACAGTGAATGGAAAAGTACGCCTGTTGCAACATGACGTGAGTCAGTTGTTCATAAATAATGGGATTGCACTGTCAGCTCTGATGCCCCGGTGTCTGGCCCACAGTTGGAGACATGGTGTTGGCTCCTTGGAGAAAAGGGTAAGGGTGACTCTAGACGTCAGTTTGCAATTACACAGGATGGCAGTGAGGATCCAGCAGGGGCGGGAGATACAATCATTTTTGGCATCTAGGAAAAAAGATAGTGCCCCCAAAGCGGTGATCCAAGGTTTAATTCTTACCCATGCCCTGTCCTCCAATCCTGGTTTTGCCTTACACAGTCATCCTCTCTTCTGACCTTGACCTCAGCCAGGACCACCCCCAGCATGCTATGGACTTAAGGGGTGAGTTTTGCCCAAGCCTCAGAAAGGGTCATTCTGCCTGGACACACCACCGTCCCTTAAGACAGTCTTCCTCTGATTATTTGGGAACCCTGTGACCAAGATGGTCAGGCTCATCTTGGTGGGATTTATTTGGAGCCTGCCAGAGACACAGAGCCCAACTATGATAGCTTCTAGACCCTAGAGTCCCAAATTCACCCACTCCACTAGCTTGCCACTTGTCTTGGGGTTGGTCACTGTACTCCTGGGAGCTGAAGGCTGGTGTTGGCTTGTAGAGAGCCCTGGATTCTAATTCTGACATTATCTAATGCATAGTGTGACTTTGATCCTGTCACTTGCTCTGCCTCAATTTTCTCTTCTGTACAGCTTGGATTCATCATGGTGTCTCACCCTCAGCACTATTGACTTTTGGGAGGGGATAATTCTTTGCGGGGTGGGGCGTGCAGAGGCGGGATGTGCTGTACATTGTAGGAGGTTAGCAGTAGTCCTGGCTTCTACCCATCAGACACTGCACCATCACCTCCCCTTCCTTTCCTGGCAACAAAACCTGTCTCCAGACATTGCCCCATCTCTGGTTGAGACCCCTGGGTTCAATGATCTATGAAGTTTCATGAATGTGGACTGTGTGCGAATGAAGAGTCAACAGGTGGGGCATGCAAGGACTTATGGGTGGAGGGGCCCCCTGGACCTCATGCTGAGAGCCAAGGCCAGTTCTCTTCACCTTCTAGACCTTGGGTTACATAAGTCAGGGTGGGGAGGCGAGGCTTAGCGTGAGGGGGAGAGAGGCCTGTGGTCCGGCCCGCACACTAAGGTCAGTGACCTTCCAGTGCGGGGCAGCGTGGTGACTAATCATCTATCCATGCCCTAGGGCTCAGCATTCCCCCCGACTTCCCCTCTCACGCTGCCTGGGAGGGGACACAGGAAGTGAATCAGCCCACCCACCAAGCAGAGGAGGGAGAGAGGTGGAGTGTGGTGTTGTTAGATGCAAGGGCATGCCTGCACCGGCCTATGCTGGGTTTTATTTTGTTTATTCCTCCCAAGTTAGCTGTTTATTAACTTTGTCCATGGAAACCCCCTTCTGACCTTGTTGCTCAATGGAAGGGCAGACAATCTTTGACAGGGGGAGGGGTTTGTTGATGAATATTAGAAGTAAATCACCGTTCTGAGAATAACAGGCTGTGAGGTTTGGGATAGTACTAACCCAGAACTATTGGTTTGGGGGATTCATTCCTTCATTGAAGAAACTCTGCTCTGGACTGTGGGCTAGACGTGGGCAGGAGAAGGGAATGAGACATAGTGCCTGACCTGCAGAACCCCTCAGTCTCGGAGGACAGACATGGCTGTCGGGCTGTCCCTACAGGGTACTGGGAATGTTCATGGAATGCATGGAGTGGGGTGTAGGCAGCTCCACCCGGCTGTGTTTCGGGGAATTGGGGGTGGGTGGCTGGGGCAACACATGGGTTTGGGGAGGTGGCGGGAATGTCCAGGCAGCTTCCCAAGAGGAAGAGGTGGATTTTTTGTTGCGTTATTTTGTTATTGCCTTTTGTTATTATGGTAAAACACACAAAACATAAAATTGACCATTTAACCTTTTTTTTTTTTTTTTTGATATGGAGTCTCAATCTGTCGCCCAGGCTGGAGTGCAATGGCACATCTCAGCTCACCACAACCTCTGCCTCCTGGGTTCAAGCAATTCTCCTGCCTCAACCTCCTGAGTAGCTGGGATTACAGGCACCCACCACCAAGCCCAGCTAATTTTTGTATTTTTAGTAGATAGGGTTTCACCATGTTGGCCAGGATGGTCTTGATCTATGGACCTCGTGATCCACCCACCTCGTCCTCCCAAAGTACCGGGATTACAGGTGTGAGCCACCGCACCCCGCCCATGTAACCATTTTTTAAGTCTGCAATTCATTGTCATTAAGTATGTTCACATTGTTGTGCAACCATCACCACCATCCATCTCCACCCCTTTTTATCATCTCCCAATTGAAACTCGGTACCCAATAAACAACAATTTCCCATTTCCCCTCCCCCAGCCCCTGGCAACCACCATTCTTCTTTCTGTCTTTTTACCAACTTGAGTACTCTAGATAACTCCTGTAAGTGGAATCATACTGCACTGGTCTTTTTGTGACTGGCTAGTTTCACTTAGCATAGTGTCTTCAAGTTTCATCCATGTTGTGGCTTGTGACAGAATTTCCTTCCTTTTTAAGGCTGCATAATATTCCATTATGAATACACCACATTTCTTTTTTTCTTTTTCTTTTTTTTTGAGAGACAGTCTCGCTGTGTCACCCAGGCTGGAGTGCAGTGGCATGATCTCTGCTCGTTGCACCCTCCACCTCCCGGTATAGACAACATTTTGTTTATCATTTGTTACTGACACTTCAGTTGCTTCACTTTTTGTCTGCTGTGAATAATGTTGCTATGAACATGGAAATACAAATATATGTTTGCGTCCCTGCTCTCACTTCCTTTGAATGCATGCCCAGAAGTGGAGTTTCTTGGTCATATGGTGGTTCTATGTGTAAGTTTTGAAGGAACCATCATAGTATTAAGGAAGAAGTGTTTGATTTAGGTTTTAAGGATGAGCGTGGGATCTCTGGGCACCTCAGAGGGAAGGGGAGGGGGGAGGAAGAAAGGAAAAAGCCCAGGCTGCATGAAGAAAGTGGCGCTGAGGTGTTCGTACCTGGGGCTGGAGATGAGGCCATGAGGGTGGGAGGGGCTGGGTAGAGTATAGAAGGTCTTGCACCCTTCATCCCCTGCCAGGCTGGGGAACTTGGGCTCTGCCCTGCGGACAGCGAGAAATGTCAAAGAAGTTTTCATCAGGAAGTGAGACAGGCCAATGGTCATCTTAGAAGGACATAGTTGGGAGGGATGTCCCAGGTGGACTGAGAAGGAAAGAGGCTTCAGGCAAGAAGACCACATGGGAGATAGCTGGGGGACCCTGTGGCTATCGGTGGGGAGGTAGAGGGAGCAAGTCTGAAGGGTGCTGTGCTGCACAAGGGTGCCCAGGATTCTGGTTTGTTGGCTGGGTTGATGGTGGTGCAGGCACCTGAGTAAGCTCACTGGAGGAGCAGCCGGCTTGACAAGATGAGGAGCGGATAAACTTGGGCCTGGTGGCTTTAAGGGGCCCACAGAACCACCTGGAGATGAACTTAGAGACGAGGCATTGACAAGTGTGAAAAAGCACTGCAAAGCTACTTGCTAAGTACAAGGTGAGAAGCCAGTCAAGGGCCAGGGCAAGGACTGCCGTCAGATGACCTGGAGAGCCCTGCGGCGTTGAAAGCCAGGACACAGGGTGGCCTCTGCTCAGTGTGGCTTAATCCCTGCCCTGGCCATGTCATATCAATCCACACATTCTCAGTGCCAAGCTCGAGGCTGCATGCTTGGTTTGGGCACTGTGGGTAGAGACCCAGAGATCAACATGACCCAGTGACTTTAATTCATTTATTCATCCCATGAAGCTCAGAGAATGGAATCCAGCCAATACCTTTGCACAGCTAAAGACTGAATATCTGCAGGAGAAATGGAGTGTGTTATGGAAATGTATCATAGGGACATGACAGGCTAGAGCAGGATCTCTCACCTTGGCCCTGTGACATATTGGACCAGACAATTCTTTGTCGTGTGGGACTGTCCTGTGCACTGCAGGATGTTTAGCAGCAGCCCTGGCTTCTATGCAACAGATGCCAGTAGCCACACACACCCCCTCCCTGCTTGTGACAACCACAAATAACTCCAAACATTGCCAAATGTCCGCTGGGGAGCAAGACCACCCCCCAGTGAGATCCATTGGTCTAGGGGTCAAAAAAGGTTTCTTTGAGGTAGTTATGTTAATCTGGGTTCCAGAATATAGATAAGAATAATTAGGGTACAGCAGGGGTAGAAAGTGGAGGAGAGTATTCAAGGCACAGGTTCCAGCAAGTGCAAAGGCCCTGAGGTGAGAGAGAGAGCATGTAGGCAGCAGTGAGGAATCTGGTGTAGCTTCTTCACTGAATGAATGCGAAACGCTTTGATTAGGCAAGCAGTGGTGAAGGTGGGAGAGAAGGGTCAAATTCTAGGGATCTTCAAGAGGGAACACTCTAGGTTCTGATGACCAAAAGGGTTTGGACATGAGATTACTAGGGAAATCCCCCAGGTGCAGAGAAGGAAACCAACTAGAAGCTGGTGAATTGCATTTGGAGCATGTTGGGTTGGAGATACCTGGGAGACGGCAGGTGGGGTCCTGAGCTCAGAAGAGAAGTCTGGTTGGAGATACACAGTTGGAAGCTACACGCATACAGGTGATGAGAGAAGCCATGGGGTGGGTGGGACAGCCCTGGGAGTGCCTGCAGACTGAGAAGTGGAGCATGGAGAGGACGGCCTGGCAGGAAGCAGCAGGAGCTCCAACATTTAGAGATGGAGTACGAGTTCCGAGAGAGATAGTGGAGGACCGAATGGAGAATGGTGCTGTGGAGGCTCATGGAAGAGTGCTCCAGGCACAAGGCCTCGCCCACTGTGAATCCTGTGGTGCACGCGCAGGTGGATGAGGACTGAGAAGTGGCTGGGAATTTTGGAGTGCTACGAGGGGGAACCAGACTGAGATGACTGAGGAATGGGCAACAGGTGGGAAGAGAGGCAGCTGGCAGACAGTTTTTCCAAAAATGTGTCAGTAGACGTGAGGAGAGAGTGAGAAAGCCAGAAAGGGAAGTGGGTTTAGGATCTCACTGGGAAGAGTTTTCATTCCCCAATCTCCCCGGATCTCCCCATTCCCTCCCACCTTGGAGGCAACGTTACCAGTTCCATGCACGTTTTAGGAAAAACATATATAGATTCTTTCCCCCGGATGGTGGCACATGCATGTACTCTGTCCCTGAGTCTCAATTTTTCCACCTAGCTACCTACCGCGAGGTTTTTCTGTATCGGTACATAGAAAGCTGCTTCTCAGCCAGGTGCAATGGCTCACACCTGTAATCCTCGGCACTTTGGGAGGCCGAGGCGGCGGATCACCTGAGGTCAGGAGTTTGAGACCAGCCTGGTCAACAAGGTGAAATGCTGTCTCTACAAAAATACAAAAATTAGCCGGACATGATGGTAGGTACCTGTAATCCCAGCTACTGGGAGGCTGAGGGGGGAGAATCGTTGAACCCCCCGGGAGGTGCAGGTTACAGTGAGCTGAGATCACTCCACTGCACTCCAGCCTGGGTGACAGAGTGAGACTCCATCTAAAAAAAACAAAAACAAAAAACAAACAAAAAAGAAAGCTGCTTCTTTCTTGCTTATGGATGTCACGTAACTTATTTAACTAATATGTTTTTTGGACATGGAGGCGGTTTTGAGCCTTTTGCCACCATAAATGATTTCCCACAGGATCTCCTTGTACTTCAGTCATTTTGCAAATGTAGGTGGCTATAGGTAGGATAAAGTTCTAGAAGTGGAACTGGTGATTCAAGGGTATGTGTGTTTATATTTGGAATGATATTGGCAATGTGCTGTCCATAGAGTTTGTAAGAATGTACCCGCCTACCAGCAGTGGATAAGGATACTCATTTACCACACCCTCCAACAAAGAGTGTTACCAAACACACCAATATTTGCCAATCTGGAAGACAAAAATGATTTCTTGATGTAGTTTAACCTGCATTTTGAATAAAGTTAAATATATTATTACAGATGTAAAAGTCATTTGAGTTTCCTTTTCTGTGAACTGTCTATAAGTTTTATCAATTTTATGTGAAGTTGTTAATCTTATTAGAGGAATCAGAGGGAATCTTGATGTATTGGGGAAACTAGTCTTTTGTCTGGAATAGACATTACACGTTTTTCCCTTCCCAATTTGGTCAATAATTTATTATTATTATTATTTATTATTGCTGTTACTGCTGTTTTTTAAGAATTATGAATGTTGATGGAAGAGATTCACCAGAGAGGGTATCTCTGATATGGAGGTCCCTGAGGAAGCATTGAGGTGAGTTCCAGAATGGACCAGGGCTCGTCCTCAGGCAGGAAGGGAGATACCTCCGCTGTCATGACAGGGAGGAGGGAGGGGAGAGGGAGCTGTGTGCCAGGAATTGGATGGCTACACGTTGAAAGAGTGAAGGAGATCGTGAGTTCATCTATGGAAGGGGCTGCGTTCACGAGATAGGAAAAGTTAGAGGGGTGAGAGAGTTCACTGATGCAGCAAGAGAGTGACTGCACTGCTGAAGCCTGGAACCTGAGTTAGATGAGGGGAATGAATGGGCGGTGTTCTGACGTTGTTTGCTTAGATTTTGTATTTGTTTGTGTGGCGTTTGTTAGTCACAGGGCCAAACAGTCAGCCCAAGTGGTTCCCGTCTCCCCTGCAACTTAAAACCCATGCTCTCAGTCACTTCCTTATCGAACTCTGATGCACCTCGCCAATCTTTCCCTGCCCTTGGTCGCCCAGGCCTAGGTACCAAACAACTTGGGACAGCCTCTATGCCCCAGTGCCCACAGGGGTTATTTAAACTAGTCATTCCTAACCTGCTCAACCTGCCCTGCTGTGCTTTTCCCATTGAAACCCAAAAAGGATCTGACCGAGGCCTCCCGCTCACTGGCCAAAGCCTTGTGATTCCCCTGCGGCCATACACTGGGTTTGGTGTGCCCCCTCCTCTTGGGAAATGCAGGTAATACATTGATTCGGCAGCATTGCCTCTCTCTGTTATCACTCAGTTGCCTCCATCAATTAAAATCCTGCAGGTACAATTGAGACCACAGAGGACCCTCAAACAGGAATAGAATGTAAGGGGCAGTAAACTGCAGGCCCAGTGAGGCTCCAGAGCCATCAGAGCATGAGTGGTTAAAGAAGCAAGCTCTCTGGGAAGACTTCCTGGAGGAGGTGGGCTGGGGAGATGGGTTCTGAAGAAAGGAGATGAGGAGATGCCTTGTAATGGGACTGGGGTGGGGCAGTGCAGGGGAGTGTGTGGGTGTGTTTGGGGGTCTGGGAGGACAGCAATCAGAACTGAAGGAGGCTGGAGGGAAATCTACAATGAGGAGGTTAATCTGATGGTGTATAGAGGAGGCAGGGGTGATAGGGTCCAAGAGGTAGGGTGGAGCCTGCAGATGCTTTTTGAAAACAGAATTTTTCTTTCCAAGAATGATTTGATTTTGTGGTAACTCCTTCTGGGGGCTCACGGTGAGGCTTGAAGATGCCTATGATGAAGGACCTAGATGTGTGTTCCAACCTTGCATTAGGTCCAACTTGACTCTCACTATACAGTAAACCCCCTACCCCGCTACTTTTGCTTATCATATTAACAGAACCCCATTTCTGGCTGAGCTCAACCATCTGGCTTTGCCTTTCAACCCTGGCAAAAGTCATCCTCTTCTCTCTCTTCTGCTTGTTACAGCAGTGGGGGAACTTCCCCCCTATCTGAAATGAGCCTCAGCCGTCTTGTTGCCTTCTTCCTCCCCATGAAAACCCCCTTCCCCCGTCCAGTCCCCCACTCCCCCAGGATCAGCTGCGACTGCTTCCGACTTTCCAGGGGCATTTGACTTGAGAAAAAACAAAAAACAAAAAACTGGAAGACCAAAAAGTCTTTAAAGCACAAAGACTCGAGCAATCCTGGTTGGATGATGGGGACTGGCACTGCTGTACCAAAGCCTGAGGCCCTGTTCTACACTGCCTCAAATC
Source organism: Colobus angolensis palliatus (assembly GCF_000951035.1). Taxonomy (NCBI): domain Eukaryota; kingdom Metazoa; phylum Chordata; class Mammalia; order Primates; family Cercopithecidae; genus Colobus; species Colobus angolensis. The sequence goes on along the minus strand of NW_012115043.1, from coordinate 1,721,366 downwards.
ACAGAGACTCTTTTTTGGGGGTGGGGATTTACCTGTTCTAATAATGGTGGCCTAGGTCACAGTCCTATGTGCTATAAATCAGTAAATCCATGGGAAGTTCATGAACGCATTCACTTATTTGGCGATTGCTCATGCTACCTTGGGATTTCTCTTGTATTGTTGCTTACACAGTTATTCACCTTTTTAAGAGTGGAATTTGTGGGGAAATCATCTCATATTCAGCAAGTGCTTGCCTAGTTCTCATGAATCCTGAACTGGGCCAAGTGGCATGGATCTTAAACCTTCGTTGTACGTGTTTTACGTCCCCAGTAAAGACCCTGTCACGACTCCCTGATATGCCCTATAGTCCCCATTGCCAATGCAGAGAAAAGGGAATCCAGCCAGGCATGGTGTCTCACTCCTGTAATCCAAACACTTTCAGGGGCCAAGGAGGGAGGATCCTTTGAGCCGAAGCATTTGAGACCAGCCTGGGCAATATAGTGAGACCCCCATTTTTACAAAATTTTAAAAATTAGCTAGGTATGGAGGTGTGTGCCTGTAGTTCCAGCTACTCAAGGGGGCTGAGGTAGAAGGATCACCTGGGCCCAGGGACCCCAAGCTGCAGTGAGCCGTGATTGCGCCACTGCACTCCAGCCTGGGCAACAGAGTGAGACTGTCTCAAAAACAGCAACAACCACCACCAAATAAATAAATAAATAATAAAGGGAACCTAGATGGGCTGTGGTTGGCAGAGAAGATTTCTTGAAAAAAGGAAGAGCTTGAGCAGACAGTACGTCTAGAAAAGGTAGGAAAGGGGAAGGAAGAGAAAAGGAAGTCCACCAAGGAGGCCCCATTTCCGGCACTCTACAGAGCCAGGTATCCCCACGGGGAGGTTGAGTGTCAGTGCTTCAGGGTGGCCAGTGGATGGCGACTGGTCACCCTGGGGTGGGGGGAGAGGGGGTGACAGGTGAGCCGCCTAAGAATGTAAGGGACAGGAGGCAATGGAGTTCCTGCCAACAGTGAGGGTGGGGGTCTGTGAATGTGGCCCCCTCTCTGCCAGCTGGGGAGTCCTGGAGGGCTGCAAGCTGGATGGGCAGGGTGGGGAGTGGGTGGACTCAGGGACCTTGCCTTTCTGTGAGGGACTGAAGTTCCTTCACAGCCGCCTCCCCAAGTGCCCCATGGCAGGGAACAACCGTTCTCCCGGATCAGGGCTCACTAAAGCCTCCTGCCTGGAATCCTGGCTTGCTGAAAGGGAGTGACAGGGAGCAGGGAGTGCCGAGAGGAGGGCTTCCGTTTCTGAAATAGGGGATGTCAATAGTTCATTTCTTGGATGTTTTTGGTACACATCCTCTCTAGAACCTGACTAATCATTTTTTACAAATTGTAAGTGGAAAAAAAAAAAAAGGAAATTGTGTGCAGGAGGATGAAAACTTTGGCTTAAGCACAGGCCTAACCAAGCAGGAAGGGAAAGTGACTGGCCCAGTCGCCCTTCTCCCTCCTCTCCCTCCTCGTCTGGTTTTGTTTAATCTTCACCTTTGTCCTAGAGGCAGTTCCAGATACCCAGTTGCTGGAACATTACTTCTGGGTGCAGCTTAACAAGACCATGGCCTCTGGACTTACCCTGTGATCAGCTCGCTGTGTGGTCCTGAGCAGCCACCCAACATCTCTGGGCCTTGGATTCCTACCTGGCCTCTCTTCTGGATGCATTTTTGCCTGTAGGTATCTGGACTATTCCCTCCCATGGATGATAAAGTCTTTGCTTCACACCCTCAGGATTACCTTAAGGTCCTGAAAAGAACAGAGGAGGAGTCTGAGGAGGTGAATTCTAGCCATGCTCTTGCAGGCTGGCCGGGCACTATGCTGGGGAGGAGAGGGAGCGCCGTGTCTGGCTGGGCCTCCACCAGGCCTAGTGTGCTGGGAACACCCCACATTGTCCCAAGGCCTCAGATTTGACTTTCAAAGGGAAAACAGCTCTCCTGATAAGGTGGGTCTTGTTCTATGAAAGATGGCTTTGTTCCAGTGTCCTGCAGGTATGTGAAGAACAGAGGCCTCACCAGATCCCTAGGGGGTTAGATGACTCCTGCTTGGGGGAGCCGAAGGGTTTCATGTGCCCGGGCTGTGCCAGGTTGTGCCTTCAATATCGCCATCTGGGCGCCTGCTAGTGCCAGGCACTCTATTAAATGTGATCTTAGGGACCACTCTGGAGGAGCAGAGCAGGAGTGGTCATCTCCATTTTCTCAGCCTAGGATGAGGAAACTGAAGGGTGTGCAGCTTGTGCAGAATCCCTTGGGCTTACCAGGGGGCAGCTCAAGTCAGACTTGAACCACGTCTTAGGACTCCTTGCCCAGAGCTCCTTTCCCCGCAGACTGTTTACGATGGGCCTTCACGTGACTGGGACTGCGTTCTCTGCCCTTCCACTCCACCCCTTCTGCTCTCATGTGTCCCCTACAGCATCAATGGTTGCCAATTATTGAAGAAATGAATGCACTTTGTTCAGGGAGGAAGATCTGGGTCTTTGTGTGAATAAGAAAAGAAAAGTTTGCTCTAATAATTCCAGCGAATCCCAACAACACCTCCCCTCTCCCCAAAGCATCAGAATGGCTTCAGGTTTTCCAGCATCCTTGAAGGCCCAAGGAAATGGGTCTTGAATGGTGAAATCTCCAGTCTCAGGGCATACGGGCTGGCCCCTGACTCACACTGCAGAGGTGACCACTTTTCTACCTTCTTACCCAGCCTTACCTTCTTACTACAGCCAGCCCTGTGTGACATTCCTGTGCCAGGAAATACAAGGACTTCTCTCCAAGTGTGTTTCACCTTGACCGGCACTTTCCACCTCACATACCCAGGGACGCGTGTTTGGGAGAGGTGTCTAAACTGCGGAAGTGGTTTCTTTGCTTCTCAGTTTCCATGTAGAGACCCTGCTTTTTCTCCCTGTGCAAAGTGAATCATTTCCCATGACAAGCAATGGCAGTTGGAGCTCTGAGGGGAGGGACTACCTAGGTTTAGGGACAGCCGTAGTAAGAGTCCTCCCCTCCCGCCCCTCCACTGTCATGCACTTGCCAGTTCCATGCCGCTTCCTTCCCCTTGGGCTCTGGGAGGAACTTGGGTCAGGAACTTAAGGCCAGCCTGGAACCTCAGAGGTGGTCCTGGGCTGTAAAGGCTCGGGGAAGGCGGAGGCTTACTATTTACACCTTCTGAGCTTTGGCTGCATGCTATTGGGGGCTGATTTAGATGAACTGTTGTTCTCATTATTTATAGGTTTTTTTGTTGTTGTTTAATTTTTTTGAGACAGAGTCACCCTCTGCTGCCAGGCTGGAGTGTAATGGTATGACCTTGGCTCACTGCAACCTCCGCCTCCTGGGTTCAAGTGATTCTCAAGCCTCAGTCTCCAGAATAGCTGGAATTACAGGTGTGCTCCACCACGCCCGACTAGTTTTTGTATTTTCAGTAGAGACGGGGTTTCCCCATGTTGGCCAGGCTGATCTGGAACTGCTGACCACAGGTAATCCGACTGCCTCAGCCTCCCCAGGTTCTGGGATTACAGGTGTGAGCCACCGTGCCCGGCCATAAGGTTTTAAATAATGCATTTTGCCTCAACCCTTTAAAAAGAAAGCCTGTGCTGAATAATGCTAGAATAATTACTGTGTGTCACATTTCAGCCACTGGGGCTCTTAATCCACCACTGCGTTCAAATATTGTGAAATGTGTTACTTATGACATTGGGTTAGCAGGACAAATAATGTCCTAGCAAGAAGGAAGGAGAATACATTTTCCATTCTATCTTGTAGCCTGGGACAGGCCAGAGAAGGCATGTCCCTGGTCATAAATAAGAATGACAGTTGCTCTTTTTGAGTCCCAGTTGTGCCTCAAGGGCTTACACATGGGGCTTACACTTACTAATGCTTGAAACACCCCACAGAGGTAGTTGCTCTGGGGATTATGAAAGTGTCCACCTAAAGAGATGCTGTGAAAATTAAGTGGGGTGTAAAATGCCCATAAGGGATCTATTTATTTATTTATTTTGAGATGGAGTCTTGCTCTGTTGCCCAGGCTGGAGTGCAGTGGTGGGATTTTGGCTCACTGCAATGCCCGCCTCCTGGGTTCAAGCAATTCTCCTGCCTCAGTCTCCCGAGTAGCTGGGATTACAGGCGCATGCCACCCGGCCCGGGTAATTTTTGCATTTTTGGTAAAGACGGGGTTTCACCATGTTGGCCAGGCTGGTCTGGAACTCTTGACCTCAGGTGATCCACCCACCTTAGCCCCCACAGTGCTGGGATTACAGGCATGAGCCACTGCGCCCAGCCCATAAGGGGTTTAGAATAGATTGAGTGCTCAGTAGTGGTGTTTCAAATCAAACACCATCATCTCCATTTCACAAGGGAGGAAAGTCAGACCCAGAGGGGCTTTGGGACTCAAAGCCAAGGAGAGCTGACTCTGGAGCCCAAATGCCACACACACCAGGGGGAGTGGATGTACATTATGCAGGTGGGGGCATCTGCCCAGGCTCCCCCACTCCATCTAAGCTCCCCATTGGCTGTGGGGCCACTTGAAAGTCACGCCCTTTCCCATCTGGGTCCTGAGTCCTTCTCTGACCCCTAGTGCCCTCCAGTCTCTGCTGAGGGTCTGGGCCCATGCCCGTCCACCCCCCTACCCAGGTCCATGCAGGCTTCTTCCCTCTGCCAGTTCACATCTCCCTGGCTTCTTGGCTGCCCTGACCATTTTCCCCTCACCTATGGGGTGTGCTCTTTGGGTAATGATTACGTGAAATGGCTCACCTACAGCTTTATAGATTAACAATGCCCCCTACTCCCAGCAGGTGAAGCTCAGCGTTAATGATTGCTGAAAAAGCTTCCCACAAATGCAAATCATCTAGGGAGGTGCAGCGGCTCCCTGGATAGTCCCTCACTGGCCTGGTATTGAAATGTACCCATGGTGCTATGTCTTGGCCTTCTCCAAGTGCCCACCCTCCTTTCCCCTTCTCCCCATGCTGTGCTCCCACCTCTTGCCTCTCTGAGATGAGCACCAGCAGGCCTCCCTCCTTGCCGTTTGCCAACCTGCCTCCCTCCTTGCGCCTCTGCTGTCCCTGGGGACATCGTTCCCTCTTCTACCAAAACAAGTCCTCAGCCTCTTTGGTATCCACCTAAAGCACTGCCTCCACCAGGAGCCTGCCCTGACTGCACCAGCATCCTTACTCAGGTTTTCTTCTCTGAACTTCTCCGAGCTACCAGGCAGATCTTTTCTGAGTGCTATCCCGTACATCGGGCAATATTTAGTTGCGAGGACTCAGCAGTGAGCAAGGCAGGAGCCCAAGGAGGGGCACTGGTGTGCTCTGGGAGTACCCAGTCAGCCTGAGCCGCTGGAGGCTGATGAAGTGGGGCTCAGGCTGAGACAGAGGGTGTGGTGGAATTGTCTAGGCAGGAGAGGAATGCATCTTGAAGCAGAGGGGTCAGCTTGTTCGAAGCACAAGGCAGGATTTGGTGTCAGATAATGACTCAACTGCAACCATGTCATGTTTGAGACACCTTTTTAACACCCAGGTGGAGGCAAGTGATCCCTCAGATATGTCTGTCTCCCTCTCTCCTGTTACCTGCTCATGGTCCACTGGGTATGTCTGTCTCCTCAGAAAGATGGGGTTCTCTTTGAGGGCAGCCAACATTTCTGGCACTCTGCCCAGCTTGGACCCCAGCACTGAGCGCGCACTCACTGCCAAGATGTGGGACTGAATTTAAACTCAGCTCCATCATCCATTCTGCCTCCTTCTTCCTGGGGCACCTGCTTTTCACCTTGTCCTGCTAGTACAGTAGTCCCCCTTATCTGCAAGGGAGATGGTTCAAGACCCCAGTGGACGCCTGAAACCAGAGATAGTACTAAACCTGGTATATACTATGTTTTTTCCTATATATATACATACCTATGGTAAAGAGTAAGTTATAAATTAGTAAGGATTAACAACCATAATAATAAAACAGAACAATTATTATAATATATTATAATAGAAGTTATATGATGCCAGGTATGGTGGCTCACGCCCGTAATCCCAGCACTTTGGAAGGCCAAGGCGGGTGAATCACCACCTGAGGTCGGGAGTTTGAGACCAGCCTGGCCAACACGGCGGAAACCCTGTCTCTACTAAAAATACAAAAACTAGCTAGGCGTGGTGGGGGGCGCCTGTAATCCCAACTACCTGGGAGGCTGAGGCATGATAAAAGCTTGAACTCGGGAAGCCGAGGTTGCAGTGAGCCGAGATTGTGCCACTGCACTCTAGCCTGGGCGACAGAGCGAGACTCCATTTCGAAAAAAAAAAAAAAAATTACATGAGTGCGGTCTCTCTCTCTCACTCTCTCAAAATATCCTATTGCACTGTACACACCTATTTTTGGACCACCGTTGACTGCAGGTGACTGAAACCCCAAAAACTGAAGCCATGGATAAGGGGGCATTGCCCGTACATTGTCCGATGTACGGGATAGCACTCAGGACCTCTATGGGTCCCCAGCTCCATGTACTTCTGCTTGCTTTTGGTTGTGTCTCATCTCCCACGTGGATTCTAGGCCATGTGACACGAATGAGCATGGCTTAGGGCGGTCATTCGGACTGAGCATGGGACTGAGCGTGGGACTCACCACTGGAGCTTGATAACAGGGTGATCCCCAGGCAGCACCCCAAGGGACCCTGATTCAGAAGGTTTGAAATAGGCCTACCATGGTGGCTCTGGGTGCTGACAAGCCCCTAGGTTATTTGGATACACAGCTGGGCTTGGGACTTGCTGCCAGAGAGGTTTCCAGGCTCCTGTCTCTACCCTAGCTTTAACCAGTCCTCACCTCTTCCCAGGATTAGAACCTTAGACTCGATCTGGACATTTTTGCAGCAGGGAGCTCAGTGCCCATGGAGCAGCCATCCTCATGCAGGTGGGAGCAGTGCCTTGCCTCTGCGGATTGAACTGAAGCCTGTCTCCTAGAAGCTCTTGTCTGGGGGTCTTGGTTCTGCTCTCAGGGGCTGCATGGCCTCCTCCAGGTTCCCAGTCTGCTGCCCCTGGACATGTGAAGGCACGCACCCTCGCCCCAAGTCTTCTCTGGGTCTCCCTCCTTTCCTTCCTCTGTGGTCTGGTCTGGTTTCCACAGGCTGGCAGCTTTATCTCAGACTTCAAGTTTCCAATCAGATTAGAAGCTTGAGAGCAGGGTGGAGATAGGATCTCCCCTTCCCCAGCAGCCAGAGACTTCTCTGTTGGGGTGAGGGGAACTCAACAGTCAGGGCCTGGAGTCCCACCTTCCATCAGCCTGGCAGGGGCTTCGCCCTTTCCCAGCCTTGGGAGAGGACCCCACCTGCTGCACCCACCCTGGAGGCCAACTAGCTGGGTAGCATAGAGCCAGAAAGAGCCCAGGCTGGCGTTCGGCACCCTGGTGCTAGCTCTACAGGGCTCAGCAGCAGACTGGTTCCAGGTGGGCTCTGCTCCTCTTACCTGGGACTAGCTTTGCAGTCACTGATGTGGGTTCCACTTCCCCTCTCCTGACCCTTGGTGAGCTGGATTTAAATGAGCTGGGGTTGGGCCTGGGCATTAGTATTTTTTAACTTTCTGGGTGATTCTGATGTCCATCCAGAGAGGTGCCTAACATCCCCTTCCAGCTCTGACAATGCATGGAAATAGTTATTACATGCTGGGGTACGAGCACCAGGGCTGATAATATGCATATTACATAATGCTGAAATCAGTATTTTTATTTTACAAAAAGGTATTTAAAAAACGTAAAACAGGAAGCTCAAGTATTTAATAATTTTAAATATAAAAATGCTTTAGAATACCAATAAAGGTTGACTTAGAAAAATACACATTCTCATTCTTGTCTATGTTGGCAGATAAAACAAACAAAAAATGAAATATTCAAAACATTAAAACCTGTCAACCTCAAAAACTCAAAATTCAGTCATGGAAAGTTCAAGAAGGGATACTATTTGATCCCTTTTAAAGCAGAAATTTAAAATCAAAGGATGTTGGCAATATCATTATGTCACAAGTATGTTTTTTTCTCTGTAAAATTTTCTGGAAAAAGCTCTTCCTGACTCTACCCTAGTTGGGGAATAGTGAGAAGATATATTTGTGTGATATCTTCGAATATTTTCCGCTGACAAGGTCTTTTGGCTTTTTTTCAGAGACTGCCGTCTTTTATTTATAAGGAGCCACGATTTTTGTTTCTAAAGCATTTCCGATTTGCCTTTAAGTTCTTTGGTTTTATCTTGTTCAGATGGAGATTCTGATGCACACTTCCTGTATCAGTTTCCAAGCTGTCATGTTGATATCCCACATGTTAGGAAAGTCTGTGAATAGAGTGATAATTATTCTTGCAACAGAGTTTTGCTTTGTCTATAGGCATGCAATGTCTGAGAAGGACTCAAAAGCCATTTTTCACATTTCAGGGTTTTTACTGACATTGTTATTTTCTCCTTTTCAAAGCATATACAAAGATTGAGAGATTAGGATGATTAGTTTCCACGCCTGGCTCAGGCAATTACCAACTCATGGTCAACGTTTTTCATCTATACTCTTACCCAGTCCTCTGGATCCCCACCAGATTCTGTTACAGCCAGTCTGAGACATCATATCATTTTATCTGCAATTACTTCAGTATACATCTCCAAAGGAAAATGGTCCAATAAAACACATAACCACAGTGTTATTACTGTACCTTAAGAATTGAGAATTCCTCATTATCATAAAAAAGCAAATGTTCACATTTTCCCAGTTGTCTCCTACATTTTGTTTTACAATTAGTTTGTTTGAGATTTGCGATGTTTAAACTTTTGAAATGAATATTTTGGATCGAACAGATATACAATTTTGGCACTGAAGTGCAGTTTTCGTGAACACAGCATGGCAACCACTGGGTAGAAGATGCCAGACAACCAGGCCAGACCCTGCCTCTAGGGCTCAGAGTGCAGTGGACAGCAGAAGTCATTCAGTGGCTCAGCAAACATTCATTCACTGAGCAGGAACACTGAACAGTGTTCCTGGGCTGGACACCACGGGCACAGCAATGACCAAGACAAGCTCAGTCTGTCTTGACCCGATGGAAACCAGGACACTGGCATCTAACTGAAGTTTGCAAATGAAATGATAGATATCCTTGTACTGGAACCCAGAAGAGAGTGGAAGCTAATTTTGCCCTAGAAAACATTATAGAGCAAGTGACATTTGCGTTTAGCCATAAGAAAAGGAAGAATTTTGTCAAGAAGACAGGATTACACGCCTGTAATCCCAGCACTTTTGGAGGCCAAGGTGGGAGGGTCACTTGAACCCAGGAGTTCAAGACCAGCCTGGGCAACATAGTGAGACCCCATTTCTACAAAAATAAAATAAAATAAAGTAAAATAAAAAATAAAACTAGCCAGGGCCAGGTGTGGTGGCTCATGTCTGTAATCTCAGCACTTTGGGAGGCTGAGACAGGCAGATCACCTGAGATCAGGAGTTCGAGACCAGCCTGACCAACCATGGCTAACATGGTGAAACCCCATCTCTACTAAAAATACAAAAACCAGCTGGGCACAGTGGTGGGCATCTGTAACCCCAGTTACTCGAGAGGTTAAGACAGGAGAATTGCTTGAACCCAGGAGGCAGAGGTTGCAGTGAGCCGAGATCGCACCACTGCACTCCAGCCTGGGTGACAGAGCAAGACTCCGTCTCAATAAAACCAAAAATAAAAAACAACAAAAACCTAGCCAGGCATTGTGGCATGTGCCTGTGGTCCAAGCTACTCAGGAGAGAGGCTATGGTGAGAGGATCATCTCAGCCTAGGAGGTGGAGGCTGTAGTGAGCTGTGTTTGCACCACTGCACTCCAGGCTGGGTGACAGAGTGAGACCTGGAAGAAGAAGAAGGAGAAGGAGAAGGGAAGGAGAAGGAGAAGGAGAAGGAGGGGAAGGGGAAGGGGAAGGGGAAGAGGAAGAATTTCATCAAGAAGAGATGTCTCATCCAGTGCAAATAGCAAGCACAAAGAGCACATGGGGGTGGGAAGTTCCTGGTGCACTAAGGACTGAAATGAGAGGTGGGCGGGTATATGGCAAGGCTGGTGGGAGGTGGGACTCAGGGACTGTGGAGGGCTTGAGGATATGCTAAGGAGTGGGGTTTTCCAGGGCCTACTGCTGGGGACTGCACTATTTGCTTGTTTGAACATAAAATGTGGAGGACGGGGCAGCAGAACAGAACCTTGCAGGAACAATGAGAAGGATTTGGATTTCCAAGCCCTTCCTGGAGCCCTCTGTCCATTAGGCTAAGAGTCTGCCTGGATCTCCACGAGTCTCCAGGGATAACACAGAGGCTGGCACACAGTGAGTGCTCAATATAGGCCTACTAACAGATGGCCTCTGCCATTGCTCCCAGTGAGAGTGCTCCCACCGGCCTCCACCTTCACACAGGGTGGTGAGGGAGGGATCCTCCTCTTTATGCCTTTGGCCCAGGGAAATGGGGTGGCTTTTCCAAATGCACGAGCTGTTAGGCTTTCGGACTTGGTCCCCAGCTTCCCTGAAGGGCCAGTGGTGCTCTTGGGCCAGCAGGCAGAATGGGAGCACATAGAGTAAGGCTCACCTGTGACCTTGTCAGGTGGGTGTTCAAGCAAATGCCAGCATTTGCAAACCATGGGCTGGCTGACACAATTAATCCCTTTAAGACTGGCCAAGAGTGAGAGGAGTCATTCATTTATTTTCTTCTAATAGCATTGGCTTAAAAGAAAGAAAGAGAAAGCAAAAGAAAAAAGAATTCACATGCTCATTGTGGGCAAACCCTGTTGTTACAGAAACGGAGAAAGAGTAAAGCAAATCCCTAGATTTTCTGATCTACCACTACCATCTAGAGAGAGCCACAGTGAACAGCCTTCTAAATTTTCTTCTGTTCATAAATACGAAGCAGTTAAATGTAACACCATTTTATATAGACAGTATTACAAGATTTAGGCTGTTCTATAACCTGCTTTTCTTCATTTAACAACTTGTCATGACACCGTTTCCTGTCAGTTACCACAGATCTGTGCCATTTTTAATAGCCCCACGGTACAGTTTTGCATGGATGTGCCGTAAGTTACCCAGCCAGTTCTCTGTTGCCAGAAATGTGGATTGTTTTCCATTTTTCTCTGCAATGTGCTAGGGAATATCAGTCAGCTTTTTCAGATGTGTAATAATTGCCTAGCAGTAAATATTTACAATAGCTGGGATAGCTAGGGCTAAAAAAAAAAAAAAAGAAGAAGAAGAAGAAGGAAGAAAAAAGGCTCAGTACACTCAGAGTCCTAAGCCAAGTTGGGAGGTCACCATGGCAACCCCCTGCCATCCTCACACAGGGAGTGCCCCTTTGCCATGGCTCCAGCCAGAGAGGTGGGTCAGAGCTGGAGGAGAAACAGTCTGTTTTCAAGCGGTTTTATAAACCAAGGGCAGAAGGCACAGGAGAGAGCATTAATGCAGACCTGAGACAGCTTAAAATGCAATGGTGATAATAGCCCTTTATTGAGTCCTTGTCATCTGGTAGATACCATGGTTTTTAATCCTCACCGGAGCCGTTGAAACTTTTATGATGCTCATTTAAGTGATTAGAAACTCAGAGACTAAGGAATCTGTCCAAGGGCACACAGTAAATGATGGAGCCAGGGTTTGAAATTAGTCTGCATTCACTCCTCAGCATTCTCCTGGCCAGCACAATTGGGGTGGCCAGCCTCTGTCTCATCACCATCCCTGAGGCTCAGGTCCTCTTTTCCCAGTCCCCCTAGAGCATTCATTCCCACCTCATTCATATGCAGCTCACGCCAATTCTTCATCTGGCCTCTGTTTTCTGGGCTCCACTCTGGCCTCCTGCTACTCCATACCCTGTATACTTCCGCGCTGAACTACAGACAGGACCTCGAATGGCATGCCCTCTTCCTACCTCCATGGCCCTGTCCTGCTGTACCCTCAACTCTCCCCCATAACTGTGGCACTCCTGTTGACTCTTCAAGACTGATCCCAAGCTTTCTTTCCTTTTTTTTTTTTTTTTTTCCTGAGGTAGAGTCTTGCTCTGTCACCCAGGCTGGAGTACAGTGGAGTGATCTTGGCTCATTGCAATCTCTGCCTCCCAGGCTCAAGTGATTCTCCTGCTTCAGCTTCCCAAGTAGCTGGGACTACAGGTGCGCACCACCATGCCTGGCTAAGTTTTGTATTTTTAGTAGAGATGAGGTTTCACCATGTTGGCCAGGCTGGTCTCGAACTCCTGACCTCAGGTGATCCACCCGCCTCAGCCTCCCAAAGTGCTGGGATTACAGGCGTGAGCCACTGCACCCGGCCCCAAGTTTCATTGCTTCAAGAAGTCTCCCCTGACTCCCTAGCATAATGCCCTCCTCTGTGTTCCCCTAGAGGCATAACCACTATTTTTTAAGCTCTGTCTATCTCCAGGCAGCTGCATTGCCCTTATAAGTCACGCGGCCACAGCACGCTGGAATGTTTGTTTCTCTGGAAGAGGGAACGAGCGCCCACCTGGCAATACAGCCAGATGCATAGTGAGTCTGCAATAACCACTGCTTTACTATCAGATATGCCGTGTGGCAATTGTTAGTGCACATCTACACTAGAATGTGAGCTCTTAAGGGTTAGAACTGTTGTGTCTGCTTCTTCATCCCCATATCTTTCCTACCATAGCTTTGGATATAGTAGGTATTCAGGAAATGTGTGCTGAATGAATGAATGAATGATCAAGCGTATTCCTGCCCACTCTCCATTTCTGCTACCAGCCCCAGGGCAGGTGCGAACTCGGACTACATTAACCCAGGCAGCCTACTAAGTTCCCTGCCTCTCACCTGGCTGCTTCCTGACACTCCCCAAACACCTGACCCCTCCTGTCTTCTTAAGCCTTGTCTACCTCTCGTCCCACCACAGTTTCTACTCACAGCCATCTGCCTGGGAAACTAAGGTTCTGGGTGAACCCTTATCATCGCCTCTACCACATCATCCCATGAACCTGCTTTTTCTTATCCCCTCGGCTCCCCTGTCTATATTCCTCTCCTTGGTGGGACCTCAAGTATCCCCTGGGCTTTGAAAGTCACTTTTCTCTCCCTCTGAAATTTATCTGCAGCCTCAACTTCTTCTCCAAGATGCAGTCACATATTTTTTTAACTGCAAATACGTGCAAATCAAACTCAACTTGTCTGAAAACTGTCCTGGTTTTCCTCACTTTCTTCATCATTTCCCATTTGATATCATCATTTTCCAGCACCTGGGGAAATGGTGCTCCAGAGACGCCAGCCAAATTTGCCTGTTTCTCTGTGATCAGACACCTGACTTTTATCACCAGGGCCCCAAACTCCCCAAAGCTCCCAGCCAAGCCTGGCAGGAGTAGTGGGGCCTCAGCAAACCTAAGGGTGAGTACTCACGTGAGGGAGCTGCGTCTCCTGGGCTGCAGCCTGTTCTTTCCATGTGCAAATTCAGCCCAGGGCTGCAGATCTTCAGATTTATCAATAGGAACTGGGAGTGAGGTTTTTATATTGACAGCTCTTGGTCTTTTAATATTGGCCTTTTTTTTTTTTTTTTTTTTTTTGAGATGCAGTCTCACTCTGTTGCAGAGTAATCCCACTCTGAGTAGCTGGGATTACAGGTGCCTGCCACCACATCCAGCTAATTTTTGTATTTTTAGTAGAGACAGGATTTTCCTTGTTGACCAGGCTGGTCTCAAACTCCTGACCTCAGGTGATCTGCCTGCCTCAGCCTCCCAAAGTGCTGGGATTACAGGCGTGAGCCACCGCACCTAGCCTTTTGTTTTCTTAATAGACTTTATGTTTTAGAGCAGATGTAGGTTTATAGAAAAACTGTGCAGAAGGTAGTTTCCATTCCCTCCCTCCCCACCCCCCTGTTATTAACATCTTGCATTAGTGTAGTATGTTTGTTAAAACTGATGAACCAACATGGATGCATTATTATTAACTATCGTCCCTCCTTTACATTAGGGCTCACGCTTTATGTTGTGCATTCTATGGACTTTGACAAATGCTTAATGTCATGTTTCCACCATTACAGTATCACGCTGGGTTTTTTTTCAGACAAGGTGTCGCTCTGTTGCCTGGGCTTGAGTGCAGTGACAGTAACATGGCTCACTCGACCATGTTATTGGACCTCAGGCTCAAGTGATTCTCCTGCCTCAGCCTCCCTAGTAGCTGGGGCTACAGGCATGCACCACCACACTTGGCTAATTTCTTTATTATTATCATTATTATTATTTTTGTAGAGATGGAGTCTCACTATGTTGCCCAGGCTGGTCTTGAACTCCTGAACTCAAGTGATCTTCCCGCCTCAGCCTCCTAAAGTGCTTACAGGTGTGAGCCACTGTGCCCAACCCATGCGAATTATTTTTTAAACACTTTAGGCATCAGAAGTCTCTGCTTTCTACACTCTTTCATCCTAGTGTGCCCCTCCTTGTCACTGTATCTACCCCACAGTATTCAGCTCTTTTCTCCTCTCTCCACTCCTTACAGTTTCCTGTCCTCACACATGGTCAGCTTTTCATTTGTGTCATTTTTCTACCAAACTCTAAGCTCCTGGAGGTACTTGGAGGTTTAATTTAGAAGTCTCAGTCTCCCCAGTGCCTAGGGTGCTTTTGAGATTCACTAACATTCACCTGCAGGCATATTAAGCAAATGCCTGCAGATGTGTTGGCTCTGAGGCTTCCAGGAAGATGCTTTAGGGCCTGTTGAGAACAGAGAAAGTGGGAGCATGTGGCAAGGGATGAAGACTTGGGCACATCTTCAGTGGCAGTGGCTGCAGGGAGGAGAGAGGAGGTGTTCCAGCGAGAACAGTTTTAGAGAGAGGAGAGGTGAGGACAAACGGTTTTGAGTGGGAGGACGCTTGAATCCTTGGGAGCTGCCCCGTAGAATGCCCAAGTTGGGATCTCAGCCTCCCAGGGCCCTCCCTCTCCTGGGAGAAACACTGAGGTCAGAGAGGGGAGGGGAGTTTATCCAAAGCCCCAGAGCAAGTTTGCGGCAAGCAAGCTCAGAACCCAGAGCTCTCTCTGCCTCTTGCAGCCTTCCTGGATGGAGACAGTCTTCCATCACCTCCACCTTCTTGATGAATGGCCTGTAAGAAGGGGGTGCCCAGTGTGGGGCCGAGGTTTTCTCCCCAAGCAGAGCAGAGAGAAAGCCCAGGATATGGCCAGCAAGCCGTGTGGGGCAGGACAGGAGGAGGTGAAAGGGATGGGGTGGAGCCACGTACTCCACCTTCCCCTTCCCCTGCCTCTCCCCAGCAGCAGCCTCCTTTGGGAAAGAGTTTGAGAAGGAAAACAAATGCAAAACCCCTCCTCCTTAGTGGGGCTGTCCTCCCAGTCTCCCAAGGCAGCCTGGGTTCTCTCTCCCACCCACAACTCACCCAGCTCTGCCCTAAGTAGCCAGAAGAGGAAACATACCTTCCAGTCGGCTAAAGGGACACCAAGGGGTGAGTGGCTGTTCCCGTGACATGCCCCACGCAGTCACACCTCTGTGCCTTTGCTCAAGCTCTCCCTTCTGCCAGCGTGCCCTCTCCCTTCCCGAGCTGACAGACTCTTCATGCTCTTTCATGAGCCATTCACACGCCATCTCCTCTGTAAAGTGACCCTAAGCCTGCTTTCCCCACACGTGAAGGTGCCCTTGCCTGGATGCTTCCACAGCACTTTTGTCTCCACCATCCACACAGCGTCTAGCACATGGGCTCACAAGTTTGTGTGTCTCCCCTGTTCTGCAGGGAGCTCCCCCAAGGCCCAGGCTGTGTTTATTCCCCTGTGTCCCCAGCTGTCAGCAGAGCGCTTGGCACAGAGCTGATGCACCACATGGATGAGTGGATGAGTGGACGGACAGATGGATGAATAGCCAGTCTCTGAGTAGAACAGTTAACATGTTCCATTGAGTCTCTTATTTTTTTTTAGACGGAGTCTCGCTCTGTCGCCCAGGCTGGAGTGCAGTGGCATGCTCTTGGCTCACTGCAACCTTCACCTCCTGGAGTGAAGTGATTCTCCTGCCACAGCCTCCCAAGTAGTTGGGATTACAGGCTCCTGCCACCACACCCAGCTAATTTTTTTTTGTATTTTTAGTAAAGACAGGATATCACCATGTTGGCCAGGCTGGTCTCAAATTCCTGACCTCTGGTGATCTGCCGGCCTCAGTCTGCTAAAGTGCTGGGATTACAGGTGTGAGTTACCTCACCTGGCCTAATTTTTGTATTTTTAGTAGAGACAGGGCTTCACCATGTTGGCCAGGCTGGTCTCGAACTCCTGGCCTCAGGTGATCTCCCACCTTGGCCTCCCAAAATGCTGGGATTACCGGTGTGAGTCACTGTGCCCAGCCAAGCCTCTTCTTCTATAACGAAAATAGATCTAGGTCCTGTCTTTCAGGAATCTAAATTGTGGCTACCAAAATGACAACACTTAAAATAATCAGAGAATGATATAAATCAAGCTAATAATAATAATGACCTTTGATTGAGCTGTTTGCTGCCAGCCACGCTCTATGCAAAGAACCTTATGTACATTATTTCATGTAATCTTCATGCAGTTTATAAGCTAAGGACAGAGAGGCTGAGAAAGCTAAGAGCAAGGCTGAGAAAGTTAAGCAACATGTTCAAGGCACCAGTCAGTGAGTAGAGAAGCCAGGCCTGAAACCCAGAAAAGTGTGATCCTGAAGTCTGGTCTCAGCCACTTCCCTACAGCTAGAGGATTCAAGGAAGAGGAGAGCAGCAGGAGAGGAATCTCTGGAGCCCGTGTCCCTCCTGGAGGAGGCCGACTGGGGGCTGGGCCTGAAAGGCTGCCAGGGAAGTGGCCAGCTAGAGGGTATTGGAGGCTTGGGGGTAGGCCTGCAGCCTGGCCAGCCTGGAAAGATTTCCAGAGAGTTGCACGGGACGGGAGTGGGGGTGGCCATTATCCCAGCCTGTGCTCACCCTGAGTGGCCCACAGTGACATGGATGGTAACCCTTCCTTAGGGCCCTGCCAGGTTCCTGTTGCCTCTCCCTCTGTCACACCTCCCTCTGGGTCTGCGGAGGAGAAGCCGGCCCATTGCCTCCGGTGCGGCCTGGTTGCCTTCGGTGCGGACTTTACCCAAGTTGGAGGGCAAGGCCGGTGCAGCCTGTAGAGTCACTTCTCCCTGGATCATGCCTGCCGAGGGAATGCCTCTCCCAGCCACCAGACCAGTTTCCAGTTTCCAGGGTGGGGCAGCCAGGCAGAAACAGGTTTCTGTGAAGTGACACTCCCTTCATTCACCGACTGGTAGCATGACTCTGTCCCCCCACTTGGAGCCATGCCAACAAATCCTGCCCTGGACTGGGGATTCCGTCTGGACGCCAGGTTACCCTGGGAATGTGGCTTTGCCCTTGTTCACCAGCACTGCAGGGGCTGGTGGTTCTGAACCTTTCCTGGCTCACAGATGTCACTGAAACTTCGTTGAAAGCCATGGCCCCTGTCCCCAGTGACAGACAGACACACACACACACATTTACACTCACCCACACATGATTTAACCTATAATTTGATAAACTCCCTGAGGCCCATCCATGGATTTTCATGGACCTCAAGTTAAAAACCCCCAGCCTTGAAGACAGAGAGTAGATTGGTGGTTACCAGAGGCTGGGAAGGAGGTGGGGGATGAAGGGCAGAAAAAAAATATAAACGTATTTCCAATCACTGAACTAGATGGTAAATTATATATGTATATTTTACCTAAATTTCTTTTTTCTTTTTTTGGAGAGAGAGCCTTGCTCTGTCACCTCACTCTGTCTGATTGTCACTAGTGCAGTAGTGTAATCTCGGCTCACTGCAACTTCTGCCTCCCAGGTTCAAGCGATTCTTGTGCCTCAGGCTCCCAAGTGGCTGGGACTGCAGGTGTACACCACCACACCTGGCTAAGTTTTTGTATTTTAGTAGAGACAGGGTTTCTTCATCTTGTCCAGGCTGGTCTTGAACTCCTGAGCAGGCAATCTGCCTGCCTCGGCCTCCCAAGGTGCTAGGATTACAGAAATGAGCCACTGAGAACAGCCTCAATTTTTGTTTTTTAAATCATCCTAAAAGTTTTTGCAGCTGATGGCTCACTCTCCTGAATGTGTTCTTTGTAGTAATAGTAGCCACAAATAGTAGCCATAGTGGTAAATACCACTGGCATTGATTCAGTGTTTTGTAGTTCATAAAGTTTGTTCACATCTATTATTATTTCATTTTAGCTCCCCCATAGCCCTGTCCAGATAGGTATTAATATGTTTATTTCACAGATGACAAAAATGAAAGTCATTTGGAACAAGCCCAGCCAAATTCATACCTAGGAGATGGTAGAGAGGAGACCTGACCTTGGTGACCCCAAATCCCAAGCTCTATATGCCTCTCCTCATCCTCATAGAACATTCTCCAAGCTTAGGCAGTCCAGGGTACTTGTTACCATACACTAGGGAATGTTAGTGAAACCACCTTTGCAAAATTGTGACTGAGACAGTGAAAGAGATCTAACTTAACTGACTCCATCTTGCTTCTAACCCCAAGCTGTCTTTGTTCACTCCTGGGCATAGGCTGAACTAACTTTGGGAGAAACTTGGTTTGTCGTGTATAGTTTAAACAAAAATGGTAACAGCCCTTTCCCAAAGGAGACCTCCTTCTTGCCTGGGGACTAGATTAACATTAGCCACAGGATTAGAAATTATGGTTTAGGAGTCATGCAGTTGGAGGCCACAAGATTCTGACCTTCCCTAGACTGCTCCTAAGATCAGCCCTTGGGATATTTTGCAGACCCTGCACTTGATGGATCAGCTGGCACCACCCAGATCAATGAACTGGCCCCTCTCATCTTGTGGCCCCCACCCAGGAACTGACTCAGTGCAAGAAGACAGCTCCAACTCCCTATGATTTCATCCCTGACCAGCACTCCTGGCTCATTGGTTACCCAGCCCCCCACCACCAACCAAGTTATCCTTAAAAATTCTGTTCCAGGAATGCTCGGGAAGACTCATTTGAGTATAATAAAACTCCGGTCTCCCACACAGCAGGCTCTGCATGAATAACTCTTTCTCTATTGCAGTTCCCCTGTCTAGGCAGGGGAATCGGCACTGTCTAGGCAGAGGGCAATGTGAACCCCTTGGTCACTTACAAATCTGGTGGCTCATCCGGGATTGCCCTTGTGGCTACCTGCCCATGGTTCAGTGGCCCCACTCCAGTGATGGATCCAGAAGCCAGCCCAAGCAGCTGCCTAGTTCTCTTGGACTGGGGCTGACTCTGGTACTATCTGTACTGGTGGGGTGCTGCCAACCCAGTGTGCATGGATCTAATTGCAATGGAGAAATAGTCCTGGGGCGATGTCCCTTAACTGTAGCCCTATCACAGGGTGTCTGTATAGCCCCATGATGGGGTGTCTGTAGCCCCATTGTGGGGTGTCTGGATTGGTGAGTATCCTAGGTGCTGCCAACGCCTCCTTTCTTCTCCCCACTGGTTCTGTAACCCTATGGTGTGGTGTCTGTAGCTCCACCATGGGGTGTCTTGTGTCTGTAGCCTCATTGCAGCGTGTCTGTTCAGCTCCTGTGCAGTCTCGGTTGCCTCTTTCTAGCTAGTAGGAAGAGTCTTGGTTTGAGAGACTTATCCTCAATCAGGAAGATTTTGAGGAGGTTTCTCAGATGGATGATAGGAGGATAGTTTGGAAGGGATACTCTTGGAGTTCTTGGTTAGGGATCTGATTTGGAAGGCTTTCGGTCCGTCTCGTCTTTATGTGTGTTTGCATATGTGGAAGGGATCTCAGGAGGGGTTGCTAATGGAAGTCCAGCAGGTCTAACTCAGAGAACGCTCCTTATTTGTCTGGTTACATTTGGTGAGCTCTAAAGAAAGCTCAATAGGCCTGTCTTTTGGGGTGACTATCTGGTCTTTGCCTTGCCCAGAGATCTCATTATGAATTACCATTTGGAGGTCGTCCCTCCTCACCTGGAGTGGATCAGAAACAGGGAGCAACAGGAAAAAGTTTGAGCTTTCCTGGGCTGATATTGGGTGCTGAACGAGGTGACTAATGTCTGTTTTGTTATGTGTATTTTGCTGGGATGGAAAATGTTAATTTGGTTCCCCACGCAGCCCATTGGGCAGCATCTTGCAAATTAAGAATGTTGCCTATGGTTCCATAAAACAGCAAAGTGGCTTTTTTTTTCTCTTGTAAAGTGGCTTGAACCCCACAGCTATAGCACAAGTGAGGAGGGTCATCAGAAGCCACTCTGTTCTTCTGGAAGCTGCAGAGAAAGGGAACCCAGAAACCTGGTATGACAGCAAAAAGGGTAAGAAATTCTTACCTGCCAAATTTCTGGTCTCTCTTTCTCTGTCTGTGTAAACAGTAAACTATTGGTCTCTTCTGCAAGGGTTTGATTAATAGAAAAGAGGATTTGTGAGATTAGTCTTAGGCGGTAGCCAATCTGCTGTACTTGTGCAAAGAATTTGTCTTTCTGTGTTCTGTAATGGAGAGAGGGGTATCACAGGATAGAATGTGGGTTTAAGACCCATATAAGCTCACTTTTCAAGCCAGCCTGGCAGGCTGGTCAGTTACAAACCTTGCTACGGGTCCCTGAAACCAATACTGGATGAAATTTCTCTGTCTTGCTTTGTGTCCTTAAGAGCTTAACTTTGTGACCATGTGGGGATACTTTCTCTTGGTTTCTGCCATCCAGAGGACAGGAATTTTGGGGTTCATGTCATGGTCCTAAAAAATTTTTCTTGAGCAGTTAAAAGCCTGTGCAAGCTTGAAATTGGTTTTTCTAATCTCCTTCTGGGGAGAGCGATAGAAACTGCTCAATGCTGTAACTCAGTAGTTGAGGCTTTGCCTTTTGACAATGGCGGCCTGGGTTTTAGTCTTGGCTTCCGGAATGATTCCTTTCTGGGTTTTATTTATGAAACTCTGCCATTTATCGAGGTTCCCCCGCGCTGCCCCACCCCAGCCAACCCATGGATAGCTTCTGATTCCCTGTCTTGAATTTTCCTTTCTCTAAACTACCCTGGGGGAGATTCTAAATCTTGTTAAAAAAAACAAAAAAACAAAAAAGAAACTGCTTACCATCTCCTTCAGACATGTATGTGTCTATGGTTAAGTTATAACCTTAGCTAAAACTTATTAATTTAGTGTGGGAAGTTAACTGTGGTAGAATTTAAAAGCCAAAAATATTGGTCGCTTAGTGTGGCTAAAGTCGGGTAATAAAAATTTTTCAAGGAGTTTTTTTTTTTTTT
>NW_012115043.1:1694809-1698873 GCF_000951035.1 Colobus angolensis palliatus | reverse complement strand
AGTCCCAGCTACTCGGGAGGCTGAGGCAGGAGAACGACGTGAACCCGGGAGGCGGAGCTTGCAGTGAGCAGAGATGGCGCCACCGCACTCCAGCCTGGGTGATAGAATAGGACTCTGTCTCCAAAAAAAAAAGAAACCGGCAAACGAAAAATCTTACAAGTGCTGAATCTTCTGTCTGTCTGTATTCATATGTGGTGTGTGTGATGTTTGTATAAAAGAGCTCTGATTAAATGGCTTAGAAATATAAGCATTTAAATCAAACATTTTATCAGAAAAATAGAAACTATAATACCTTTTTGTTCACATGACTTTAGTAGTCTTTTGGAAATAAAGACAGTTTTTTTTGTTTTTGTTTTTTCTTTGAGACAGAGTCTCGCTCTCTCACCAGGCTGGAGGGCAGTGGCGCAGTCTCAGCTCACTGCAGCCTCTGCCTCCTAGGTTCAAGTGATTCTCCTGCCTCAGCCTCCCAAGTTGCTGGGACTACAGGCACCCACCACCATGCCCGGCTAATTTTTTTGTATTTTTAGTACAGACAGGATTTCACTGTGTCAGCCAGGATGGTCTCGATCTCCTGACCTTATGATCCACACACCTCGGCCTTCCAAAGTGCTGGGATTACAGGTGTGAGCCACCACGTCCGACCCCAGAAATAAAGACAGTTTTAAAGATTATTGGTAAAATAAAATGTCTTGAAAATGTAGACATTTGGTCTAAATTAAGGTTAGATATCAGATTTGCTAAATGCTTTATGGTCAGACTGTTTCTTTGACTTTTGAAAATTGTTCAATTTCCCTACTTTGGAGCATTAGATGATAGATAAGGCTTGGGGACATATGGAGAGCCATGCCCGCCAGCTATGCTAAGAGTCAGACCTTATCTTCATTTCTGGCTGATATCCTAGGCTCCACCCCAGTACATAATTAAAATCAGTTACTTATCAGGTTTTTCACTAAAAATAAAAGTTGCTAAGATTTAACATTGTAATATGTAGTTGAGACCACTGGAAAAACAGTTTTATATACTAGGTGTGTGGGGAATGTGTTTTTGGTAAAAGTTGATAAGAAGGCATGGGAATATGGCTTTTGTGAAAGGGAATGTAATTTTGTCCACTTCAGAGGGTTTTAAAGATTGTCTTAACCTAAAAGAGTAACAGAACAAAACTGAAGGTTTAAGTAAAGGGAAAAGTGTTTGTAAAGGTTTGATCTTGTAAAAAAAATTCTGTGGGTATAAACAAGTTGGCTAAGATTTAAAAGAAATTGGCTGGGTGTGGTGGCACTTTGGGAGGCCGAGGACGGGGGATCCCTTGAGGTCAGGAATTCAAGACCAGCCTGGCCAACATGGTGAAACCCCATCTCTACTGAAAAAGCAACCAAAAATTAGCTAGGTGTGGTGGGAGGTGCCTGTAATCCCAGCTACTCAGGAGGCTGAGGCAAGAGAATCACTTGAACCCGGGAGGTGGAGGTTGCAGTGAGCTGAGATTGCACCACTGTACTCAAGCCTGGGCAGCAGAGTGAGACCATGTCGCAAAAAAAATAAATAAAGTAAATAAATAAATAAAATAAAAAAGTTTTAAAATAAATTTTAGTTTTTTTTTTTTGAGACGGCATTTTGCTCTTGTTGCCCATGCTGGAGTACAATGGCGCAATCTCGGCTCAAAACAACCTCTGCCTCCTGGGTTCAAGTGATTCTCCTGCCTCAGCCACCCGAGTAGCCTGGATTACAGGCATGTACCACCACACCCAGCTAATTTTGTATTTTTAGTAGAGGCAGGGTTTCACCATGTTGGTCAGGCTGGTCTCGAACTCTTCACCTCAGGTGATCCACCTGCCTTGGCCTCCCAAAGTGCTGGGATTGCAGGTGTGAGCCACCATATCCTGTCTTTTTTTTTTTTTTTTTTCTTGAGACAGAGTCTCACTCTATTGCCCAGGCTGGAGTACAGTGGCACGATCTCGCTCACTGCAACCTCTGCCTCCCAGGTTCAAGCCATTCTCCTTACCTCAGCCTCCCGAGTAGCTGGGATTACAGCTTTAAAAATTGTACTATTGGAATAGAGGAAAAAAGGAAACTTCTAGGACTCTCATGGAGAGCTGGTGTGTTAAACATTGCTAATCCTTTTGTTTTCAGAGTCAAGGTTACTTATTTCTTTAGAGTTATTTGCAACTTTTAACAAGTGAGTAGAATATACTCCTGTGGAAAATTTTGGAGCATATTTGTTTCCCTCTACCTGATTGCTCTAGAATTTGGAAACCATTTGTGTGTATTCTCAATTTATGGCAGTATAGTTAATCGCATAAGTGCAATAAGAATCCGTTTTCTTTTGTAACAGGACACCATTGGAGAAACTGGTCATTTTACCAAGGATTTGACTGGAATGGCATGCTTCCTTTAAAGAATTAAAGTTGACGTATTGAGCCAATTAAAGTTGACGTATTGAGCCAATTAAAGCACTTTGGGAATCTGGCCTCATACCTTGTCCACAGAGTTCCTGTACAAGGTTCCTGACCTGTGGTAAGTAAAGAATGTCACTTTCTAATAGGCCCAGGAACCCCAAGTTATCTTGGGACCTCAAGAGGAGAGGACATTGCTCAACTCATAGGTATTTGAGGGTACAAACCCATGGCTGGGCTCAGCTTTTAAAAAATTTTATCTGAGATTCTTCATGGAATAGAGTTCTATCAAAGTCAATTTAAAAAGCCTAAGTGAAAAATAATTATTCTTGCTGTACTTTATGCAAATAATCAGGCCAAGTAGAGTAAGACTAAAATTTATTTTGTAAACTGTAAATCAGTTCTATCATGATTTGCTTTTAATAAAAATGGTGACTGAAATCCCAGCACTTTGGGAGGCCCAGGTGAGTGGATCGCTTGAGGTCGGGAGTTCAAGACCAGCTGGCCAACATGGTGAAACCCTGTCTCTATTTAAAAAGTACAAAAATTAGCCAGGCGTGGTGGTGTGCACCTGTGGTCCCAGTTACTTGGGAAGCTGAGGCATGAGAATTGCTTGAACCCGGGAGGCAGAGGCTGCAGTGAGCTGAGATTACACCACTGCACTCCAGCCTGGGTGACAGAGCAAGACTCTGTCTCAAAACAAACAAACAAACAAAGCAGAAACAACAACAACAACAAAAAGATTGGTTGTGGGAGGACTAAGGCTACCAGGTGCTCAGATAGATGCGTGTCTGGACAAGAAGCCCCTCCTCATGTAACTGCCCAAGGGGTTCACCTTGTCCACTGTCTAGTGACAAAATAATGCTCCAAAAGAAAACTGTAGTATACTGTTGTTAGCTGTTCTTGAGGTTTTTTTTGCTGCAGTTTAGACTAAATTCTAAATTCCTTGTGGGTTAGAAGTCCCCAAGATAATGCTTTCAACTCTTTGCTTTTAAAATCCGGGATTGTACTCCTCTTCGTAGAACTCGTGATTTGCCTTATAGCAGGCTGTTCACTTAAACACTGTAGTAAAACTACAGATGAGAACCCTAATGTTTTTCCCACACAAGCCTTGGAAGCCCAGCCAGGCGGGCATGAGTACACTCAGACAGTTACAAAGCAGTTCCACTCTTCTCACCTTGGGGTTCACACCCATTCCCACAATGTCCCTTGTCAGCAGGAAGAAGCCAGAGCGATTGACAGCTTTTTCCCATCTTCATAGCCTACACCTTAAGATGAAGGTGTTACAAAATCCAAAGGGAGGGATTGAGACTGCCTTTGCAAAATTATGACTGAGACAATGAAAGAGATCTAACTTAACCGACTCCATCTTGCCTCTAACCTCCAAGCTGTCTTTTTCATTTCTGGGCATAGGCTGAACTAACTCTGGGAGAAACTTAGTTTGTAGTTTATAGTTTAAACAAAAATGGTAACAGCCCTTTCCCAAAGGAGACCTCCATCTTGCCTGGGACTAGACTAACATTAGCCAAAGGATTAGAAATTATGATTTAGGAATCTTGCAGCTGAAGGCCACCAGATTTTGACCCTCCCTAGACTGCTCCTAAGATCAGTGCTTGGGATATTTTGCAGACCCTGCACTTGATGGATCAGCTGGCACCACCCAGATCAATGAACTGG
>NW_012115043.1:1683875-1689952 GCF_000951035.1 Colobus angolensis palliatus | reverse complement strand
GCTAATTTTTGTATTTTTATTTATTCATTTCTATGTTTTATTCTTTTGAGATGGAGTCTCTGTCGCCCGGCTGGAGTGTAGTGGTGCGACCTCTACTCACTGCAAACTCCGCCTCCTGTATTCAAGCGATTCTCCTGCTTCAGCCTCCTGAGTAGCTGGGATTACAGGCACCCACCACCATGCCAGGTTAATTTTTTCTGTGTGTTTTTAGTAGAGATGGGGTTTCACCATGTTGGCCAGACTGGTCTCAAACTCCTGACCTCAGGTGATCCGCCTGCCTCGGCCTTCCAAAGTGCTGGGATTACAGGCATGAGCCACCACACCAGGCCTCCAGCTGCAATTTTTGACAAACTTAAAGATTTACATTTTAAATGCAAAATAATCACGGATTAGCAAGAGAGTTTCTCATTTATCTGGATGGCAAGAAAACATGACACAAGAAATCTCACACTTTTCAAACAGGAGGATCAAGTTGGTTCTTACCTGATAGTTTGGGTCAAGCTAATTAATCGGCAAAGAGGTTCATTGTTTAGCATCTAAGTTATAAACACCATTGTAAACATTCTGTATTTTCCATTTTCTCTCAGTCGGAAAGAGAAATTAAGTCCTAGTGTCTGCTAGGGTTTGAGTAAGTCTCTTTAATTAAATTCTCTTCTTAAAAGGAAACTTACACCTCATATTTTCTTTCTCAAAGGGAGGGCCTTATATTATTATGTTTTCACTATAATCCAGAAAAAGGTGGGCATCTTCTGGTTAAAGTAGGGACAGAAGTGACCTCTCTTTCTCCCTGGTTGCCATTACCATCTCTACCCCTCCAAAAGTGGTCTCTGGGTGTCTTAGTCTGTTTGAGCTGCCATAACAAAATATCACAGATGAGTGACTCACAGACAACAGAAATTTCTCACAGTTCTGGAGGCTGGCACTTCAGTAGATTTGGTGCTTTTGCTCCATAGACACTGTGTCTTCTTGCTGTGTCTTCATATGGCTGAAGGGCAGGTGAGTTCTCCAGGGCCTCTTTTATCAGGGCATAAGTCTCATTCATGAAGACTCTGTCCTCATGACCTAACTACCTCCCAAAGACCTCACTTCTAAATACCATGGCATCAGGAATTAAGCTTCAATGTATGAATTTTTAGGGTGATACAAACATTCAACCTATAGCACAGGAGCATAACCAAGGACCCCACAGAGGGCAGTTTCAAAGCCTCCAATCTCTTGAGTCTCTGCAGCCAACAGTCCTCAGCTCAAAGGGCAGGGCTCCATGGACCACTAACATCTCTCCCACCCCTAACTCCCTCCACAGACCTTCAGGCAAACCAGAAACCAAAGACCGCCTAGTGGCTGTGTGATCTCGGGCAAGGTCCCTAACTTTTGGACTCCTCTGTTTTCCTCTCAACAAAATAGAAAATTAATTTTCCTGCCTGAAAATTAATAATAGCAAGTGTTTGTGGAACCCTTGCTTTTATGGCAGACCCTTTACATGGGTTATGTCTCTTAAGTATAACAAGAACCCTATGAAGAAAGTACTGTGATTTTAATTTTACAAATGGGGAAACTGAGGCACAAGGAGTTAAGTAACTTACCTAAGGTTACACAGGAAATGGCGAAGCAGTCTTTGAACGCAGGTGGTTTGAACCCGGCACTCGGGCCCTTATCCACGTTGCTGGGATTTCTCAGATGGCTGTAGTGAGGGTGAATGAGATGGGGCAGGCAGGTGAGGTGACCAGCATAGGTTTGGTTCAGAGTGGGGGAGAGTTTCCCTGCTTCTCAGGGTTTGCATGTGTTAGTTGGGTACTGTGAGGGTTAATTTTAGTTGTCAACTTGGCAGGAGACATGTTCCAAAATGTTCTTCCAAGAAGGCCTGAAATTGCATATAGTACTAGACCCCAGAGATGGTAGATTTCCAATCTGATACCCAAGATGGCTACTAGGTGACCAGAGGGGCAGGTAGCTATACTCAGTGAATACACTAGACAAAGGGTAATTCGTAGTGATTCACTGCCCAGGCCCAGTGGAGTGGGATGGTGTGAGATTTCACCGTGCCACTCGATCTATGCACTATTTAAAACTTATGAATTCTTTCTGGAATTTTCTATTTAATATTTTTAGACTGCCATTGGCTTCCGGTAACTAAAAAAATGGAAGGCAAAACCTTGGATGATTGGGGGAACACTCTACCTTGAGAACTGGTAAAGCATCATTTTGGGGTACACCTGGGAGGGTGTTTTCAGGAGAGATTGGCGTGTGAGTTGGTGGACTGCATGGGGAAAATTTGCCTGTAATGTGGGCGGACACCATCCAGTCGGCATCCCCACCCACAGTGGTACGGCCTTCCCACCTCTGTCTGCGGGTAAACTCTGCTCGCCCAAGGAACCAGAAATGGCCTCTCCAAGGCAGTTGCCAAGAAAGATAATTCTGATTCTCCTCAGGACTGACACATATCACTCATCTTTGCTTCTAGACCTGCAACCAGACGTGAATCCCAGCAGGCCCCTGAAGGTGAGGCCCAAAATGTGCCCCACAAGGAGCTGCACTACCCTCACAAGAACCAAATTCAGGGAACATGTGTGGGGATGGCTATCAGGGTGTGGGAAAATGTGGAAGGAACATCAAGTTGGATCAGGCCGAATTTACTGCTGGGGCACACTAAACAGAGATCCTGCATGTAATGTTCCAGCGTAGGGAGTTAGGAAAAGCACTAACACTTTAGTTAGTTGGCTGAAACATGAATCAAACCATGAGCCACTATTAACAAGTTGGAGATGTTCAATATCCCTTAGTTTATTTTTATTTTTATTTTTATTTTATTTTTTGAGATGGAGTTTCACTCTTGTTGCCCAGGCTGGAGTGCAATGGTGTGGTCTCGGCTCACTGAAACCTCCGCCTCCTGGGTTCAAGGATTCTCCTGCCTCAACCTCCCAAGTAGCTGGGATTACAGGCATGTGC
Organism: Colobus angolensis palliatus; assembly: GCF_000951035.1. Lineage (NCBI taxonomy): Eukaryota > Metazoa > Chordata > Mammalia > Primates > Cercopithecidae > Colobus > Colobus angolensis. The sequence continues at coordinate 1,687,006 of NW_012115043.1, read as the reverse complement.
CACCATTCCCGGCTAATTTTGTATTTTTGGTAGAGACAGGGTTTCTCCATGTTGGTCAGGCTGGTCTCAAACTCCCGACCTAAGGTGATCCGCCCTCCTCGGCCTCCCAAAGTGCTGGGATTACAAACAGGAACCACTGTGCCTGGCCTCACATTAACGCCTTTTTTCAAGCTTTTTTGATTATGGCTTTTAGTAAGCAATACCTTTTGTCATAATCTAGTACACACATACAGTCATACATAACATAGTAAGCAATATCTATAAACATATATAACGAATACCACAAAACAGTACTTACCTTTACTCTGCAATACACTGGTATTTTCTGTCTATTCTTTTCCATATGATTCTACCTTTAAATGTTAATCATGACTCACTAAATAGATTTCACGATCCATTGAGAGGTTGTGACCGCAGTTTAGAAAGCACTGCGTGAGCAGACATGATCGTGGTTTTAATGAATGGCAAACTACTTGGGAGTTGTTTATCAGCTTGCTGAGGTGGGCATTTGACCCATGCTACAGGCAGGCTGAAGTTCAGGCACGTGTCATTCAGCTGATGAGTGACCTCAGCTTTCCCCCAGCTCCCTGCCCTATGAGTTGGTCCTTTTCTCCCCATGGTGGATTCAGGTATTGGCATGGCAGGATGGACTTCTGGTCCTTCCAACTCTAGGACCCATGCACATGTTCCCACTGTTCGTTAGAGACCTTCCTTATTTTTGACTTTGCCAGGCCCTCACTGAGTGACCTCAAACAAGTCATTTCCTGTCTGAGGCTCTCAGATATAAAATAGGAAGAAGGGTGGATTGAACTAGCCTGTGTTTCTCACAATAGTGGGGGAGGCAGTTTGCAGCAACAGGATGTGTATAATTGGTATTTTTTTCTGGAAGTTTGGAGAAAATAAATTTTTGTGTTAAAACAACTTTAAACTATGGAGCAGACTACAAAGAGCACACGCTTTTTTATGATACTTTTTTATTGTGGCAAAATATACATAACATAAAATGTATCATGCTAAGCCCTTAAAAATGTGTAATTCATTGGTATCGAGTTCATTCACATTGTTGTGAACTATGACCACCATCCATCTCCACAACTTTTTCATCTTCCCAAATAGAAACTATGTATCCCTTAAACACTCATTCCCCATCCCCCCACCCGCCTCCCTGGCCCCCCTGCCAGACTGTCTTTACATAAATGTCTCTATAAATTTGTCTATTCCAGGCATGTCATCTTAGTGGAATCATACAATATTTGTCCCTTTGTGTCTGGCTTATTTGACTTAATGTTTTCAAGCCTCACCCACGTTGAAACACGTATTAGAATTCTAGTCCTTTTTTTTTTCTTTTTTTAAGAAATAGGGTCTTGCTCTGTTGTCCAGGCTGGAGTGCAGTGGTGTAATCACAGCTCACTGTGGCCTTGTTCTCCTGAGCTCAAGCAGTCCTCCCACCTCAGCCTCCAGAGTAGCTGAGATTACAGGCATGAACTACCACATTGGGCCTTTTATTCTTTCCTAAGGCTGAGTAATATCCTGTAGTATAGATATACCACATTTTGTTCATCCATTCATCTGCTGATGGGCTTCCACCTTTTGGTTGCTGTGAATAATGCTGCTGTGAAAATTGGTTTAGAAACACCTGCTTCAGGCCATGCATGGTGGATCACACTTGTAATCCTAGTACTTTGGGAGGCCAAGGTGGGCGGATCACTTGAGCCCAGAAGTTTGAGACCAGCCTGGACAATACAGGGAGGCCTCATCTCTACAAAAAATACAAAAATTAGGTGGTGTGGTGGCATGCGTCTGTGGTCCCAGCTACTTAGGAGGCTGAGGTGGGAGGATCACTTAATTCCAGGAGGTCAAGGCTGCAGTGAGGCACTTTCAGCCTGGGCAACAGAGTGAGACCCTGTCTCAAAAAAAGAAAAAAAAATCTGTTTCAGCCCCTTTCCCTTCTTTTGGGTATATACGTAGAAGTGAAATTGCTGGATTATATGGTAATTCTGTTTAACTTTCTGAGAAACTGTCATACTGTTTTCCATAGCTATTGCACCACTTTACATTCCCACCAGAAATGCATTAGTTTCAATTTCTCCACACCCTTGCCAATACTTACCTTCTGTGTTTTTTGTTTGTTTTGTTTTTTGATAGCAGTCATCCTAATGGCTGTGGAGCGGTATCCCATTATGGTTTTGAATTGTGCTTCCCTAATGACTAGTGGTGCTGAGAATCTTTTCACGTGCCTGTTGGTTGTTTGTTCTTTTATTATTGTTATTATTATTATTTCTTTTATATTGGTTGTTTGCACATTTAGGGAAAAATACCCATTCAAGCCATTTGCCCATTTTTGAATTGACTTGTTTAGAATTTTTTTGTCAAGTTCTGGGAATTCTTTATATATTCTGGATATTAGTCTCTTATAGATATCTGATTTGCAAATCTCCCATTCTGTGGGCTGTCTTTTCACTCTCTTGATAGTGTCCCTTGATGCATACAGGTTTTTTATTTTGATCACGTTTTAACGTAAAATGGTCTGAAAGCAGCTGGGGCCCCTGCTCCTAGGCTCTGCCTCCCTCCATCCTCCCCCAGGGTGCTATTCAGTCCTTGGAGGTGGTGAGGACTGCCAGGGCCTTCTGGCACAGTGATGGGATCAAGACTCGGCCTTGGTCACCTCCCGGGCTCTGTGCTGTTTTCTGTCCACATGAAGGAGATTAGACAGGAGCCCCAGGGGTAGGAGAGGATCAGAAGTGTGGCTCAGCCACCCAGAACCCACCTGAATGCAGGACCTCCTCTTCACCTCTCACTCTCTGTTCTTCTCCAGCCATGCTCGGACCCTGCACCTTGCAGCGCTGGCTAAAGAAGCCAACTCCTCCTACCACACGCAGGAGGCGTTCAGACCACTCTGAGGATAAGTAGAAAGGTGATGCTGGCTTCTCTCTCCCGACATCTCCTTGCTGCCTTCTCACAGAACCTGAAACCCCTCTGTTAGCCTTGCTTCTTTGAGTCAAATGTATGACCACTTGTCTGAAATGCCTTCAACAAAATCCAGATACCCAGTGGTGATTTAGACTGGATGGCTTCTCAGAAGCCTCCTGGTCTCGTGTTTCCATTCTAAAGCGAGCACGGAGAAATTTCCT
>NW_012115043.1:1676381-1681205 GCF_000951035.1 Colobus angolensis palliatus | reverse complement strand
TTGAGATCAGCCTGGCCAACATGGTGAAACCCTGTCTCTACTAAAAATACAAAAATTAACCAGGTGTGGTGGTGCACACCTGTAGTCCCAGCTACTTGGGAGGCTGAGGCACAAGAATCGCCTGAACTCGGGAGTCAGAGGCTGCAGTGAGCCAAGATTGAGCCATGGCACTCCAGCCTGGGCAACAGAGTGAGACCTGTCTCAAAAAAAATAAAAAATAAAAAAATCACACACACACACAAAACAAACAAAAAAAACCAGAGTGTAAGAACAGAGACTCACAGTCCCTCAATCAGTTCCCAAACATAAGCCAGTTTATAGACCCAAAAGCCCTTGAATATAGGGGAGGCTGGGTTCCCTAAGGGAGGGGGACACTACTGAAAATGTATACTATTATTCTTTCTCCCAGCCTTCGCCAAAGGGACCTGTGGCCCAGGGTAACTGTGCATTAGGAAAAGGAGGTAATCAGAGCTTTCATGGACGGCTATACACCGGCTCTGTGCTGACATTGATTCCAGGTGGCCCAAAATGTTACTGTGGCCCTCTAGTCAGAGGCGAGGCTCATAGAGGTGAGGTGATCAGCGGAGTTGTAGCTCGGGTCTGACTCACAGTGGGTCCAAGGGAATAGACAAACTTAGAGACTGGCAAGAATCCCCACATGACTTCCCTAACCTGTGAGGGGAGGGCTATTGTGGTGGAAATGGCCAAATGGAAGCCATTAGAGCTGTCTCTACCTAGAAACATAATAAATCAAAAACAATATCGCATCCCTGGAGGGATTGCAGAGATTAGTGCTACTATCAAGGACTTGAAGACACAGGGGCGGAGATTCCCACCACATCCTCATTCAGCTTACGTATTTGGCCTGTGCAAAAGACAGATGGATCCTGAAGAATCCAGAAGACAGTGGATTATCGCAAGCTTAACCAAGTGGTGACTCTAATTGCAGCTGCTATACCAGGTATGGTTTCATTGCTTGAGCAAAATAACACATCTCCTGGTAACTGCTGTGCTGCCATTCATCTGGCAAATGCCTTTTTCTCCAACCCTGTCTCTAAAACCCACCGGAAGCAACTTGCTCTCAGCTGGCAAGGCCAACAATACACCTTCACCGTCCGACCTCAGGGGTATGTAAACTCTCCGGCCATTTGTCTGGATTTAGTTTGCAGGGCACTTGATCGCCTTATCTTTCCACAAGATATCATGCTGGCACAGTACATTGATGGTGTTGTGCTGATTGGACCCAGTGAAGTAGCAGCCACTCTGGGCTTATTTGTAAGACATTTGCTTACATAGGGGGTGAGAAATCTGACAAAATTCAGGGGCCTTCTACCTCAGTGTAATTTCTAGGGATCCAGTGGTGTGGGTCGGGTATCTTGAGATATCCCTTCTAAGATGAGGGATAAGTTGTTGCATTTGGCCCCTCCTACAACCAAGAAAGAAGCATGTGAACACCTTGGGCTTGTTTGGATTTTAGGGACGCATATTCCTCATTTGGGTATGTTACTCTAGTCCATCTACCAAGTGACCTGAAAAGCTGCTAGCTGTGAGTGGAGCCCAGAATAGGAAAAGGCTCTGCAACAGGTCCAGGCTGCTCTGCCACTTGGGTCATATGGCCCAGCAGATCGATTGGTGCTTGATGTGTCAGTGGCAGATAAGGGTGCTCTCTGGAGCCTTTGGCAGGCCCCTGTAGGTGAATTGCAGCAGAGGCCCTTAGAGGGCCTTTTGGAGCAAGGTCTTGCCATCATCCACAGATAAATACCCTCCTTTTGGGAGGCAGCTCTTGGCCTTAGTAGGACTGGGCCTTAGTAGAAACTGAATGCTTGACCGTGCACCACCAATTTACCACATGACCTCAGCTATCTATCATGAACTAAGTGTTATCTGGCCCACCAAGCCATAAAGTTGGGCATGCACAGCAGCATTCCATCATCAAATGGAAGTGGTTTATACATGACCAGGCCTGAAGAGATCCAGAAGGCACAAATAAGTTATATGAAGTGACACAAAGGCCCATGGTTTCTACTCCTCCTACTCTGCCTTCTCTCTTCCAGCCTGCACCTCATGGGAAGTGCCGTACAATCAGTTGACAGAGGAAGAGAAACAGGGTCTGCTGTCCAGATGGATCTGCAGGAGACGCAGGCCACCTGAAAATGGACAGCTGCAGTGCTATGGCCCTTCTACGAGGCATCCTTGAAGGACAGTAGTGAAGGGAACTCTTCTCAGTTGGCAGAACTTCAAGCAGGGCACCTGGTCATGCACTTTGCTTGGAAGGAGAAATGGCCGGATGTATACAGTATACTGATTCATGGGTTGTAGCCAGTGGTTTGGCTGGATGGTCAGGAATATGGAAGAAACATGACTGGAAAATTGGTGACAAGGAAATTTGGGGAAGAGGTATGTGGATGGACCTCTCTGATTGGACAAAGGAGGTGAAGATATTTGTGTCTCATGTTAGTAGTTACCAAAGAGTGACCTCGTCAGAGGAGGACTTTAATAATCAAGTGGATAGAATGACCTGTTTTATAGATGCCAGTCAGCCTCTTTCACCACCCATCCCTGTCATCATCCCAGAGTCTCATGAATAAAGTGGCCATGGTGGCAGGGATGGAGGTTATGCACTGGCTCAGCAATATTGACTTCCACTCACTGAAGCCAACCTGGCTACAACCACTGCTGAGTGCCCAATCTGCCAGCAGCAGAGACCACCACTGGGTCCCTGATGTGGCACCATTCCCTGGGGTGATCAGCCAGCTACCTGGTGGCAACTTGCTTACACTGGACCCCCTCCATCGTGGAAGAAGCAGTGTTTTTTCCTTACTGGAATACATATTTAATCTGGATATGGATTTATCTCCCCTGAATGTGATACTTCTGTCGAAACTACCATCCATGGACTCATAGAATGCCTTATCCATTGCCATGGTATTCCACACAATATTGCTTTTGACCAAGAAACTCATTTTTACAGCCAAAGAAGTATGACAATGGGCCCATGCTCATGGAATTCACTGGTCTTACCATGTTCCTGTTATTCTGAAGCAGCTGGCTTGATAGAACAGTAGAATGGCCTTTTGAAGTCATAATTACAGAGCCAGCTAGGTGGCAACACCTTGCAGGGCCAGGGCAAGGTTGTCCAGAAGGCTGTACATGCTCGGAATCAGCGTTCAATACATGGTACTATTTCTCCCACAGCTTGGATTCACAGGTGCAGGAATCAAAGAAATGGAAAGGATGAGGGGCACCACTCACCATTATCCCTAGTGACTCACAAACAAAACTTTTGCTTCCTGTTTCCAAGAAGACTTGATGCTCTGCTGGTCTAAAGGTCTTAGTTCCAGAGGGAAGAATGCTTCCACCAGGAGACACAACAATGATTCCACTGAGCTGGAAGTTAAGACTGCCACCCAGCCACTTTGGGCTTCTTGTGCCTCTAAATCAACAGGCTAAGAAAGGAGTGATGCTTTGGACTGGGATGATTGATGTGGATGACCAAGAAGAAACTGCCCTTCTACCCAACAATGGGAGTGAGGAAGAGTATGTCTGCAATACAGGAAAGCTCTTTGGGCCTCTCAGTATTATCCTGCTCTGTGATTAAGGTCAATGGGAAACTATAACAACTCAATCTAGGCAGTACTAACAAATGGCCCAGACCCTTTAGGAATTAAGGTTTAGGCCGACCCACTAGGTAAAGAACCATGACCAACTAAGGTGCTTACTGAAGGCAAAGAGAATGCAGAAGGGGTAGTATAAGATGATAGTTATCAATACCAGCTACAAACATGATCAGTTACAGAACCAAGGACTGTAATTGTCATGAGTAGTTCCTCCCTGTTTTGTTAACAATATGTTTCCATGTATATGTACATATATTAACAAATATCTTTGTTTTTTGTGCTTCTCTTATTTCTTTATCATGTAATATAAGATTCATTGACCTTGTATCAGTAGTTAAGTATTATTAATGTTATATCATAGTATTTAAGTTATGAGATATCAAGAGAAGAGTAAACATCACCCAAGAACTTTACTTCCTCTTCTGTGGAAGGGATTAGTGCATTTTGGGTTGTATGCAGGATAATTGTATCGTGTTATGCAGAACTATTTTCTTGTTTTTGTCTTTATTTGGAGATTAAATATGATTTAGGAGATGCAGATGGGTGCCAAGTTGACAGGGGGTAGACTTGTGATGGTTAATTTTAGGTGTCCACTTGACTGGATTAGGGAATACCTAGAGAAATGCTAAGACTGATTTCTGGATGTGTCTGTGAGGATGTTTCCAGAGGAGATTGGGTTGTGAGTCCATGGACCAAATGGGGAAGATCCGCCCTCGGTGTGGGCAGACACCATCCAATCAACAAGGGCCCAGATAGAACAAAAAGAGGAAATTCAAATTCTCTCTCTCTTTCTCCTAGAGCTGGGGCACCCTTCTTCTCCTTCCCTTGGGCATCAGAACTTCAGGCTCTCTGGCCCTTGGACTCTAGGACTTGCACCTTCACCCCACAGAGTTCTCAGGGCCTTGTGCCTCAGCCTGAGAGTTAAACCATCAGCTTCCCTCATTCTGAGTCTGTAGGACTTGGACTGAGCCACACTGCTGGCATTCCAGTGTCTCCAGCTTGTTGTTAGACAGCCTGTTGTGGGAATTCTTGGCTGCTATTATCACATGAGCCAATTCCCCTATCACCCATCTCTCTCTCTCTCCCTCTCTCTCTCTCTCTCTCTCTCTACCTACCTATCTACCTATCTACTTGGTTCTGCCTCTCTGGAGAACTCTAATACAGGTGTATATTGTCTTCTTTCTTCTTTCTTTCTCTTTCTCTTTCT
>NW_012115043.1:1661805-1676019 GCF_000951035.1 Colobus angolensis palliatus | reverse complement strand
TGAGGCACTGTGCCTGTCCTGTCCTATTTCTTTATTTCATTTTTATATATTTCTTGGAGACAAGGATAGTCTTATTCATCTTTTTTCCCCTGTGCAATGAAGGAATAGAATTATACAAAGCATGCCTACTTCCCTCTATTCTGCGTATCACAAACTTAAACAATTTTTACGTCAGTTAAATTCTCAGCTTTTCCTTAAATCTGTGGCAGTCCACAGAGAATAATCAGCTATTCACTTATCCCTTACCCTTTCTTGCCACATGATTAAAATGCAGTAAGCAGTGAATGAATGAAGAAATTAACGAATCTTACACTACTTTGTATTTCCCCTTAGTTTTGCATGGCTAATGTGGTCATCCTACCTAGACAGTGTGACAGTAGGGACTGTGTCTTTCTTTTTCTTCCCATAATATTGAGTCAAAGCCAGGGAGAACTAGGGGACCTAGGCAGGCAGGTCTGTGGAGACCCAGCCTTGATTTCTATTGTTGTCTAAGGCTTCTCTGGTGTGTTTGAGTTTCCCTATTACTGGACTTTTGCCTCTTGTCCTGCCATTAGGTGGATTAGTGGTACTTCTGTGAGTGTGCAAGGCTCAGTGATTTAGCCATGAAAAACTAAGTGTACCACGGCTTATTTACATCAGTGTTGTATTTTTTGCAAAGTATTAACTTTTATTTTTTAACCTGGGCAAAATGTAGGTGAGTTTTAAAAAGTTATTTTCTTTATTATTCTATAATTTTGAAATTGTATGTCACTATTTTATTGGTATAAAATATACATAACATTTAGCATTTTACCCATTTTGAAGTGTGTAGCTCAGTGGCATTAGGTACATTGGTAGTGTTGTGCAACCATCGCCATCATCCGTCTTCAGAACATTTTTATCATCCCAAACAGAAACTCTGTGTCCTTTAAACACCAACTCCCCGTTCTCTCCCCTCAGCCCACGATAACCACCATCCAGCTTCCTGTTTCTAGGAATTTGACTACTCCAGGTGCCTCGTGGAATTGTACAATATTTGTCCTTTTGTAAGTGGCTCACTTCACTTAGCTTAAGGTCTTCAAAGGTGTGTCCTCGTTGTAGCATGTATCAAAATTTCCTTCCTTTTTAAGGATGAATAATATTCCATTGTATGTATAGTTCACTGATATAGTTTGAATATTTGTCCCTGCACAAATGTCATGTTGAAATGTAACCCCCAATGCTGAAGGTGGGGCCTGGAGGCAGGTGTTTGTATCATGGGGGCAGATCCCTTGTGGTTTGGTGCTATCTTTGAGATAGTGACTTCTGTCAAGATCTGGTTGTTTAAAAGTGTGTGGCATCTCCCCACCCACTATCTCTTTCTCTCTTTCTCTCTCACTCCTGCTTTCGCCATATGATTTGCCAGCTACTCCTTCGCCTTCCGCTGTGATTGTAAGCTTCCTGCAGCCTCCCTAGAAGCTGAGCAGATGCCAGCACCATGTTTCCTGTCCAGCCTGCAGAACTGTGAGCCAATCAAACCTCTTTTCTTTATAAATTACCCAGTCTCAGGTTTTGTTTGTTTGTTTTCTTGTTTTTGAGACAGAATCTTACTCTGTCGTCCAGACTAGAGTGCAGTGGTGTGATCTTGGCTCACTGCAACCTCCATCTCCCAGGTTCAAGCAATTCTCCTGACTCAGCCTCCTGAGTAGCTAGAACTACAGGCGTGCACCACCATGCCTGGCTAATTTTTGTATTTTAGTAGAAATGGGGTTTCACCATGTTGCCCAGGTTGGTCTCAAACTCCTGACCTCAGGTGATTCACCCACCTCAGCCTCCCAAAGTGCTGGGATTACAGGCATGAGCCACCATGCCCAGCCTCAGATATTTCTTTATAGCAATGCAAAAATGGACTGATACCACCACATTTTATTCATTCATCCTTTAATGGACAGTTGGGTTGCTCCCACCCTTTGAGTATTGTGAATAATGCTTCTATTACTGTTTTTAAGAAAGAATCATATTTACAACAGTGAAATAAACAGATTGTATTTTGCTGCATAGTTCCAGAAAACACTTGGAGCATAAATATAAGAAGAAGCAAAAGTAAACAAACCACAGAAATCAAAACGACTTCAAGTTCAAACTGTGAGCATCATTACTTCATTAAATAAGCATTTGCTGGGGCCCAGGGTGGGCCAGGCATACACCCCGAGTTTCCAGCCAGCTGTGGGAGACTTCTTCCTGAGGGGGCAGACAAGACCTAGAGAGTTAGCTATGTCTATAGGTACGATGTGGTTGGTGCCGCAGGTACATACAAGCAAGGTCTCTACGTGTTCAGAGGCAGGGAAAGAAGCCCTCTGGTTGATGGGGACTATGAGGAGGGCTCTCAGGAGGTGGTAGACTTCGGCCCATTGATGATGGGGTAGAGGAGGAAATTTACTATGGTCAATTTCCAACTCTGTTCTTCTTTGCTAAATCCAAGGTGTATTTTTCTGTTTCTTGGACCTGTTCCAAGAGTTCTGGGTCTCTGTGGTGCACATTACTCACAGCTGTTAAGTGGTCTTCATCCTGCATTTAAGCAATCTTGTTACTTACTCTTGAGTTGCTCTGTCTCCAACAAGTGCCTTGGATTTATTTGCTTGGCTTGGTTCTTTTGTGTGTCTCAGGGCAACCGAACTCTGGTCAGCTTTCTGGAAGAGTTGAGTTGCTTCTCTTTCTGTGATCTGGGGCAACTCCTGGTCCTCTTCCACCCACTGGCTAGACACAGACTTAAGATCCCACTGTCCATCCAGGCACAGCCTCTGGTGGAGTGGAGCAGTGAGCAGCCCAGCTCTCCCACTGCGTTGCTGCCTTGGGAAAATTATTCTACCCCTCCCACCTTCATGTGTAAATGTGTAACATGAGAAGACTCGGTGACCTCTAAGACCCTTTTCAGCTCTGTGGCTTTTTTTTTTTTTTTTTTTTTTTTGGAGACAGAGTCTTGCTGTATTGCTCTGGCTGGAGTGCAGTGGCATGATCATGGCTCACAGCAGCCTGGACCTCCTGGGCTCAAGTGATCCCACTTTAGCCCGCCCTTGAATAGCTGGGACTACAACACCATGCCCAGCTAATTTTAATTTTTTCTTTGTAGAAACAAGGTCTCACTATATTGCCCAGGCTGGTCTTGAACTCTGGGGCTCAACTGATCCTCCCATCTCAGTCTCCCAAATTTCTGGGATTACAGGCATGAGCCACCACATCTGGCCTTAGCTCTGCAATTTTATGATCACTGTCTTAGTCCATTTGGCATGCTATCACAAAATACCTAAGACTGGGTAATTTATAAACAACAGATATGTATTGCTAATAGTTCTGGAGGCTGGGAAGTTCAAGGTCACGGTGCCAGCAGATTCCGTGTCTGGTGAGGGCCCATTCCTCATAGATGTCTCCTTCTGTGTGTCCTCACATGGTGGAAGGGGCGAACAAGCTCCCTCAGACCTCTTTTCTATGAGCACTAATCCCACTCATAAGGGCAGAGCCTTCATGACCTAGTCACTTCCCAAAAGCCCTGCTCCTTGTCACCACAATGGAGATTAGGTTTTGACACATGAATTTTGGTGAGACACAAACATTCAGACCATAGTAATTGCCCATATTATTATTTAATTACTTCCCTCCAGCACTCTTGGAGTGGATGACTCAGCCGTCTGATCGTTTTGCTGTTTTTAAGGAAGCTTGATCTTGTGCCATCATGTGTAGCAAGTATATGTTCAATAGTTGAACAAGCGGACTGTCCTGACCCAGCTGGCGTTAGGCTGAAACTGACTGGATTTCTTCATGCTGTCCTCTTTCAGGGAAGCAGCACAGCACCAGCTAGGCAGAGACGCCCCAGGCCATGTCAGAGCTTTGATTGAGGCCTGGTAACAGGGAGGCACTGTCACCCACTGGCCTTGCCAACCCAGCTCCAAGATGCTGAGCCTGAAGCTCCCCAGGCTGTTTAGCATAGACCAGATACCTCAGGTATGTGCTCTATTTGTTATGATGGTTCATTTCCAGGGTGTGACCAGGGCTTGGCCTCTGCAACGGGTGACTGTTGTCTTCACCTAGTCTGTTCTGTACAGGCCCATTCTCTTCAAGGATCCCCTTCCACACTTCCTTGGGCGATATTACAGCCTCCTACTTCCCCCACCTACCTTGAAATGGAAGTATTCTCAAAGTCGTTTAAGTTGTAACCCTTTCTTATAACATCTGTGTTTTATCCAGAAGCAAAGTCGTTACTGAGATTCAACCTGAAGAGATAAAGCCAGCAGCAGCTGGCTGGATAGGAGGTTTATTTTTTTAGGACCCTCCTATGGGTGCTTGAAAGCAGACTATGGGCAAAGGCACACCAGGGCATGGCTTTGCTCATCCCCGTTACTTGCAGGATGCCCAGACCAGGCCTTCACTGGGGTGATGGGGAGGGTTGTTGAATAGGCCTTAGCACTGTCTTGTAGTGGACTCATGGGCCTGGGAGCTCATAGGCAGGTATCCTGAAATATGTGAGACTCACTGATGATCTGCTTTAATAAGCCGTAGGTGAGCCTGGTTGTGTGCTACAGAGAACTGCTGCACTTCCTCCTTCCCTTGCAAAGGACACATCATTGTGTTGCATCTCTTTGTTGATGTCAAATTTCCTTCCTTTTTGACTAAGAAGAGTGGGTGTCATTTCATGGTGGGAAGTTTCATTGGGAAGATGTGACAGAGTGGAGGAGAGTTCTACTTGGCTGATTGCCAGGCACTTATGACTTGCCCTAGAAAAATAGTTTCAAAATAAACTCAACATCACCAATGGAAGGTTGAGGGGGAAACTGCCAAACCCTAACCCTAAAAGCCTGTGAAGCCAGGTGATTCCAGGAAGATGGCATGGGGGAAAACCATAAGGGATTCAGAGTTGTTTGGTGGGGTGAGCTGAGGAATGTGGCAAGTAATAGGCAAGCTACATGTGTGGCTGGCTCCCATGATACTGGGCAGAGCGCCTGCCTCTGTTCTCACAGGGCCATCACCTTCTCTTCTTGGTGCACTTCGCTGGTTGCTTCTACCCACAGAGCATTAGCAGCTGTGATTAGTGGGAACACGGTGTGATTCTTGAATGTATTTACTCATGAAATTTGTATTGACTGCCTATTATGTGCAAGGGATTCAGCGAATAACTACATACAAATCCTGTCCTTGTGTGCCTCATATGCTGGTCAGGAAGATTTTTAAATGTGCATGAGAAATTCTTTCCTAAAGTGGGTTAGGGTCTCTCTTAAAATAGGGTGATTGTTTCAGAGAAGGGATTGGTCACTTCCATCACGGGGGAGTGTATTAGTTCATTCTCACATTGTTATAAAGAACTGCCTGAGACTGGGTAATTTATAAAGAAAAGAGGTCTGATTGACTCACAGTTCCTCGTGGCTGGGGAGGCCTCAGGTAACTTACAATCATGGGGGAAGAGGCACGTCTTACATGGCAGCAGGTGAGAGAGAGCACGATGTGAAGGAGGAACTGTCAGACACTTATAAAACCATCAGATCTCGAGAGAACTCACTCACAGTTTGGGAGACAACACCCCCATGATCCAGTCATCTCCCACCAGGTTCCTCCCTTGACACATGGGGATTATAGGGATTACAATTTGAGATGAGATTTGAATGGGGACACAGAGCCAAATTGTATCAAACAGGAAGGGATCAGGGAAGTCTTCATGAAGGGGGTGATCTGTAAGACAGATTTTGAGGGGTGGACAGGATTGTGGAGCTGGGGAGAGCATTCTAGGTGGAAGGAGCAGTGTGAGCAAAGGCCTGGAGATGGGAGATCATGGGACAGGTGGTGATGGCGGGAGGGCTGGGGAGCCTCTTTCGGGTAGAGGTTATGGCAGTCTGCTTATATATCTTTCCGGACATTTTGGTCAGGGGTGGGTTCAGAGTATGTCCACAGGAAAGAAGCGAAGGGGGCAGAGTGGTATCAATAGGTCCTTTGGGTAACCTGCTGGGAATCTGAATGTATGGAGATTCTGAATGTCAGGACTGGACAACCAAGGCAGAGGCTAAGGGAGAAAGATGAATATGTTCTCTCTGTCCAGTTTTTCATAAGTTAGAGGATGATAATATCTTTTAGTGAAATGGCACTAACTAGAGGCAGAAAACCAGCATCACACCTTGCATCCACCATTTGCTTCAAAATCTTCCTTGGGCTCTAGCATCCACTATTGGGTTTTTGGGCATCATACCCAGGGTTCATGAAGCCATAGAGAAAATACAGTGGCTTTGCCTGCCTGGAGGGTAGTTTTGCCTGAGGATTTGGGGCAAACACATTTATTAGTATTAAAACAGATGCATGCATATTAAAAATGGAATGTACAATTTACATGAATATTTAAAATAGGATACTTCATACAATTGTTAAAGCTTACCTTTGGTGGGCTCTGTGGGTTCCAATACTTGGTTTTTAGAGTGGCCTCAAGGAAGATAATCTCTGTACCGCAGCTTTTGCTTCTGTAAAATGGGAATGAAAATAGTATCTGCCTCCTGGGGTTTTGAGAATTAAATGAGATAACCCAAGTGAAGTGCCTGGCATGTGGTGAACAATTAATAATGTTGGTTGTCATTATTATCATTCTCTCCTAGGCTCTCTAGGGCACTTTGCGGGGTAGAGCATGCTGGCAGGAGACTTCAGAGGCCCTGTCCATAGACTAGAACCCCAGCTCCCCAGCCTGCTGTTCACCATCTTCACCAGCTTGATCCCTCCCCACCTCTTCCACCACGTCCCATCCACAGACCCTCTTCTTTTTATTCTCCCCAGCAGATGCAACCTTCAATTGTCTTGATTTCTGTTTGAAGAAGGCTTTCCTCTCCTCAACCTTTGCTCCCCCTTCCTGGCTTCCTTCTTTGTGGAGTGGCATGTGCTTACTCCCTTCCCTGAGCTCTTTCAGCTGTTGGTTGTACTTCTGCAAGCTGCTCTGTACACCTGCCTCTCCTTTTGTATATCAGCCAGCTATGTGACCTGGGCCACTTCACTACCCTGTCTGGGCCTCAGCCATCTGTAGGGAATGGTGTGCCTACCTCTCTGCATCATCAGAGTTGTAATCTTGGCCCATTCTTGGTGCATTCCTGGCTGATAGATTGTTCATGGAAAAGGGCAGTTTCTCTCTTCCCTCAGAAGGCAGAACTTGTGTGTATGCCTAAATAAATAATATTTAGTCTTCCTTGTGTCCAAAACTAAGCCTGGGTGCATTAGACGGTTATTAAAGAAAAAAGATAAGTTCATATGCAACATGGCATGACACTTTGCCAGGAAACAAGAACATCGAGTGTCAAATTGCTAATCTGTTTGTTTGTTTGTTTGTTTTTGAGACAGAGTCTTGCTCTGTCACCCAGGCTGGAGTGCAGTGGCACAACCATGACTCACTGCAACCTCTGCCTCCCAGGTTCAAGCAATTCTCTTGCCTCAACCTCCCAAGTAGCTGGGACTACAGGTGCACGCCACCACGCCTGGCTAATTTTTGTATTTTCAGTAACAATAGGGTTTCACCGTGTTGGCCAGGCTGGGTCTCGAACTCCTGACCTCAAGTGATCCGCCCACCTCGGCTTCCCAAAGTTCTGGGATTACAAGCTTGAGCCACTGCGCCCAACCAAACTGCTAAGCTTTAATTAACTACAGCCTTGACTCACAGGCTACCGGTAAACACATCCCATAGTCCCAGATGCCTTAGTTTAGGGGCATGGACAGGAGGATTCCCTGAGGCACTGGTCTACACAGAGAGCAAAAGCAACGCTGTTTCCAGACTTGCACTGCAGCTCTGCCACACAGTCATAACCTCAGTTTCAGTGTTCTTCTCTGTAAAATGGAGGTGACTCCTGTTAAGTCAGTCTTACAGGGCAATTGTGAAGATCCAAGAAAAATGAAATAGAACAGTGGGATTATTATGAACGAAGGAAGCATAGCCAGATCAGTGGCTGGCACTGGTGTTTGGTAGGTGGGCTCAGGCACTGGGAACAAGGAGCCATCTCAATGGGTAAATGGTTTCTCCAGCCCAGGGCTGTTCAGAGAGGGTGCTTAGATCACCAATATCAAAATCACTGGTAGCTTATTAAAATATGATAGGAGCCGGGCTTGGTGGGTCACACCTGTAATCCTAGCACTCTGGGATGCCGAGGTGGGTGATTTTAAGACAATCACCATTCTGTCTCAAATATATATATATATATTTTCATTATTTTATATATTATATATTGTATATATAATATATAAATATTAAATATATAAAATATAAATAACAAATATAAAATAGGAGTCGTGATAGCAGGTATCTTTGTATTGTTCTTGGTTTTAATGAAAAGAAATGCTTTTAACATTTCACCATTTAGTATGTTTGCTGTGTGTGTATGTGTGTATATATAATAAGTAATCTTTTCATCTTTATCAGATTAAGGGTATTTTTTTTGGAGATGGAGTCTCACTCTGTCACCCAGGCTGGAGTGCGGTAGTGAGATCTCAGCTCACTGCAACCTCTGCCTCCCAGGTTCAAGCAATTCTCTACCTCAGTCTCCCAAGTAGCTGGGATCACAGGTGCCCGCTACCACACCAAGCTAGTTTTTGTATTTTTAGTAGAGACAGGGTTTCACTATCTTGGCCAGGCTGGTCTTGAGCCCCTGACCTCACCTGCCTTGGCCTCCCAAAGTGCTGGAATTACAGGTGTGAGCCACCATGTCCGGTCTTCCCTTATGAATTTTATTTTATTATATTTCATTTTATTTATTTTGCAACAGATTCTCGCTCTGTCACCCAGGCTGGAGTGCAGTGGCGCAATCTCAGCTCACTGCAACCTCCGCCTCCCAGGTTAAAGCGATTCTCATGCCTCAGCCTCCCAAGTAGCTGGGACTACAGGCAAGTGCCACCATGCCCGGCTAATTTTTGTATTTTTTAGTAGATATGGGGTTTCATCATGTTGGCCAGGCTGGTCTCAAACTCCTGACCTCAGGTGATCCACCCGCCTCCGCCTCCCATGGTGCTGGGATTACAGGCATGAGCCACCGTGACCGGCCTCCTTTATGAATTTTACAGAACTCTTTTTTCCAATCAGTATCTTTTGAGATGATCATATATGATTTATTTAAGTTGTTAATGTGGTGATTACATTGATTGATTTACTAATGTTAAACCAATTTTTTGTTCTTGTTTTAAATACAGTTTGGTTATGATACAATATCTCTTTAATCTATTGCTAGAGTCAGTTAGCTAATATTTTGTTCAGGATCTTTAAGTCGATTTAATGAGTTGGCCTATAATGTTTTCTTCTTATGCTGTCCTTGCCTGGACTTGGGATTCAGATTATGCCAACCACAAGTGAGTTGGAGATCGCTGCCTATTTATTCTATGGGGAAAAATATCTAATATTAGAATTATACATTCCTGAGTGGTTGGTAGAATTTATCTGGGAAATTACCTGGGCGGAGCCACCATATTGCCCAACTCTAAGGCGGCACCATTTCCCTTTTAGTCTATGTGAATGGCAACCTCTGGAGTTGTGCAGGGAACAGCTTGGCCCTATAGCTGAATTTTCTTGATGGAAAGGTGTTTTTTATAACAGCCTTGTTGAGATACAATTCACATATTGTAAAATCCACCCTGTAAAAGCATACAATTCAGTGGGTTTTTGTATGTTGAACACAGATTATGTTGCACAAAACCATCACCATGATCACCAGTTTTTAGAACATTTTCATCACCCCAGAAAGAACTGTACTCGTTAGCAGCTGTTTTATATCCCCTCAGTTCCTGGCAACCACCTAACCTACTTTCTGTCTGTATGGATTTGCCTGTTGTGGATATCTCACACAAACGGAATGGTGCAATATGTGGCCTTTTCTGATTGGCTTCTTTCACTTAGCACGATGTTTTCAGGGTTCATCTACGCTGTAGCATCTATCAGTACTTTGTTTTAATGGCCAAATCATAGTCTATTGAATGGATATACCACAGTTTGTTTATCCATTCATTAGTTGATGAACAGGTGAGTTGTTTCTATTTTTTGGCTATTATAAATAAATATGCCACTGTGAACATTCGCGTACAGGTCATTTAGGTGGACAAGTTGTCAGTCTCTTTGGTGAACAAGCCAGGAGTGGAATTGCTGGATCATATGGTAACTCTATGCTTCCAAGTATATGGAGTTTTTATACTACTGATTTAACTTAATTGATCTTGGTCTGAGAATGCCCCCTGTGTTATTCCAATCCTTGACGTTTGTTCAGACTAGCTTGATGGCCTAGCATATGAATAATTTTCATAAATCTTCTAAGTGTACCTATAAATAATGTATAGTCTCCAGTTGTTGGAGGAAGTATTCCATATTTGTCCATAAGATCAAGTATCTTTATATTTTCACTAATTTTTTTCTACTTGATCTATGCATAATTGAGATGTGTTAAAAAAAAAATCTGCCACTATAGTGGCAAATTTGTAAATTACTTCTTGTAAGTTAATTTTTGCTTTATGTATTTTGAGCCTGTGTTTTTTAGGTATATCCAAGTTTATAATTGTCCTATTTTCTATTTTCCTGGTGATGCAAAGGTATGATTTTATAGTGATTCTCTTTATATCTAGTAATGCTTTTTGCCTTGGAATGCATCTGATATTAATGTAACTACTCTAGCTTTTGTTATCATTTGTTTGGCTTATCTCCTTCCTTTGACTTTCAATCCTTCCCCATGATTATATTTTAACTGTGTCTTGTGTAAACAGCACAAGGTGAGATTTTATTAGTTTGACAATATTTGTCTTTTAGCTGACAGTTTAGTCTACTTATATTTATAATTATTACTGATATCTACATTTATTTTCATTGTCTTAAATGCTTTTGTCTTATTTTCTCTATTCTTTCCTTGTTTCCCTTACTTTCTTGGATTGAGTTTTACATTCATCTTTTTTTTCTTTTCATATGCTATTTTTCCCTTCCACCTGTTTTATAATTAATGTGTTAGAAATATGCTGTATGTGGATTAGTTTAGTGGTCACTTCAGGTATTTTAACATGAATAGCCGTACTAGATAGGGTCAGGCTATGCTGAGTTAAAAATTACCCCATATAGCTCAGTGACTTAACATAGCAAAGATTATTTCACATCACACTACGTAGCTAAGTGGTCACTGAAGGACTGAGACACCCAGGCAGACGGAAGATCCACCATCTCCCAGCTGCAGCCTCCAAGGTCATCCCAGAAGGGGAAGCGAGGGTCTACAGCCATACCACCCTGAACACGCCTATCTCACCTGATCTCAGAAACTAGGCAGGGCTGGGCCAGATTCGAGCTTGGATGGGAGGAGAAGAGAAAGTTAGTTTCCCTAGAAACAGACTTTGAGAAAAAGATTCGGGCACAGGAAATTTACGGGGGAGTATTCTCAAGAACACCTGCAAGGATGTGAAGGAGGCAGGATGTACAGAAGGAGAAGCTGCGTTAGAAGCCTCCACCAATCACTCAGGAGCTCTGGAGGTTAGTTGGCCTTTCAGAGTTGTCCCAAATGGGAAAAGGAAGCCAGGACCTTGATCCCTTATCAGTGGATGTACACAACCCCCGGGGAGGAGTGTAACTAGTGCCCGTTGGCCAAAAGCAATTCCTGTGGCATGATGAGTGGCTCAGTACTGAAGAGTCCCTCCGAAAGGTCCTTCAGAAGTGTGTAGTGATATCTGCAAGAAGGCTTTCTGCTTTTTGTTTTTGTTTTTTTTTTGAGATCAAGTCTTGCCCTGTAGCCAAGGCTGCAGTGCAGTGGCAATCTCTTGGCTCACTGCAACCTCTGCCTCCAAGGTTCAAGCAATTCTCCTGCCTCAGCGTCCCATGTGGCTGGAATTACAGGCGACACCACCACACCCGGCTAATTTTTGTATTTTTAGCAGAGATGGGGTTTCAGCATGTTGGCCAGGCTGGTCTCAAACTCCTGACTACAGGTAATCTGCCCGCCTCGGCCTCCCAAAGTGATGGGATTGCAGGCATGAGCTACTGCACCTCTGCTTTTAACTCTTCTGGCCTAGAAGTAACATTAACCAGAAATAGTCACATGGCCCCAACCTAACATTGAGAAAGTCCGAGGAATGTGGGAAAGCACGTGTAACATTTGGTGAACACCAACTGTCTACTTAACCTCTTGGATATGAAGACTGATGACTCAATAATTCCAGAAATGTATAAGTTATTTCTTCAAATAGCACATCAAAACCATTTATATTTTCTCCTTCTGGAGAAATGTTCTCTGTGTCTCTTATTAGATTTTTCATATTTTCTATCTATTACTCTCTCTGGACTGCATTCTGGGTACTTTCTTTGGATCTTTCAGTTGACTAATTTTCTCTTCAGACAGGTTTAGTGTATTGTGTATTCCTTTGATGTATTTTAAATTTCAATTATTATTTTTTAATTTCTAAAAGTTATATTAGGCTCTTTTTTTTTGAGACAGGGTCTTGCTCTGTCACCCAGGCTGGGGTGTTGTGGTGCAATCATGGCTCACTATATAGCCTTAAACTCTTGGGCTCAAGTGATGCTCCTGCCTCAGCCTCCCCAGTAGCTGGGACTATAGCTCTGCTCCACCATAGCCAGCTAATTTTTTTTTTTTTTAATTTTGTAGAGATGAGGGTGTCTCACTGTGTGGCCTAGGTTGGTCTCAAACTCCTGGGCTGAAGCAATCCACCCACCATGGTCCCCCAAGTGTTGGCATTACAGTTTTTGCAAATTGGCTTGTTTCCTGTTTATTTATTTAAATATATTAAACACAGTTATTTTATGTTTTAATATTTGTACTTTGATCTCTGTCTCTGCCATCTACTGTTTCTGCTGTTTCTCACTCATGGTGTTTTATTTCCCTATGTGTGCATGCCTGTGTTAAAGTAGAAATCCGGCTAGGTGCGGTGACTCACGCCTGTAATCCCAGCACTTCAGGAGGCCAAGGCAGGTGGATCACCTGAGGTCAGGAGTTCAAAATGAGCCTAACCAACATGGCGAAACCCTGTCTCTACTGAAAGTACAAGAATTAGCGGGGCGTGGTGGCATGTGCCTGTAATCCCAGCTACTCAAGAGACTGAGGCAGGAGAATAGCTTGAACTCAGGAGGTGGAGGTTGCAGTAAGCCAAGATCAGGCCATTGCATTCCAGCCTGGGTGACAGAGCAAGACTCTGTCTCAAGAAAAAAAAAAAAAAGTAGAAATCCTTCAGAGAGGATTTGTGTTTGTTTTTGTAACTTACCTGAGGGAACTACAAAATGTTAACCTATTTCTATTTGTAATCACTTTAATTTTTTCACTTGAGATTTCCTGGACCACAAAAGTAGTAGGGGCTTGGACCACAAACCTCTATGAAGACTATTTGATGGTTATGAATTTTGGGAGAGATTTTTTTTTCAGAGAAACAACTTTCCTTATTGTCCTCTTCTGCCTGGTTGAATTTAGTTCACACTGACTTATCTTTAGACTGCCAGCTTTATTGGCAAAGTCTCCTATTAGATTCCCTGCATTTGATGGGCCTTGGGTTTCATCCCTTGTTTGCAAAATCTGGCAGCAGAGACTCTGATGGTGAATGCAGCTTACCTCACAGGGTTCCTGGTTTCCCTCTGTTTTGGGGCTTTGTGACTTCTTTACTTTTGTGTCATTTTGCTGATATACTGGCTTATGATGCATACTCCAGACAGCATATTAATTGCATTAATCAGAAGGATCCTTCATAACATCTAATCGACCATCCTTTGGCCAGAACCGGAGTCCCCCAGTCATTCTTCCAGGTCCTTCCTTCATTCCCAGTGATTACTTCCTTCTGAAAACTTTCATGACCCTTAGCATTTCTATAAAACATGTCTGTAGCAATCCTTAGTTCCACCAGCTGGGTGCTGTGAAGCACACAGGGGTTTTGCAATTTAAGACTAGGGTTTGCATCTTGGTTCTGGTATTTATTATGACCTTGGAAACTTCATCTCACTGAGCTTCTGTTTTCTTACTTGTAAAATGGATCGACAGTCCCTACCTTGCCATGCTCTCATGATGATCAAATGAAACCAGACCTGCCCTTAATATATGCTAAGTCTGAATAAGGAGGAAAAATGCAGGCCATAGGCTATATGTCTAAATACTTAAAAGTTATAAATGAAGCCAACAGTTATGTAAAGTGGTTCTATTCTACCTTAACAAATGCCCCTTTATTTTATTATTTATTTATTTATTTATTTTGAGACAGAGTTTCGCTCTTGTTGCCCAGGCTGGAGTGGAATGGCATGATCTC
>NW_012115043.1:1650541-1661720 GCF_000951035.1 Colobus angolensis palliatus | reverse complement strand
ATTTTTTGTGTTTTTAGTGGAGACAGAGTTTCACCATGTTAGACAGGATGGTCTCAATCTCCTGACCTCAGGTGATCCACCCATCTCGGCCTCCCAAAGTCCTGGGATTACAGGTGTGAATCACTGTGCCTGGGCTGACAAATGCCCCTTTATAAGGACAGAAAAAGTGAAACTTTGATTTTTATATAGCTAAAGTCAGCAAAATATGAAAAACAACTGAGTTTAATTATTATTGCACATGTCTAAATGTTACATTGATGAATTACTTATGTTTGAAAGAGTAATAAAACAAAAACATGCATAATTTATAAATTATTACATGTGTTTATTCCATATAATTCATTTTACTTCTTCATTTCAGTAAAATTGAGTTATAGTGTTATAATCAACATTATCATATAATTTGTGTTCTATTGACAATGATGTTAAATTAAACCACTATTCCTGAGTCATTGTAGTTCTTAGTTTTGTTTCTTAAATTAATTTCATTTGGGAGAATCTTCTGCTGAGATTCCATTCAGTTTTATTGAGGTAGAACAGCTGGAATTACCAAAAAAAAAAAAATTTTTAAGGCCACATTTTGAATCAGAAATGAATTATAAGTTTTTTTTTTTAAATTGAAGCCAGTTTGAGCAAGAAAATTATAAATTTTTCATACAAAGTTCAAACATTGTAATGAGGCTGCAGCATATGATAATTATATTAAGCAGACAAATTATTAAATATTTTAATTCCATATAGATTACCATCTCATCTTGCTATCTTTACTCTCTCAAAGTAATGTCTAGATTAGTATTCATCTATTTTATTAAGAAAAATATAAAGGGATAGTATAAAGAAAACTGAAAATAGTAGGTCTTTACTCAGTCAAAATTATACCTTAGTCTACACTGTCCAGAGAAATAATCCCTACAGAAATTAATTTCAGGATGATCTGTATGTGAATCTTCTCTTTCATAGTCTGGAGACATTTTTGTTTCCTTTTTTGGATTTTATCTTATTGGAATGTCACGTTTATTATGTATTTTATGTGTGACTCCTTTGGTTTAGAAAAGTCCTATACATATTTAAAATAATAAATATGTATTTTTAATCCCTTTAAAAATGAAATAGCCAGGCCTAGATTTTTTTGTAGGCTTTTGCTAACATATCTCGTAACAAATATCAGTTGAGAGCTCAAATTCAAAATTAATGTTATTTCCCACTAAAAATCGAATATTCTGTTACACTGATTTCTTCCCATCATCCTATATCTTACCTAAATTAAATGTAAGTGTTTAACAGCACAGATTTGTTATTCCCATTGTGTGAATGAGAGTAGTTAAGGTCAAATTTGGTATGTATTTCAGCAAGATGTCCTGTTTGGGAAAAGATTCAGAGAATGTCATGTATAATCTTTGAACTATTCCGTAGAAAATCTAATTGAGAGCCCAATCAATTTTAGTAAGCAATTCAAACCATGCGCTACCATACCCAGCACTAAGAATACTTTTAAAGCCGCCTTACATGTTTGGCCAGAAGAAATTTACCATCGTCTTCTGTAAATAGTGTGCTGTATGTACAAAAAGCATTCTTGGCCAGGCACAGTGGCTCACACCTGTAATCCCAGCTCTTTGGGAAACCAGTGCAGGTGGATCACTTGAGGTCGGGAGTTCGAGACCAGCCTGGCCAACACAGTGAAACCCTGTCTCTACTAAAAATACAAAATTCGCTGGGCATGGTAGCACATGCCTGTAATCCCAGCTACTCGGGAGGCTGAGTCAGGAGAATCACTTGCATTCAGGAGACAGAGGTTGCAGTGAGCCAAGATCACGCCACTGTACTCCAGCCTGGGCGACAGAGTGAGACTGTCTCAAAAACAAAACAAAAAGCATTCTTTTGCTTGACTGAATATTGGACACATTATTTTTTGAAAACCGTCACACCACTGTTGTAAGTTGGCATTTTGCTGTAATTATTTCATACCAACAATGGCTGTTTATTAATTCAGCCTATTTAAAGTTCTAGTAATTGCATGTGTGTTGTGTATAAGCGATGTTTTATGTTCTTTTAATTGAGAGTACAATCAATTCTCCTAGTAAGCAATTCAAACCACGTGCCACCATACTCAGCACTAAGAATACTTCTGGATTTTTGGTCAAATTCTGACCTTGCATTAGTTTTCTGTTGCTGCTGTAACAAATTACCACAAACTTAGTGGCTCAAAAAACAAACGAACGAATATATGATCTTACATATAGGTTACAAGTCTGACATGGGGCTCACTGGGTAAAATCTAGATTTTGGTGGATATTGTTGGGGAGAATCTGTTTCCTTACCTTTCTAGCTCCTAGAGGCTGCCTGCTCTCCTTGGCTCCTGACCCCTTCCTCCATCTTCACATCAGCAATGTTGCATCTCTCTGACCTTATTCTGTAGTCACTTTTTCCTCTGAGTCTCTTCTTCTGCCTTCATCTTTCATTTTTAAGGACCTTTTGATTATACTGGGCCCACCGCGGAACCAGAGAATCTCCTTAATTTAAGGTCAGTGTATTAGCAACTTCAATTTCACCTGGGACGTTACTGCCCCTTTGCTGTGTAACCTAACATATTCACTGGTTCTGGCAATTACGATGTGAACATCTTTGGGGAGCCATTATTCTGCCTACTGCAGACTTAGCAACCATGTTATACTATTATCACAAGCTTGCCCATGGCAGCTTTGGAAATCAATGCCTAAAACTGAAAATAGTTTTTCTACTTCTTAAATCAAAGACTGCATTTTTACAACAAATGTAAAACCGATGGAATTGCTCTGTTATTTCAACTTTCTTACTTCTGCTGTAGATCAATACTGTCTATAATGCTAGTCATTCAATAGGACTTTTCTTCCCTAGTACACACTACCTGAGTCCTATTTACTTTTCTTTTTTTGAGACAGAGTCTCACTTCGTTGACTAGACTGGAGTGCAATGGCATGATCTCAGCTCACTGCAACCTCTGCCTCCCAGGTTCAAGCGATTCTACTGCTTCAGCCCCCAGAGTAACTGGGACTACAGGCATGTGCTACCATGTCCAACTAATTTTTGTAGTTTCAGTAGAGATGGGATTTCACCATGTTGGCCAGGCTGGTCTCGAACTCCTGACCTCAAGTGATCTGCCCACCTCAGTCTCCCAAAGTGCTGAGATTACAGGTGTGAGCCACCATGCCCAGTGCTATTTACTTTTTAAAAACATTTTGTGTATCATTTTTTAACTTTATTGTCCATTAAATTATTAATATCCTTTGGTTCCTCCATCTCTGATATTGATCATTTATTTCATTACTTTTTATCCATCTTACATGTTCAGCCAGAAGAGACTTACCATTGTCTTCTGTAAATATTGTACTGCATGTACAAAAAGCATTCTTATGCTTGACTGAATATTGGACATGTTGTTTTTTTAAAAAACATCACAGCAGTGTTGTAAATTGGCATTTTCCTGTAATTGTTTCATACCAACAATGGTTGGCTGTTAATTCAGCCTCTTTAAAGTTCTAGTAATTGCATGTGTGTGGTGTGCAATTGTTGTTTTATGCTCTCTTAATTGAGAGCCTAAGTATTTCTGTTCTGCAGGAACTAAGCATGGTCCTGCAAGTGACGTGGCATACTGTCCAACCTAGAGCCTGGTGCACCGCAGGTACCCAGCAAATGATAGGTTGTAACTGCTGCAGCAAGGCCAGACACGGTGGCTCATGCCTGTAATCCCAACACTTTGGGAGGCCAAGGCGGGTGGATCACATGAGGTCAGGGATTCGAGATCAGACTGACCAACATGTTGAAATCCTGTCTCTACTAAAAATACAAAAATTTAGCTAAGCATGGTGGCAGGCACCTGTAATCCCAGCTACTCGGGAGGCTGAAGCACGAGAATCTCTTGAACCAGGAGGCAGAGCTTGCAGGGAGCTGAGATCGTGCCACTGCACTCCAGCCTGGGCAACAGAGTGAGACTCTGTCTCAATAATAATAATAATAATAATAATAATTGCTGCATCAATGCATGGCCTCCCCCTTTTCCCTCTCATTCTTCCCCTGCCCTCTGCCAGCAAACACCTCATCAGACTCCCCACTGGCCTCTAACTATTCCCTGTCCTGGCTTTCCCTGTCACCATGTCCCTCTTACGTAGAGGGAACTTCCTCTTCTGTAGGGAACTGGATTCTGGGCAGGAAGGTGACAGCACAATGCTGGGGTGGGAGTCTGGCTTTGAAGCCAGAGGCAGTTGCAGCATCAGCAGGCCCTGGGAGCTGGTTAGAACTGCAGACTCTCTCCCCAGCCACCACACTGCAGTAAGGTGCCCAGGTGCTCTGCACACACTAGAAGAAAGTTTGAGAGGCACTGGCTTGCACAACCTCACCGCTTGTATTAGTTTGCTAGGGCTGCCACAACAAAATACCACAGACTGAGTGGTCTAAACAACAGAAAGTTATTTTCTCACAGTTCCGGAGACTGAAAGGTATTCAAGATCAAGGTTTGGACAGGGGCGAAGCCTCTCTCCTTGGCTCACAGATGGCCACTCTCTTGCTGCCTCTGCACAAGGTCACCACTCCGTGGGCGCTCATCCCTGGTGGTCTCTCTGTGAATTCAAATGTCCTCTTCTTGTGAGGGACACCAGGCAGACTGGATTAGGACCCACTCTAATGGCTTCTTGAAAGACCTTATCTCTGAATGCAGTTGCATCTGAGGTCCTGGGGGTTAGGACTTTAACTTAACAGATGAATTTTGGGAAGGACACAGTTCCCTCCGAGATTTAGTTCATGATGGCACTTTAAAGAAGAAGAATCTAAGGCTCAGAGAAGTATGTCACAGTCCAAAATCACAGTACAGGCCAGGGGATAAGGGTTTTATCTCTTGACAGAGCCCTCCCCAGGGGAAGCAATGAAGGACAGTGCACAAGAGGGCAGGGAATGGAGTCTGCTGTCTGCATTTAGATTTCAGCTTTGCTTCTGTTACTTTTGAGAACTTGAGTAAGTGCCCTAACCTCTCCAGGCCTCAGTTTCCTTTTCTGTGAAATGGGGACAATAAAAGGCTCTTCCAAGCTGGTTGTGAGGATTCAGTGAGCAGGAATGACAGAATTCATGTGAATAGCGCCTGAGGCCCCCTGATCCCACTCTGCCTCTTCTCTTTCCCTGCTATCAAAATCTGCCCTTATTTACAGCTGGCCAAAAATGCCCAATTATTTTCTCCAGGTGGTTTGCAGTTTAATAGCTAGAAAAAACAAAAGCTTTTAACTGTCATGGTGGAATTGTAGGCATCGGCTAGCAGGTGCATCCAAGTCTTGGCCATGCAAGAAGACTTTCCTCGATGCTGAGCCTGAGGCAGGAACTGAAAGGGAAAACTTGCTGATGTGCCCTTCCGCTCCTAGTTCCTGGAGGTTCTCACTTCTAAATAATAGGCTGCATGTGATTTGATTTCATTTCACTCTAAATTGCTCAGCCTGCAACTAGGGGTGCAAGGTGGAGTCCTACAAATCAATTCTGCTGTGCAAATAAGCAGGCACTTGCTTACTTGGGGGTGCTTAGAAATGAGGCCAAGCTACAAAGTGTTGAGGAAATGATTGCAGTTTTCCTTTGGGGTCAAACTGGGTTTGGAATACAAAATTGTTTTCAAATATTTAGTTTGTCCTTTCAATGTATGTACCCTGTGTTCTATGAAGGTCTGCTCTAGGCAAAGCACTTTGCTAAGGCTAGAGTGGGAAGACGGAGAGAATGTTTCTCCTTTCCTGTGCTCATGGGAGCTCAGGGCAGGAGTGCAACTAAGAACTGGTAATGGGGCTTGATAGACAGAGGTTCAAGTTGGGGAGGGCAGGGACAGGTCAGTCTTCTTAGTCTAAGCTGGAACATCACTGTCCTGGGACACAGGGACTCCTTTTACTATACTTTATCCATCCATTTATTTTTTTGGAAAGGCTGCTTTAAATCCTGCCCCTATTGCATGGCCAATATTGGGCTTCCCATCCTTTTCTGGGGTCAGCATAGCAGGTCAGATGGAGGCAGGTTTTTTTAATCTGGGCCCAGCCCTGGCTTTGGTGGCAAAATATCCTCCCCAGGTCTGGGGCCAGATTCCTAAATGAGGTCGTTGTCCAGTGTATGGATTTCCCTTCTGTTCCCCGCTGGCTTTTGATGACGTCAGTTCCCCCAGTTTTGCCTGCTGGAATGCCGGGATCCACAGAGAGAAGGGAAGTAGTCACGGACTGTGAGTGACCTTTTCCTCCAGCTTCTGTTCAGCCACTGCCGCTGTGGCTGTCACAGGGTCTGTGCTCTCCTGCAGCCCTGCCCGGCCTCCTCCCTGCAGGCCACCGTCCCCACATTCCCAGTGCTCTGAAATGTTTCTGCTCTCACTGGCCCCTTGTCACAAAGTCTCTTGGTTTATTGGATCTGCTAGTCTAATTCATATGAAGGAATAAATAATGATTAATGGAGTCTGCATTGTAACCAGTGGCCAGTGCTTTAATAAATAATTATAAAACAACGACTTAATAAGAAGAGAGAAAGAAGCTTGAAAGGTAGAAGGAAAGACCCAGTGTGGAGCTCCTGGGAGCTGTTATTTCTGCTAGAAGGCTTTCTGAGTCCCACCAAGCATGTGCCGTCCTCCTCCACAGGGATCAAAGGCTGAAGGCCATTGGCCTATTTGCCTCCTTGTCATCAGCATTGGTGGGGTGGAAATCTGCAACTCAAGATTCCTGCTGCCCATTATAGGAATCTGTCCACCATAAACCGGGGCATCAGTAGAATTGAATGGTGAATCAAAAACTGGAACAAATCGCTTTAATTACCTAAGACCCAAACCGAATTCATAGTATTTCTTCACTGGACCATGAGCCAACTTCATTATATCCCCTCCCTCTAGTTGACCAGTTTAACCCAGAACTGAACTAAGAGTTCTCTAAAACTTGGAGCTACTGCTGGAGGGAATGTTCCAACCATTCAGCTAGCCAAGCCCTCTCATTTTACACAGAGGCCCTGAGAGCTGTGACCCAAGGCCTCAGCTTCACTTTTCTCAAGGCCACATGGTGCCTTGGGGGCCCAGATTTGACTCATTACTCTGGCAGCCCCTCACCTTCTGCACTGTTCCATGTGACTACTTGACTTGGGACCCCAAGAAATAGCACAAGGCTGGGCACAATGGCTCATACCTCTAATCCCAGCACTTTAGGAGGCCAAGATGGGAGAATCACTTGAGCCCAGGAATTCAAGATGAGTCTGGGCATCATAGTGAGACCTTGTCTTTGCAAAAAATAAAAAATTAGGCTGGGCGTGGTAGCTCACACCGGTAATCCCAGCACTTTGGGAGGTCGAGGTGGGTGGATCACTTAAGATCAGGAGTTCAAGACCAGTCTGGGCAACATGATGAAACCCCGTCTCTACTAGTAATATAAAAAATTAGCCGGGCGTTGTGGCATGCGCTTGTAGTCCCAGCTACTCAAGGGGCTGAGGCAGGAGAATTGCTTGAACCTGGGAAGCAGAGGTTTCAGTGAGCCGAGATCACACCACTGCACTCCAGCCTGGGCAACAAAGTGAGACTCTGTCTCAAAAAAATTAAAAAAATAAAAAAATTAGCCGACCATGGTGGCACTCCTGTAGTTCCAGCTACTCAGGTGGCTAAGGTGGGAGGATCATTTGAAGCCCAGGAGTTTGAGGCTGCAGTAAGCCATGATTGCACCACTGCACTCCAGCCTGGGCTTCAGATCAAGACCCTGTCTCAAAAAAAAAAAAAAGAGATAGCACAAACTCTGGTATTATATATTGTACATTTTTTTAACAGAGAACCTCTCTTACACTAGGAAGTTGGCACCCCAAATGAGAAATGGGTGGCTAGATTGAAGTTCCTCTAGCCTTCCCCTCACAGCCCTAGAAATTCAAAGGAGAGGCTTTGCAACTTATTGTGACCTGATTTAGGTTATGATTACTAACATTATCATTGTTATTATTTGCTTCAATTACCCTACTCATTTATAATTTACGTTTCAAAGGGTATGGCAACGCTTATCTAAATCAGTGGTCCTTACCCGGGGGCGACTTTAGCCCCCAGGGGACATCTGGCAATATCTGGAGACATTTCTGTTTGTCACAACTTGGGGGTAGGGTGCGGACAGTGTGAGCTAGTGGCGTTTAGCAGATAGAGGCCATGGATGCTGTGAAAGGACACACAGGTTGGCCCCCACAACAAACAATGATCTGGCCCAAAGTGTCAATAGTGTCAACATTGAGAACCCTTGGTCTAAATCAACAGAGAAGGGGAAAACAGGTCTCCTTTCATCCTACTACCTCAACAAATTAAACACCACTTTTCTATGTTCCTCCCAGCCTCTGCCCCACGGTGTAAACTTTAATTTCCCAAGCTCTTCTAACCATGGCAGGAATACAGTTTAAATTCCACGTTTCTTCACTTCTTATTGCATCCTGGGCTGTTGTCCCTCTGGCCTCGTTATCTTCTCACCACTTTTAGTGGATGTAATACAATACTCCAGGCAGGTAGTGGATGTAATACAATACTCCAGGCAGGTCGATACCCCATATTTCACCTGATCGGTCCAGGTTTCTCAGTGGGGGTGTTTTTTGGGGGGGACTTGCCAAATGGGCTGCATGGGGGTGGCAGTGGCTTGAGTAGCCCTGCTGTGGGCAGCCACCTCCTCTTCCTGCAGCCCAGGCATCAGCATCATGGTCCTCATCATCAAAAGCCCTTTATGAAGCACCTTGGTGAATATATCCTGGCACCGGGGACATCTTCTGCAGAGTTCTTCCCACCAGCCCCTGACATGCAGGGCTTGCTGGCTCAGACAGGCAGCATCTATGTCAGCTCACCAAAACGGCGTCCAAAAACCGGGCTGTAGGCCCCAGGCAGAGGGGTACGAAAACGGATTCTTAGGCAAGATTCATGCCAAGAGTAAGTACGCCAGGAAATGCAAAGACAGGCTGGATTCCCAAAGGGAGTCTGGCCCTTGAATTCCCTCCTCCAGCTGGCTGGAGGCTTCTTGGAGGATGTGGGATTTTAGAAGCTACTGTGAGGGAAGGAGAGAGTGAGGGGAACAGCTTAACAGGTCAAGGACTTGGGGTCAAGCATTCCAGGCACACAGTGCACGGCCTGGAAGATGTCTCTCCAGAGACCTTCGTGCTGCCCTCCTGTCTCACCTCAGTGTCCTTTTCCTTTTGCCTCTGCAGGTGTTCCATGAGCAAGGCATCCTCTTCGGCTACCGCCATCCACAGAGTTCTGCCACTGCCTGCATCCTTAGCCTTTTCCAAATGACCAATGAGACTCTCAACATTTGGACTCACTTGCTGCCCTTCTGGTACCTTCTGGCCCCCTTGACCGGCCTGTCTCCTTCAGGAGCCCTGGAGACCAGGGTGTCTTAACACAGCTAGTGTTGAGATGGCTGAGATTCTGTGCTGGGGTTTGGGGATCCCCCATGGGTACACGCGGGTGAAGGGGGTGTGTGACAGAGGGAAGAGACATTGGGTGTGCCACTGGGATGACCTTTAAGGCATGGACTGGGGTAGGATTTGAGGGGAAATCCCAAAAGTGCCTCAGTCCTTCCCGGCTCCCTGCTCTCGTGCCTGATATGATAGCATTTACCTTCATCTCCTTCAGTCTTGGAGACTTCCCAGGTTTTTCAGGAGCCTTGGTTAAAATGTCACTAGTTTGAGGAAGTCAACCTCTCTGAGCCTCACATTTTCCTACCTGCAAAGTAGGAGTGATGGTCCGTACCTCCCCAAGGGTTGCTGTGAGAGTGTCGGGAGAAAACATTGGCAGAGGCACCTGGCGCAGAGCTGTGGGTGTTCCGTCATGGTTCTGGGAACCATGGCAACTGGGAGGCACTTCATCTGGCAGCCTGTAGGTGGAGCCAGCTAAGAGCAAAGCTCTGGGAAGCCTGTGCGCAGAAATGGGAGTTGCCAGGGAAGCGCCTAAGAGGGGCCTTGCTGAGAAAGGTGGGGGATGAAGGCCAATGTCACACACTGCACACCTTTGCTTAATGAATGGAGGATGGAGACAAGGTCAAAGCACCAAATCACAGTGGATCTGAGGTGGAAGAACTCAGAGGCCATTCAAGCCACTGTCCCACTCAGACCACCATCGGTCGATGTAGGCACAGCCGAGAGAAGGGGTGGCTTCTTTATGTCATATAGGAGCACTGTGTCACAGGCTGGTCACTGGACTCCCTCTACTCATGGTGAGAAGAGATTAGGAGTGTGCCATGCGTGCAGATGGGCCCAGGCTCCCCACACGGGGGCAGCCAGCCCGACTAAAAATCAGAAGACAGACCCGGGGCCAAAATGCAGGGGCAGGCTGTTTGGTTCCAGCAGCCAGCTCAGTGGAGAGAAGAGAGAGCTCAGTCTGGTGTGGACTAGGGTGATCAGGCGTGGCAACCCTGGGCCTGTGGACTGGGCAGGGGTGGCAGCACAGCCCTGCTTCAGGGGCCATTTGTCATTTTTAAAAGTATACATGCTTATAAATTATAACCCTTCAGAAGGGAATAGAGTCAGGCTCTGCCACTGGCCCCGGTTCTCTTCCCTGGAGTGGTCGGGGGACCTGCTTCCTGGGTGTCCTTCTGGGAGTCAGCTGTGGGACTAGCTATTCAGAAAAGTGATTGTACTCTTAGTGGAGGAACAGTGTGGAGGAGGAGGGAGAAAATAGTCCTCTTGTCCTCTGGGCTTGCAAGGTTCCACCTGGGGCATTGTTTCTATCTGAGGAGCCTTCCTACAAGAGGAACATAGATAAACTACATGGAGCAAGGACAAACCACAAGGATGGTGGTAACGCCAAATTTAGATCCTGCAAGGAACGGCTGAAGGAACTGGGGTTATTTAATGTGAAGTTCAAGGAGGTGGGAGGGGGTTAGAAAGACTGCCTTAAAATATTTGATAGGTGGCCGGGCGCAGTGGCTCACACCTGTAATCCCAGCACTTTGGGAGGCCGAGGTGGGCAGATCACGAGTTCAGGAGATCGAGACTATCCTGGCCAACATGGTGAAACCCTATCTCTACTAAAAATACAAAAATTAGCCAGACGTGGTGGCGGGCCCCTGTAGTCCCAGCTACTCGAGAGGCTGAGGCAGGAGAATCACGTGAACCCAGGAGACAGAGGTTGCAGTGAGCCAAGATTGTGCCACTGCACTCCAGCCTAGAGACAGAGCAAGACTCCATCTCAAAAAAACAAAACAAAACA
>NW_012115043.1:1645294-1649921 GCF_000951035.1 Colobus angolensis palliatus | reverse complement strand
GAGTGGATCCTCCGTGTTCACGGTGGAGGGTGAGTGGGCCCTCCGTGTTCACGGTGGAGGGTGAGTGGGTCCTCTGTGTTTATCGTGGATGGTGAGTGGATCCTCTATGTTCCTGGTGGAGGGCGAGTGGATCCTCTGTGTTCCTGGTGGAGGGCGAGTGGATCCTCTGTGTTTATCGTGGATGGTGAGTGGATCCTCCGTGTTCCTGGTGGAGGGCGAGTGGATCCTCCGTTCATGGTGGAGGGTGAGTGGACCCTCTGTTTATCGTGGAGGGTGAGTGGATCCTCTGTTTATCATGGAGGGTGAGTGGATCCTCTGTTTATCGTGGAGGGTGAGTGGGCCCTCTGTGTTCCAGGTTCTTTGCATGGAGGTTTGTGACCTCACTGTATGTGACAGACATCAAGAATGACAACTACTCCTGGCCCATGCTTGTGTACATGTGCACCAGCTGCGTGTACCCGCTTGCGTCCAGCTGTGCACACACCTTCAGCTCTATGTCCAAGAATGCCCGGCACATTTGCTACTTCCTGGACTATGGCGCCGTCAACCTCTTCAGCCTGGGTATGTGAGGCCTTGTTCTTGCTTTCCTTCCCCTGCAAGCGGGCTGTTTGCCCCTTCTCCTGTGAGCTAAGGTCACTGGAAGGCTTTGATGAGTTTGCAGAAGAGTCCAGGGAATGCCAGTGCCCCTGTCCAGGTTCCCAGTGGGTTTTTTTTTATAAGAAACTGTCCATAAGCACACTGCTAAATATTTAGCCACAACAGCCCTGATCTGCGGTGTTTGCCAGTTTCTATGGTGTAAATCTTCCCATCATGGCCAGCTTCAACCTACCAACATGACATCACAGAACACAAGGGTGGGAAGAGATATGCGTAGCACACCATTACAGAAATTCCACCATGCAGATACAGTAGATGTAGTCATTGAGTACTCAGTACTTTTGTTAATAAGATTTATTTAATTGCAAGTTTATGTGATTTAATTTTTAATGATGGCTGTATTCAGCACTCAGCTCTCTCACAGGCCAGAATGAACTGACTCTAGTACATCAGTGCTGGTCTCTGTCATGCCAGGCAAGAGGAGGAGGGTGAGCTCATGAGCCTCGTATGTCCAGAGCCTTAGAGCAAGCAGAGAGATGCTCAGAGTGTGCGGGAATAGAGCAGCAGCCTAAGCTGGTGAAAATGGATACTGACTGTCCCCTCTTCCTCGTCTTTTTCTTTGACTATGATGCCCCCTCCTCCAGCCTTTTCTCCTCTCCTCCCCTTGTGGGCATGCATCTATCCCTAAGGATATGAGTGCTAGATTCTTCCTCCGGGTCCCGTTCTAGGTGAAAAAACCAATTATTGTCTTCCTTGCCCAAAAGGTTGTCCATGAGGAGCCTACCTCCATCCTCTTTCTTCATATACACACACTCACACTCACACACTCACGTACTGACACACATACACACAATGCACTCACTCATACACATACACACACTCACCACATATACACAATACACTTACATGCACACACTCCACACACACACACCACGTGCCACACATACTCACACATTGACACACACACAATACACTCACATACACACACTCACACCACATACACACAGTACACTCACAGGCACACACACAGTCTCAGACACTACACACACACCACACATACTGACACACACACAATACACTCACATACACACACAACACATACACACAATACACTCACATGCACACACACATACTCTCAGACCCTCCACATACACTCACATCCACATACACACCACACATACTGACATATACACACAATACACTCACACACTCACACCACATACACACTCACATGCACATATATGCACACATACTCTCAGACACTGCACACACATCCACACACTCACACTCTCACATACATCACACACGCACCACACATGCACATCACACACACCACATACACACACACACATGCTCACTCACACACTCACACACATACACACACATTTTCCCGCTTCACTGCCCACTCCTCAGTGCTCTGCTGCCCAGTCCGCAGCATTCACCAGACCTTGCCCCTTTCCGTGTGAGCCAGGCTTACCCTCAGGGTTTGATGGGTTTGCAGAAGAGAGCGGGAATGTGCGTGCCCCTGTCCAGGGTCCCAGCCTCCTGGCTGCCGAGATTGACACAGGGGTACTTCAGGCCTCCTCAGTACCCCTCTCTTTCTCTGGTCCCTGTCACATCCCTCCCTCCCTCCTGGGTCCCCTCCCACCCTCCGGATTCCCTCTTACCCTCCATGTCCCCCCTCCCCTGGCCTGGCTCCCTTCCTCTGCTCTCTGGCACATATGGGCAGGGAGGCTCAGAATTAGTCCTTTGACCTCTCCTCTCACATGATCTGGCTCCCCGGGGATCTCCTCCAAGCCTAGTGCATCTCTTCCCACCTCCAGAGAAGCCCTGTCTCCAGTGTAGACCTCTTACCTGAGGTCCACACCACCTCAGAGCCATGAGACCAGAACTGTACCTGGTCCTGCCCCTGCCCCTACACCTGCTACCGTTCTGTATGTCCAGCCTGACTATGGTCGCACCCCTACTCCTTCTCCCCTGTCAGAAGCCTCGCTAATCCTCAGGGTCCCCTTCCTCTCACTCCCCGCCCACGCCCACCCTCTGGCCAATTGGTTATTAAGGCCAGGTGACTTCTCTCCTACCTGCTGTAAGTGGCACTGCCCCTTCGTCTTGACTCAGGCCCCGGCCTCTCACTTGCACAGTTATCACAGCCTTCTCCACCTCCCCCGGCCCCTGGAGGCTTCCACAACACCTTCTACCACAGGTGTTCCCAGGCTCCCAGGGGTTCCTCCCTCAGGCCATCCTGTGCGCTTTCACTAGGTTTTAGTCATCAAAATCCTTCATTGACTCCCTTAGTGCCTGAAAGAGGAAGTTTCCTTTCCTCAGCCTGCACCCAAATCTGAAAGCCTCCCTGCCCTCAGGCTCCTGTCAGAATCCCAGATGACCTGCCAGGCTTTGTTCCAAGATCAGCTCCTGTGCCTTGTGCTCCACCCGTCCTGAGTGCCCGCCCCACACTGCCTCATGCTCTGATCTTTTGCTTCTGGCTGTGGTTCTGGGCAGGGACAGAGGCTTCCTGGCTCTTGTATGGCCCACGGCTTGCCCCAGGTGGCATCTGCTGAGCGAATGCATCCCAGTCCAGAAGGGAATCCCCTCCCAGTATGGGGCCAGACGAAGGGCTTGCCTGTCCCTCTGGAGGCAGCTTCCCACTGAAATCTCACGCGCTGCCTACTGGAGCCGGGAACATGGGACCGGGAGGCTTTCGCCTTCACCCTCTTTGCCTGTGTGGCCGGCTTCGCTAGATCCACCTGTCAATGGGATAAAAGACGGAGATCAACCTGTATGGCCCGAGGCCTTGTTCAGCCCTGAGCTAGGACTCCACGGTTCCTGATGTCTTTGGAATGACAGGTGTCCTAGGCATGGCCATCAGGCCCTGGGCTGCCTCCCTTGGGGGAGGTGAGGGTGCAGGTCCAGGCCGGTCTCCCCAGCTGAAGCACACCTGGCCCCTTTGAAAAGGACAGTGATCTCCCCTGCTCTTGCAAATAAACGCTTCAGCAAACAGGTCTCTAGAAGGTCCTTAAGCAACCCTTCTCTCACAAACTCCAAAACCTAAAACACAATGCAACACCCAGCCTCTCAGCTGGCCTGTCCCCCAGCTGCTGATATGACATCCTCATCTCAGCAAGGGCCCTCCCTCCAACATTGATCTTTCTACCAGGAGCACCCATGTCCCTGGGCAAGTGAGATGTGCACACTCTGAGTGGAGCTCGGCTCACTGGGTCTGTCATCGTGGACCACAGCGTGTGGCTAGAAGTGGGGACTGTCACTAACCTGCCTGGGTTTGAATCCCATCTTTGCTAACTCCCTAGCTGCAGGACCCTGGGCAAGTGATTAAACCTCTCTCTCCCTCTGCTTCCCATCTGTGCAATAAGGATAAGTACAGAGTTATGAAGGAGGATGGTTGAAGTGTTATGTGATGTCATATATGTAAAGCCCTTGAAGCAAAGCTAGGCTCACAGTAAACTCTCAGGATGGGATTTGGGTGGGCAGAGAAGAGAGAGGAGGACATCCTGGAAGGGGGAATGGCCCCAGCAAGGGCACAGAGCCAGGTCTGTGGGAATGATGAGGGCCAAGTCAGATGCTGGGGATGGTCTTTGCAAGGGGCCCACATGGTGCCAAGGCCTGGCTCCTCTCCCAAGGCTGGCGTTTCTTCCCCAGGCTCAGCCATTGCCTATTCTGCATACACGTTCCCGGACACGCTGGTGTGCACCACCTTCCACGACTACTACGTGGCCATGGCTGTACTGAACACCGTCCTCAGCACAGGCCTCTCCTGCTACTCCAGGTACTGGGTCGCTCTGACCTCAGATGGGAGGGGAGGGAGGGTCTTGCGTGCAGCTCCCTGCACTCTTTGAGGGAGCTGGGGAAGAGATGGGCTCAGTGGAAAAGGTGCTTGGGAACCTAAGACTCTGTTCCAGGTGGACTTCCTATTGCTGGCAAAACCAGCTTCCTGGGCATGCAAGATCCAGGCCTCCATGCTCAGAGAGCCTCATACTTGCTGCTAATACTCTGCTGCTTTTTTTTTTTTTTTTTT
>NW_012115043.1:1632496-1645017 GCF_000951035.1 Colobus angolensis palliatus | reverse complement strand
TTTTTTTTTTTTTTTTTTTTGAGACAGGGTCTCTCTCTGTGGCCCAGGCTGGAATGCAGTGGTGGGATCTCAGCTCACTGCAGCCTCGCCTTCCTGGGATCGTCTGCTGCATTCTTAATAATTTGTAATAATTTTTGAACAAGGAGGTCCTTGCTCTTTGATTTGGTACCAGGCTTTACAAATGATGCAGCTGTTTCAATTGCTGGACAAGTCGCTTATCCACCTCAAACTTCAGTTTGCTCATCTATAAAATGAGGCTGTTACAAATACCCCTAAGGCAAATGGAAGAATTACAGGTAATGTACCCAGGACACTTAGCACAAGCCTGGCACAGAGGAGGTGCACCACAAATGTGCGGTCACTAATGGTGACTGGGTGTGCCTGCCTCTGGGCATATGTGATGGATGATGGTGTTATTCAAATGCCCTATGCATCCCTCATCACTGTGAGTCAGGCCCAACTCACTGGCTCTAATTCCCACTGTTTTTTTTTTATTTCTTTCTTTTAAGAAAACTCACTGGGGTGTGAGTGTAGAGAATGTTGTTATATTGTTATGGGGATAACTACACCTGTTTATTCAGCTCTTTGTAGAAGAGAACTGCCCGGAAGTTCCTTTTCCCTAAAATACTCAGGGAATCTCCCAAATGGTTGTGTTGGGGTGACAGCCCTGGCTGAATAGTGCCAAGGCCAGTACTTTTGGGCTGGAGGCCTTTGATGCTGGTCAGGAAAGGTAGGCTGGCAGGTACATCTGAGTTCTCTGTCCTCCGCAACGGCAACTCCAGCGAGCCAGTGGAATCTCCTGGCCTCCACTCGCCCCCATCTCCCCAGAAAAAAACAGGGAGGTGAAATATGCCCCATCTGGTAACTTCTCCAGAATGATTTTGTCTCCAACTTCCTTTGGGTGACCCTTGGGATGTGTGGGGCCGGCAAGTTTCACAAGGGAGAGCAGGCAAGTTTCACAAACAGGACAAACCAGTTTTTTTGTTTTTGTTTTTTATTTTTAAATGGAAGGATAGATTCTGAAACAGCATCGGGAATACCTGTTCCAACTCGCTTTCCATTCGCCTGTGCTGAGGCGGGTTGGAAATATGGAGCTGCCTTCCATGGGAGTGAAAGTCTCTTTCTAGGAGTCCCTGCCATGGATAAGGGAGGCGTAGCACACATAGAAAAGTAATAACGCTGCAGAAACAAGTCCAGCAGAGATGAAGCAAGCCCCGGAGGCCTGGGTGCATAGACTTGTGGACCGGCCATGGTCCAGGAACCTGGACACTCTTGGACCTGGTCCTTGGACCAGTCACTACTCCCGTCTGGTTGGCTCTCCTAGGCCTGTGTGGCTCTGATGTTTGAAATTTAGGATTAGACGGGGAGAGCACCATAGGTTGAGGAGGCGAATGAGGAAGAGAAGGCTTCGTGAGTGTGGGAGAAAGTCTCCAGAGTGAGGCTGGGCGTAGTGGCTCACACCTGTAATCCCAGCATTTTGGGAGCCCCAGGTGGGTGGATCACCTGAAGTCAGGTTTCAAGATCAGTCTGGCCAACATGGTGAAAACCTGTCTCTACTAAAAATACAAAGGTTAGCTGGGTGTGGTGGCAGGCGCCTGTAATTCCAGCTACTCAAGAGGCTGAGGCGGGAGAATCACTTGAACCCAGGAGGCAGAAGTTGCAGTGAGCTGAGATCATGCCACTGCACTCCAGCCCGGGCAATGGAGCAAAGAAAAAAAAGAAATTGTCTCCAGAATGGATGATCCAAGATGGTTTCCCCAGGAGCTCATAATTCAGATTCTTAGAACACTTGCTGGTTTTAATTTTTGTTTTGTTTTGTTTTCAAGTAGAGACGGGGTTTCGCCATGCTGGCCAGGCTGGTCTCGAGCTCCTGACCTCAGGTGATGCACTCTCCTCGGCCTCCCAAAGTGCTGGGATTACAGGTGTGAGCCACTCTGCTCAGCCTAGATTGCTTTCTTCTAGCCAGGAGTCTTCCCGGATGGTTCAGATATAACAGATGGGGTCTTTTGGATGTGGCATGCCTGGTGTCTTTGGAGGAACTTATCTGACAGGGCAGCTTTGTCAGACATCTCCTGGGTGCCTGAGTTTGGGGGCTTCTCCCTTCGCCAATGAAATGGATTATTTATTTATGGAGTACATCTGTGGCTACTCCATCCATCCACCCATCTACACGCTCACCCACCCATCCAACATTCCTTAAATACCTGCCATACTCCAGGTACCACGTTAGGAGCTGGGGGTGCCAGAAGGATGCCCTTACCTTCAGAGAGCACCCAGTGCTGTAGGAGAGACAGACTGCAGATGCCCCTAGAGGCCCATGAGGCCATCATTTCCTTTACAGTGTAGCGGAAGGGAGTGTAAACAAATAGTGATAAGGGAGAATGACACCTGCTGAGATAGACAGGGTTCTGAGAGGTGGCATTAGGACTGGATATTGAAGGAGGTCGAACACTTTAGCTGAAGAGGAGGATAGAGCAACCAGCCAGAAAAAGGATGAAGACTACAGAGAGGGTGGGCCAGGGTCGGGAAGCAGCAAGGTGCATCAGAGCTGCCAGAGTCTGCAAGAGTGGATAGAGGAGAGCAGCTGCAGAGGGACTTGGATGGTGGGCTGGGGGCTTGTGGGTCCTATGAGGACTGGTCCTTTGCTCATGAAGGATGAGAGTCTCCTAGGGAAAAAAAAATCCTACGCACTCAGCTTCTGTGCCCTGAGGGGTTTCCAGGCATGTTAACAACCACAGAAGTGGGAGCTGAGGGGAGAGGGAGGTGGGGGGCTATGTTGGAAGCAAAAAGGAGGAAGGGGGCACATGCCACACTCTTGCACCCAAAGGTAGAGTGGGCATTCCAGCTGTGGCCCTTCCAGTGCCCTTTGTACCTCGTCCTCGCTCCACGTTCCCCTGTCTGTGGTTTTGCTGCTCTTACAAGCTGTCCTCCACTCTGTTCACTCCCTGTCTCTGCCTTTGGTGTCTGGAGAGTGAGAAAGCTGACTCGTGCAGAAGTGATGCTGGCCCTGAGTAACTTCAGGAGAAGTGGGTAGAGAGGAGGGTGTGGGCATCTGGAGGCCTGAATTTCAACCCTGCTCCCCTAGACTTGCTGTGTGGCCTCAGGGCAGTCACTGTCCCCCTGTCCCCTCTGGGCCTCAGGGTCTGCATCTTCAGTGAGGGCATCTGAGACAACATCCTCTGGGTCCTCTCTGGTTTGGGCATCCTGCAATGCCAATGCCTTAGTGTCTTCTCCAAGCTTCCTCTCCCAGCTGTCTTCCTCCCCCAGGCTCCACCCCTGCCTCTCCCTCCTGCTCCATCCAGCTGTAGTTGGGCAGAGCAGGAGAGAACCACCTTCCCCTCCCAGGAGCACAGGGGGAGACCAGGAACCTCAATATTAGCTTGATAGTTATCTGATGCTTGCCTGAAAATCAGGGTTGAAATGGCATTCGTTCCATTATAAGGCAGACCATTAAGGCTAATCTCAACATAGCTTTGTCGTACCCTGAGTGGTTTTTGGTTCTTACTATCATGGACTTTGGTTCAAATGAATATGTTCCAGAAAACTGCCTTCTCATTCTGTAGCATTTGAGAGGGGAAATGAGAGAATGCATGCCTTCTTCATGGCTCTTGGAGCAAGGTGGGGGTGGCCGAGGCCCTGGCCTGCTCATGTCTGCACAGGAAAGGGCTGCCACTCTCTTCAGAAATGTCAGTTACACAGAGAGTGCTGTATATCACAAATCATTGTCCATCTCCAATGCGTCCAACCATTGATTGCTTTTTTTTTTTCCAAAGAGCTGAGTGAAAAACCCGCTGGTCAGAGCTGTGAGGGCGAGAGATTAATTTTCACTCATGAGCTCTGCTGTAAGGACAGCTTGGCAGTTGCTGAGGCAGCTCAGAGGGGTGGAGCTGACCTGGAAGGGGTTTGAGGTCAGCGCAGGAGGTAGAAGGCGCAGCAGACATGGTTCTCAGACAGAGGCTTGGCCAGGTACGGGCGTGGGGAAATGTCCACATTCCTGCAGTTCTCCAAAATCAGACAACTCCTACGCAATAAAACAACCATAAACACCGCCCCCATGTACACACACACGTGCACTCGTGCTTGCACCTCTGCAATAGAATGATTTTTCCAAAGGCCAGCTAGTTTCAAGCCCTAGTTCAGGAATTCCAGTTGCCAATCCTTCCAGCTGTGTAGTCAGGGTTTAGAACAGACTGTGTTGAATCGACCTTCCCTTAACGAAGGCTTCTCCCGCAACTCAGAGTGTCTTGCCAACCTCGTTCTGAGCAGAGACCTGACTTCCTGCATAGCAGCCCCTTAGCCCTCTGCTGCGGGACTGCCCTACTAAGCCCGAGCAGGCTGGGCTGTGGGGCCGCGCGTGGGGCGCCTCTGAGGATGCTGTGGCTGTGGCTCTGCTCTGGCTGTGGCGACATCGCGTGGCCTAATGTGGAACTGCAACTTGGTAGCGGGCGGCCCCTCTCCCAAGCTACCGGCCCTTCTGCCTTTTTCTCTCTGTTGCCGTCTCTCTTCTATTCTGCTTTTTCTCCTCTTTTCCCTCTAGACTCGGCTTTGCAGCTGGAGAGGCTGGTCCGTTTGCCCCTGGGGAAACACTTTGTCAGGCCGAGCGAAATGTTGTCTCAAGTCACAGAAAATCCATGCTTTGGGGGATGGCCTTCGCCAGCCAGAGCCAGATTTCTTCGAGTGTAAGTGGCCACAGGGGCCCTTTAAGAGCGAGCCTCTCAACCCAGAGAC
Organism: Colobus angolensis palliatus; assembly: GCF_000951035.1. Classification (NCBI taxonomy): domain Eukaryota; kingdom Metazoa; phylum Chordata; class Mammalia; order Primates; family Cercopithecidae; genus Colobus; species Colobus angolensis. Next base: position 1,640,289 of record NW_012115043.1, on the reverse strand, counting down.
GGCAGGCGGTGGCAGGGCACCGGGCAGGGTCTGCTGGAGGACTAAGAAGGCCGGTGAGGCAGGTACCTGGCTCTCGGGATGGCAGGAGTGTGTGCCCTCTGCTCCAGGGGCAGAGCGGGCAGGGAAGGGTGAAGGCTGGGCGGAGTCTGAAGCTACCCAGCCTACTGCCTGAGGCAGAGGGGTGACACTTGGGAACCAGAAAGCCCAGGGTTTATATCCTAGCTCTGCTTCTTATTGACTCATCTGACTTCAGGCAAATCGCCCAGAACCTGTTTCTCCCTCCTGTTCCTATTTTCTGGACCAACATAGATACAAGGTGGGGCGGGGGAGAGAAGGGAGCTCCACGATGCATGTTTTTTAAAAGCTGCTGTTTAGTCTGTGTGACTGTACCATGCACAGTTCTAAACACCGCACGAGCATCGTTTCATCGGATCCATACAACAAGGCTGTGACGAGGCACAGTCATTGTCCCTGTGTCACCCGTGAGGATGAGGAAGTACACAAAGGTTAGTGACCTGCCGAGGTCACGTGGTTGTGAAGGGCAGAGTCAGGATTTGAACCCAGTGTGTCCCGATCAAGCTCTCCACATGAAATCACAGTGCTGCTGCCTCACCTCTCCTAGAGTTTGGATCTTTTTTGGGGGGACGATGCATCCTAGTCCCTTCTCATTGAGCGTCTCACCTGGTACGTGCCATGTGCCATGTATGACTTACAGGCAGGGTCAGCAAAGAAGAAACACGAAAGTGGGTTGGAGTGAAGTTAGAGTTTGTCTTGGGAGGCCGTGGGGCTTCTTGGGGCACACAGTGGTGTCCCTTTCCCCTGAAACGGGAATCTCTGGTGGGCCGTTTGTGCTCGGATGCCCTGAGGACTGAGTGGAGCACTCTAGCCTGGACAATGTCCACATCCTCAGACCTGATTCTGTGCTGGGTCCCTGGGATCCAGGCCTGACCAGACCTGGCGCCTGCCTGAGGAGGGTTCCCTAACTGCCTGATGTGGAAGTCCCTGCATACTCCATGCTGAGGGATACAGGCAGCAGCCAGGTTTATGGTCAGGTAGCTTTACTGGCTCATACGAGATGTGAACAGCCTGGCCACGGGAAATGCGTCTGGGTTCAGAGGAAACAGCAGATGGCATTTAAAGGAGAAAGAACAGGCTAGTGGACTGGTCCCGAGGTTCTTGGGAGCAGAGTGGGAGCCACAGCAGGACCCAGACCCCATCGCTCCAGTGTGATGAGGGGCAGAACTGTCAGCAAAGGCTGAAAGGGCCCAAATGCATGCATTGCCTTTACAGACTGCATCAGAACAGCCATCCCAAGAGCCTCAGCGTGTGGCTCTGCATCCCCTGCAGCCCTTACCCTGCAGCCCTGTGGGCCCTGAGGGAGGACACAGCCCTCCACAGTACACCTCAGCATTGATATGGGGACTGTACCTGTCCCTACTACCTGGCCTTGGTGGCCTAGCCAGGGCCCATGAGCACTTCCTTACCCAGGCCTCAGTTCAGGGCTGTGGTTTTGTGCAGAGATCCTCCTTGCCCATCCCCATGTCCTCCCAGTGTGCAGCCTGCCCTCTGTGCAGCCCAGTTCCCCGTACCCTGAGCTGCTGCCCCAGGCTGGGCCCAAGTCAGCTGAGGCCCTGTCATGTTCTGTCTGGGGGGACCTGCCTCTCAACAATCAACATCACTTGTTTTAATGTTGCTGTCAGCTGTCTTGGATTGGAGGTTGGGTAAGGGTGGCAACGAAGGAGAGAAGGAGAGAAGGAGACTTCATGTTTATTTAGTTTTCCCAAGGCAAGTATCCCTGTTTGTGGTATAAATATTCCAGAAAGCTCTCCAAGGATCAAATGCCTACTTCAACCCAGGCCTCCTGCGTGATAATACTTGGGCTCCAACTAGATAGGTGCATCTCAGCTTTTGCAGAGTGTGCCCCCCAAGAGTCTGTGGCAGGGGATCCCCCGATGCTCCCTACTCATTCCCTGTCCCTGTAGCAACTACAGTTTTAAAAGGCTCTTTGGCAGTTACGTAACTTGGCCCTCAAAGGGTTTCTGCCCAGCGCCTCCTTTCTGGCTTAGTCTGGACACCACTGCTTCCCATGGTCTGGAGATGGTGTCTCCGGAGATCTTTCTGCATCTGAAGTTTTGTCACTTCCATTGGGGTGGGAGGAATGGATGAGGCTGGTGGAGAAGCTGCTGGCCACAGGAGCTTGTACAAGAATGCTTGTCGTCTGTTGATGACCAGGCCCTCGGTGTGCATGCATGTGCGCGTGCAATTTACTGAGACTCTTTTCATTCCATTTCCTCCCCACTTTCCTTCCCTCATTTAGGTTTCTTGAAATCCAGAAGCCCAGACTCTGTAAGGTGATTCGTGTGCTCGCCTTTGCTTATCCGTACACGTGGGACTCCCTCCCCATCTTCTACAGGGTAAGGACTGGCTGCATCTCCTCTCTGCCTGTTGGTAACACCAGGAAGTCAGTGGTTTTCCTGAGCTTCTGGGGGTCACAGCACTGCAATGGGAACTGTAGAACAAAACAGGAGTCGAGACCTAGGTGAAGGGGGCCAGCCCCTCCACAGCTGTGGGTATTTCTCATCAGGTGGGACGAGAGACTGAGAAAAGATATAAGAAAAATTTTTCTTAGTACAGATCAAAATGGAATTTCTTATGTCTTCCTTTTTCTATATAGACACAGTAACAGTCTGATCTATCTTTCTTTCCCCTGCACCCAGGTGCTGCCTTGGTGGCACTTGAGGAGTGGTTAGGAGATGGCCTAAGCACAGAGGCCCTGCCTGACAATATGACTGGGGGCTCAGGAATGTCATAGAGCCAGGCAGAGCAGGCAGCCTGGGGCTGAGTGGAGTGAGCAGGAGAGCGAGCTCTGCAGGCAGGGCTCCAATACTTGCTGTCAGTCCCTGGGCCAGTTCTCTATGCCTCAATGTCCCTCATCTGTAAGCTGGGCTTGATAACACCTCATGGGCTGTGGGGAGGATTACACGGAGAACATGTAAAGTGCTGACTGTTAGCAAGAGTTCGGGAATGCATTGTTCCATCATCAAGCAGTATACTGTTAATATTGAAGGAAAAGGCATGAACGAGGGTCTTAAAGGAGCGATGGGAACGAGATGGAGAGCATAAAGGAAGAGGGTATAGTAGGGACAGCAAGTAGGACAAGAAGGGGAAAGTCCATGCACTTTCAAACCATATGGGCTTGAGTTCAAATTCTGGTCCCACTGCTCACTGGCTGTGTGACCTCAGGCAGGGCACGCAACTCTCTGAGCCTCAGATTAGTTTCCTCATCTGTACACAAGGGTACCAGCCCTCCTTTGTAGGGGGTAATGAGGATTAATCAAAACAATGGATCTGATAGGCTCTGCAGTGCCTATCCAGTACCCAGTGAGTGAAGTTTCCTCCCAGAGGCGGTGTCCTGTGGGCTTGAAGAATAAAGCCCAGATGGCAGGGCTGAGGGACAAGGGGAGGGGCTGAGCTCCACCCAGCAGCTGGGGCATTGAGCACGTTCTCTGTGCTCTGCCTCTGTGGGTCTGGAGGAGTGCCAAAGATGGGGCTGCAGCCCATTCCCCTCACTCTTTCCTCGAGGGCGCAGACCACACACGGGAAACCAAGAGCAGATAGAGCAATTCTGTCCCATGTGCCTCCAAATCAGGCAGTGCGAGTCCTGTGTTGTGACAAGCGTCGTGTGCTTCTGGCATGTGGCTGAGTCAGAGGAGGGCAGAGGGAAGGGGAGGTCCAGTTCTAAGTGCTAATGTTGATGTTGGAATCAGCCTGCCTGGATTCAGATCCTGACTTCACTTCTCACTAAGTGATATGCAAGTCACTCTCTGGCCCACTCTCCTCATCTGCAAAATGGGGAAAATGGAGTCTGCCTTATGATAATTGTGGCTCAGGTGAAATGATGCATGTAAGAGGCCTGGTTTGCTGCCCTCGGTAAGTGGTGGCTGCTATGACTGTTTATAACAATAATACAAAAACTACACTTAGCTCTGAAACAGTATAGTCGCCATGATTGATACTTTTGGATGACTCAGAAGGCCTTCCAGGGATTTCTAGGCCTTAAAGCCTTAATTAGGAGCACCAGTTCAATGGATGTGCTGATAAAAAGTGAGTTCCAGCGTGAATCCACTATACAATTGACCCTCAAACACGGGTTTGAACTTATACATGGGTTTTCTTCCACCTCCGCCACTCAGGAGACAGCAAGACCAACCCCTTTTCTTCTTCCTCCTCCTCAGGATTCTCAAAAACACTTGCTTTTCTCTAGCTTACTTTATTGTAAGAATACAGTATATAATACATATACAAAATATGTGTTAATTGGCAGTTTGTTACAGGTGAGGTTTCCAGTCAACAGGAGGCTATTAGTAATTAAGTTTTGGGGAGTCAAAGTTGTACATGGACTTTTGACTGCAGGGGGTCAGTGCCCCTTGCCTGTATGTTAAGAGTCAATTGTACTTACATTTCACCCCCAGAAAGAGTACCAACTATCTAATAGGATTTTTGTCTTTCTTTTCCTTTCCCATTCCTTCCTCCTTTCCTTTTTCTCCCCGCTTCAGTAAGTAAATAACCCAAAAGACTCTCATGAGCATTTAGGGGATTGAAATACAATAGTCTCGAGTCTCAATCGACCACACTCAGGATAGGAGTTCCGCTCACATGGTGCCTGAGTTTCCTCTCCCAGGTCACAGACCTGAGGAGGTGAGGGCCTTGGCCTCTGGAGTTTGTGTGTGTGTGCTGACATGTGTGGGTGTCAGAGCCCCCAGAGTCCCAGCTGCAGGTGCTGAGAAGGAAGAGGGCCTGCCTCAGGCCTGTCCTCTCAAGACCTGATGTTTCTTTCAACACCTGCAGCTATTCCTGTTCCCTGGGGAGAGTGCACAAAATGAAGCCACCTCCTACCACCAGAAGCACATGATCATGACCCTCCTGGCCTCTTTCTTGTACTCCGCACACCTGCCGGAGCGCCTAGCCCCAGGACGCTTTGACTACATCGGTGAGTGGGCAACAGCCCTGCTGCTCTGCTCATTGCCCACCTGGCTGGGCAGGGTCCTGTCCCGGACTCTAGCACATGGAGCTGCAAAGGGCAGGGAGGGGCAGGGAGAGAGGCCAAGGTGAGTACCACTGCAAGTTGCCAGAGGCCAGGATGTCCGCAGCAGGTGCACTGTTAGGTAGTATGGGCAGGATGAAGGGCAAGTGGGCCCAGGAGCCTAAGGCATTCTGATGGGGTATGGAGCCAGTGTGTCCTATTGTCATCCAGAACATGGATCCCATTATTAAATGAACATTGGGGCTGGGTGTGGTGGCTCATGCATGTAATCCCAGCACTTTGGGAGGCCAAGGTGGGCAGATTACTTGAGCCTGTGCTCAGGACAATCCTGAGTGATACAGTGAAGCCCTGTTTCTACAAAACACACAAAAATTAGCCGGGTGTGGTGGTGTGTGCCTGTGGTCCCAGCTACTCAGGAGGCGTTGGCTTGAGCCTGGAAGGTTGCAGCTGCAGTGAGCCACGATGGTGCACTGCACTCTAGTATGGGCGAGAGAGATCCTATCTGAAGAAAAAAAAGTACATTGGGGGCAGCCGAGGACAGGAAGAGGAAAGACAGGATGAAGATGGCTCTGAGGGTACCAGACAACAGGCGGCTATGCAGAAAAGGGAAAAGGGGAAAGCATCTTTCTTCGTCTTGAGCATGGTGGGCAGGAGGGGGCCAGGAGTTCATGGTAGAACAGTGGTTTCTCAAGGGGTGGTCGTCAGCCAGCAGCATCAGCATCATCTGAGAACATGCAGATTCTCAGGCCCTACCACAGACCTCCTGAACCAGAAACTCCAGGAGTGAAACCCAATACTCACACAGAGGCCGAGTCATCCTCCAGATGAACCCGAGCTCACTGAAGTTCCAGATGATGTGGTGGAGAGAAGGTGTCAGAGTCACGGGTGTTTCCACCTGCTGGCAGAGTTCTTTCCCCGCTCTGTCTAGGGAAGGAGGGGCGGGGCCCTGCAGAATGTGCCTCCTCTGCTCTGGCTCTGGGACTGGTTAGGAGGAGGCATCCTTGCATCACTTCTGGTGAGGATGATAAGACTTTGGGGTGAGAGTTCCTTAGATGAGTACATGGGAATCAAAGGACCAGTCATTGTCCCCACCAGGGTGGGGACCTTGCTTCTCTCCAAGCCCATTTTGTTCCTGATTTTCCATCTCCTTCCACTAAGAGATGTGGCCAGATGCAGTTTGTTTGATCTGATTAAAGTTTTATCTCTTTTTCCTCTTTTGTTGTGTCAGAAGGGGTTGTAACTAGCAAAATGCTTAGAGAACAGATTTCCAAAAAGGAGGAAAAGGAGAGGCCAGGGAATCGGAGTCACCAGCATCCTGACTGCCATGTCCACCTCCCCAGCCCCCCTTGATGAAGTAGAGGTGGCTGTGTAGCACGTTTTGGGGTTGCAGGAAAAATAGCCCTGGGCCTTCTTTTGCTACCACTCAGGTTTCTTAATAACATTTTATTCATTCAACTCTGTCCCACCTTCTTGGGCCTAGGGGTACAGAGCTGAAAAACACCCCTCTGGGGGACATTTCCTAGACAATAGTTCATGACAGATCATTAACAAGATTTGGGACATTCTCAGTCCTTAACTAACAGAGTCTGCTGGAGGTGGGAATCCCTCTCTGGCCATGAGCCCCAGGTTTCCTGGGAAGTGCTGGCCTGGCATGGTTTGGCCCACAGGAAGCTCCTCCCTATTCCTGTTAGGCAGGATTGTTGAAATCACTCTTCCTGCTGCAGCCACATTTCAGATACATCCAATGCTGATGGCTTTTTCTGTCTTTTATCTCACGCCCCAGTGGAGACAGGTTTGAGTGTCAGCTGGAGAAGGTGGCTAGTTACCACTCAGCTTTGCCCTGTGTCCTGAAAGCACAGCTCTCTGCTGGAGATGAAACCACTTTGCTGCATCACATACACATTTGGAAATCATACACCGCCCATTAGTATAGCTTGAGTAAGGCAGGCATGGCAGCTCCAGGCACACCTTCTTCCTGGAGACAGATACTGGGGGCTTCACAGCTCCCTGCTGTAGGAAACTTGTCAGACATCCACTTGAGAATCCTCAACCCTTCTACATTCTTATTCCTAACTCTGCTCCTGCTCAATAGTAGAGGTGGCCAGGCTGGGTCAAGTCCTAGGACACATTTATTGAGTATTTCTTCTGAGATAGGTCCTAAGGGTGCAACACTAAATTTTCAATTTTTCTAGAGATAGGATCTCACTGTGTTGCCCAGGCTGGTCTCAAAATTCCTGGGTTCAAGCAATCCTCCTGCCTTGGCCTCCCAAAGTTCTGGGATTACAGGTGTGAGCCACCATGCCCAGCCTTTTTATTTTATTTTTTTTAAACCAAAAGAGAATCCTTATTTAACTTTTATGTTGTATTAGTTTGCTAGGGCTGCCATAACAAAGTATCACAGACTGTTGTGGCCTAAACAACTGAAATTTATTTTCTCACAATTCCGGAGGCTGGAAATCTGAGATCAAAGTGTTGGCAGAGTTGGTTTCTCCAGAGGCCTCCTCTTTGGCTTGATGGCCGTTCTTTCCATCTGTCTTTACATGATCTTTTTCTCTATATTGTATATATATTGTCTGTGTCCTAACCTCCTTTTTTTTAGACAGAAGTCTCTGTCTGTCACCCAGGCTAGAGTGCAGTGGTGCAATCTCGGCTCCCTGCAAGCTCTGCCTCCCGGGTTCACGCCATTCTCCTGCCTCAGCCTCCTGAGTAGCTGGGATTACAGGTGCCCGCCACCATGCCTGGCTAATTT
>NW_012115043.1:1620763-1632446 GCF_000951035.1 Colobus angolensis palliatus | reverse complement strand
CTGAGTAGCTGGGATTACAGGTGCCCGCCACCATGCCTGGCTAATTTTTGTATTTTTAGTAGAGATGGGGTTTCATTATGTTAGCCAGAATGGTCTTGATCTCCTGACCTCGTCATCTGCCCACCTCAGCCTCCCAGAGTGCTGGGATTACAGACATGAGCCACCGCGCCTGGCCTAACCTCCTTTTCTTATAAGGACACCAGTCACAGTGGATTAGGCCCATCATAGAGACTTCATTTTTACCTATTATTTCTCTAAAGATCCTGTCTGCAAATACGGTCTCATTCTGGGGGTAGACTTCAGCACATGTATTTTTCAGGGACATCATTCAGCCCATGACACATGTGATCTCCTCCTTACTCCTGGGGTCTGAGTGTTGTCCCCCAAAGCTGCCCCCTGACCCTAGGCATTGGACTTGTTTCCTCGCCAACCACCAACCACCCAGCATGTCTCTGTCCCTGTCACTCCCACTACACTCTACTGTGCTCCCAGGCTCTGTGATGAGCACCATGTAAGCTGGGTCCAGCATGGCATTGGCGAGGAAGAATCCTGGTCATATCTGTGACTAACTGGCAGTAGGGAGAGGTCCACTTGGTTAGTGGCCAACAGAAAATTCAGCCAGCTTCTCCCCTAGCATTGAATGAAACTCTGAGCTGATCAGTGCTGGCTCGCCAGAGATGACCTTTGGTGCCTAATTTTTTCATCTGAAAAATAAGACTGGTGGATAGTTGTTTTAAAAAAGAATTTGGATTTGGTTTTCTCTGATGGGCCTTTTATTTTTCCCATATTGCTTCTTAAAAATAAATTTATTAAGATGTATATCACATATTCAATAATTCCCCAATGTCAAGTATACAGTTTAATGATATTTTCAGTAAATTCACCATATATCAGTTTTAGAACATTTTCATCCCCTCCATCAGACCCATGCACTGTTAATCCCTATTCTCACCCCGCTTGAGGCAGCCACTAATCTACTCTCTGTCTTTATGGATTTGCATATTCTGAAGATTTCATATAATATGTGGTCTCCTGTCTGGTTTCTTTCACTTAGCATCATTTTTAGCATACATGCCATAGCATGTATCAGTACTCACTCCTTTTCATTGCTGATCCTGACAGCCTTTTGTGTTTGCCATAGGTCACAGTCACCAGCTGTTTCATGTGTGTGTGATCCTGGCCACGCATATGCAGATGGAGGCCATACTTCTGGACAAGACTCTGAGGAAGGAATGGCTCCTAGCCACCTCCAAGCCCTTCTCTTTCTCTCACATAGCCGGAGCCATACTTTTGTGCATCATCTTCAGCCTCAGCAACATAATTTATTTCTCAGCTGCTCTGTATCGGATTCCCAAGCCAGAATTACACAAAAAAGAAACATGACTCAGACCATAAGCTTTTCATGCCAAATGTCAACATAAAGCTGCAACACCCTAACCACCACAAGCCAGAGGCGGTTACAGCTTATCATGGCCTACAATATTCATAATGGTTGGTGTCTTTTGAATGAATTCATGTCAAAAAGGTATTCAGCTGGGGAAATTTCTCCAAATGTACACTGGTTCTGTGTGTGTGATTTTAAAAGGAGAACATGGTTCAAGCAAGTCCTTGTTAAGGCAAACCATTGATATTTCATTAATTTTAAATTTACTTAAAATGGAGCTTTTAATTCTATTTAAACAATTGGATTAAGCATATTACCCTGGAGCTTTGTAATATTCTTTAAAAATGAATCTTGCTTCATTTGATGAATTTCATGTCACAAAGCTTCTCTCAAGAGCTCTCGTAGTGGCCTGTCGACTACTTCGGGAGAATGAGCCAGGTCAGTCACTGGGAGGACCTGAGAAAGGAAGTTGGTCACTGAGCGCCTTGGGGACTGGGAAAACATTCCAGAATGAAGAGAGCTGTTTGGGGAGAGACCTTCTTCCCTTCTCCCCCTAGTGAAGGGAGAACAGAAGGGGAGTCCTCTCTTCCCACAAGTCCATTCTGCCTTCAAAGTGCAAGTTCTCAATGTCATTATGGATTTGGAATTTGTCAGGTTTTTTCTTAAAAATCCACAGCAAGGTGTCATGTGTTCTGTTATGCTGTTTTCTGGTTGCCAGTTTGATCTGCAAAGTATTATTTGGTGCAGGTAAAATGTGTTAAACTATAAGAATTGACTGAGTTAATCCCAATTGGTTGTGTTCATCTGCCACCTTTTAAACCAATGGAAATTGCTATATTTGGGGACGTCATACATTTGATATTGCTTCAGGATTTCAAATATATTGCAAAATTTGGTATCCATATGCATAAGATGTTAATGACCTTGCCAGTGGGGTGGTCACATATAATGTTCTCAAGCTTTACTGTGAATCAGAAACATCTAGTAAGCTTGTGACAAATGCAGACTCCTGGGGAAAACCAGGGGGTTCTGCTTCACTAGGTTAAATGTAGGTTTTGTAGAGGAGATCTGCACTGGAGCAAGTCTCCCAGATGGCTCTAATACAGGAGGGCCAGAGGCCAAACTTGAAGAACCGCTGGTGTTACACATTCCAGAAGGCATTGGACCTATCAGCTTCGCTTTGCCTGATCTCAAGTTTTAGCAACTCACCAACTAAGGCATACCCCCCATTTTATGTTCCAGAGTTTTGTGCTCTTAATAGTTCTAAAACACTGAGCATTTTCTCATTTGTTGTATTACTGATTAAAGTTCAGTATTTCATGGTGTTTTCAGGGAACACAGAAATGCGGATGCAAAACAACTTTTGACAGAGGCCCATCAAACCCTGATCTGCACTTGGTAATTACTTAGGGGGCCTTCCTCACAATGCAAGATCCTTTTTGCTGACCCAGGAATACCCCACATCTTAGACTACTGCCTCTACCATTAACTAGCCCAGACATTTGAATGGCCTTGTAAATAGCTCACTGTCTAATCCTCTAAGGACAAGTAACAATTTATATTGGATGAGAGTGGTCAAGAAATATGATTTCATTAGTTTTATTATCTGTTTACTTTATTATCTGGGGAAGGCAGATGATAACATTGTATGGGCTGGTAAATTTTTGGTACATTAATTGCAAGCTGCATGACAAAATTTGTTTTCTTGGCAACAATCTGACATTATTAGTGGAATTCCACATCAACAGGGCCATGAGCTTCCATTTCATCTTACTGTAACTTAAATTTTATGGCAAAAATAGGTACAAAGTTTAAATACCCCTTTCTAGTAATGCCAAATACATACAGTGTTTTAAATTCTCTACTTTATAGATAACAAAATAATGTTTAGCTCAGTAAGAAATGAAGTAATGAGTGATCAATTTGAAGGATTTTTAGATTATTTAATCTTTGCTTATGTTGCTTTTTCACATGATTAATGATGAAAATGAAATGTTAAATCAACAGAATAACATCCAATGTTTCATAACATTTATAATAAGTTTGGTAAACTTTAGTCCCATTATATACTTTTGGGGACAGTGTTATAAATCAGAATTTTACAACAGTTTGCAGCTGCAAAATGAGAAAGTTTCCACTGCAAAATGAGAAAGGGTTCAAATATATTAATTATTATTAAGTATTAAGTAATAGGCATTAGATGTCTAATGTGAGTATAATTTCATCCAAGCCATTTCAGAAAGTCTAAAAGGTTGGCAGGGGTTCAGCTAAAGACCTCACTGGAACGGGTCTCAATTTTTAAAAAGCGTCTCACTACACTTAAGAGATGTGACACATTCCCATTGGTAACAATTGCTCACCATGGCATTGTCTCAAAAAAGGCTATGGTGGGGAGGGTGGCACATTCCTAATGGAATGTACCTCTCCTCACTCCCCTTAAGAAGCGCTACTCTAAAATTTACCAGACCTTACAACTGTGATAAAACTTGAATGTGTATGAATAAGGCCATTCAGTTAACTTTACCTCCCTTACCCATTGAAGGGGTTCCATTGCTTGGTTTTTAGAAAGTAATTCTCATCTCTTTTCTAAAGAAATGAATTTTTGGCTGGTCTGAAGGTAGTGAGTTAGCTCAATTGTTCACAGTCAGTTATAGATCAAGCTCCTTGTTCTACTCTTCCCCTCTTCTCACTACTGCACTTGACTAGTCTTAAAATAAAGAAAGAACGAATGAATGAATTAATCTGTAGCTGGATGCAGCAGCTCATGCCTGTAATCCCAGCACTTTGGGAGGCTGAAGTCGGAGAACTGCTAGAGCCTAGGGGTTTGGAACCAGCCTGGACAATAGAGCCAGACACTGTCTCTATTAAAAAATTTTAAAACTAGCTGGCTGTGGTGGTGCATACCTGTGGTCCTAGCTACTGTGGAGGGTGATGTGGGAGGATTGCCTGAACCCAGGAGTTGGATGCTGCAGTGAGCTATGATTGCACCATTGCACTCCAGACTGTGCAACAGGGTGAGACCCTGCTGGAAAAAAAAAAAAAAAAAGAATTTGTAATTGTTGGTAGGATGTTGTGGGAAATTTAGAGGCCTTCTGAGTATAGAGCGGTTTAAATATTTGGTCTGCTGAAGTCTTTCTGGAAGTGTTGTACAACACTTCAAAACATATTATTTGAATGTCAGCCTCTGATTTTCTAGTCAACAATCCATTAAGGCAAAGACCTGTTTTCAAACTCAGATGTTCTCCAACTTACGCTAATGTCTGGTTTTCTTGAACTATGTGAGAGAAAAAAAATAAACAGAATTTATTTATTATCATAAAGTCATCCTGTTTGCCACTTAATTTGGTTATGTTTTATCTACCACACTGCGTGTTCATTCACCATGAGAAACAGATCCCTGTACACATGTACATCAGTAAATCATTCAATGAATAGTTAGTGCTTAGGATGTATAGAATGGCCACTGTCCTAGGAACTGGGGATACACAAATGAAAAAAATCTATACTGTCCCTCCCCAAAGAGGCTAGTGTTCTGGTTGGGCAGGCAGACAAGATGTATAGATGAATCCAGATAATAAGTGTTGTAAAGAAACTAAGTCTAGTAGGGCATGTGAATTGATGGTCACTCTGATAAGCTGACATTTGAAGAAGACTTGATGGGCATAAAGGAGCCAGTCTTGTCAGCTTGTCGGGGGAAGGCACTGCAGGTTGAGCTAAGTAGAGGGGTCCCAAGGCTGGCAGGTACTTGTTCTACCGGAAGGATGTTAACTCCAGAAGATACCTGGATGACTTGACTTTTGAAGAATTCTGAGATTTGCCTGATTTTTTTTTCCCTTGAGAAATTGCCTGTAGGGCTTTCCTATGTCTCTTGGTACTTGTATGGAATGTGTCAACTCGTAAGAAATGAACTTCAGACAGTTGCCACACTCATTCTCTTAATGCTAAGCAACAGATTTCTGAAACAGGCTGAACTTTTTTGCCTCCTCCAGAACACAGAAGGAAAGGCCCTCAAAGATCATTTAATTCAGCCCTCTTAAAATTTGTCTGATGATGTATAATGCAGATTCTCAGGCCCAAACGTACTGACACAGACTACCCACAGTGGGGGAGGGGATCCTGTAGTTTCACATTTTTAGCTAAAACTGTAGGTAATTTTTAATATAAGGGAGTTTAGAGGCACTGATATAGTCCAACCATTTTTAAACACAATTTCAGACTTAGAAAAATGTTGCAAAATAGTGCAAAGAATTCCCAGGTAGTTTTCTACTTTTCACCTTTTCTCCTTCCCCTCCTTTTCCAACAGTGAGAAACCTAACTCCCGTTAGCCACAATACGGTTTATTTTATTATTTTTAATTTTTTTTTTTTGAGACGAAGTCTCACTCTGTTGCCCGGGCTGGAGAGCTGTGGCACGACGTTGGCTCACTGCAACCTCTGCCTCCCGTGTTCAAGCAATTCTTCTGCCTCAGCCTCTTGAGTAGCTGGGATTACAGGCACGTGCCACAATGCCTGGCTAATTTTTGTATTTTTAGTAGAGACACGGTTTCATCATGTTGGCCAGGCTGGTCTCGAACTCCTGACCTCAGGTGATAGACCTGCCTCAGCTTCCCAGCATGCTGGGATTACAGGCACGAGCCACCTCACGCAGCCCATAATACATTTTATTTGCTCAACCCTAGAATGTACAGAATGTTGTTTCAGAATTATCAACTAATATCAGTGCCTACTAATTAGAATTCAACACGTTTCAAGTTTTTTTTTTTGTCTTGAGCCTGAGGGCAAGCTTGATTCTAAATAGTCACAGTTATCTGGGGTTTTTACCCCTTTCTGTGTATGTTATTTATTTGAAATATAGTTCAAGTCATTTGTTTCTTTTTCTGTAAATTTTACAGTCCCCCAACCCCCCAACACACACACACACACACACACACACACACGTTGATTTTATTAATTTGTGTTTTGTGTATGTAAACATTAACATCTAATCATCCATTTTACAAATGGCCTGGTGAGAGAGATTCATGGCCTGGGAACCTGAGACAATGTTTCCAAGGCCACTGAGTGACCAGCAGGCCCTGGGAGGGAACAGTGTGTGCAGCATATCCAGGCTCCCAAGGCAGTGCTGTCTCCATTTTACTGCCTCCCCTCAAACACACTGGGCTTCAGCAATTTCTGGTCATTGGTGTTTACTCGGTTCCCACAGCTGGACTTGCTTGTCTGGGTGTTTGGATTAATATATGGTTTCAAATTTGTGTAGTGTCAGCCCCTCTTCAATGATTTGGATAAGACTCTCCTGGTCCAATTTAATAGTTTCTAATAAAGTTAAACTTACCATAAGACCCACAATCCCACCTAAGAGAAATACACCGACATAAAGACTTTTACACAAATAATTTTACCAGTTTCATAATCTCCAGAAAGTAGAAACAATCTAAATGTCCAACTGGTGAATGAATAAATTGTCCTGCATTCACACAGTGGAATAGACTCAGCAACAAAAAGGGAACAAATTACTGGTACACGCAACATGTTGTTGAATATCAAAGCATTATGCTGAGTGAAAGAAAAGACATGCTGGAAAAGGCAAAAGTATAGGGAAGAAAATCAGAAAAGTGGCTGCCAAGGCCTGGGAGTAGGGGCAGCACAGAGAATTTTCCACTGTGATGGAAATATACATTTGATGTGGTTACAGCACACTATATATTTGTCAAATACATAGAACAATACAACTAAAAAGGGTCTGTTTTACTGTATATAAATTATACCTAAAATACTTGACTTTAGAAAGAAAAAAGCCCCTCAGTTCTCCTCTCCCCACCCTCCTACCCTCACTCCTGCTCTGGATCTCTAATTCTACAGTAAAATGCAAATCTTTTAATGACTACAGGGAGCCCTTTGCTATTTTGAATAGAGAAATGATGTAATCATTTGGTAGTTTTAAGGAAATTAATAAGCCAGAGAGCTTTAATACAGAAGTGAGGGAGGAAGAAGAAACTGACCTGAAGAGAAGCTGGAGGTGGTGCGGTGTAACTGGGTCCTCAACTGGAGTGTTCTTTGAAGGGATGATTCATTCATCCCCTCAAGCCATGTATGGGGCACCTGTGCTGCTAGGCACTGGGCATGCAACAATGCCATCTAGTGAGGCTGTGGGGATAAGCCAGTAGAGGAGACAGGAATGAACAGTGACTGCCAATTGGAATGTGAGTGCTGAAACAAGTCAACAGGTGCAGTGAGTGGGAAAGGGCAGTTTTGGGGGCGTGAGGGCTGTACCACGGGGCCCAGTATCCACAGCAGGGTAGCTAGCAGATCTGCAGAGAAGTAAAGGCAAGGCATTGTCAGAGGAAAGGAGGGAGAAGAGCGTGACAGCACAGAGAATGGCATGTGAGCCCAGCGTGTTCAGGGCACTGCAGTTCAACATGACTGGAGGGGACGGGGCAGTGATGGGTGATGAGCCCCAGAGGAAGCACCTCAGGGCCCTGTGGTGGGTCTCCAACAATGGGGAAGCACTGCAGAGTTTCATACAGGTGTGTGACATAGTCAGATCTGTGATTTAGAGGTGAGCAAAATGGAAACTGGATTGGAAGGTGGCAGCAGAGAGGCCTGTTAGGACACTGCTGTCTTCATTAGACAAGAGATGATGATGGTGGCCAAGGAGATGGAGAAAAGTGGAGCGGTTTGGAGGTTTGGCTACTTAGTATGTAGAACTGTTAAGATTTAGTGATTGAATATTGAGACAGAAGAAGACAGAAAAGCCAAAAATGGTGCCTTAGACTCTGGCTTGGCAGATGCCATCCACTGAGAGGCAGCAAGTTTGGGAGAAGAGATTAGAATGTGTTAGGTGTGAGATGCTTGTGGGATATCAAAGTGGAGAATCCAGAAGACAGTTGGATATATGGCTCTGGACCTCAGAAGAGCAAACATGAATGGTATATGAAGCCATATGAGTGCTTGAGAGTGCCTAGGGAGAAGGTACACCTAGTGACCAGCTCTAAACCCTGAACCACAACATTTAAGGGAGAAAAAAAGAACTCACAAAGGAGACTGAGAAAGAAGGGCTAGACAGCTAGGAGAAAAAATAAAGGCATGGGAAGAAAGGAATGGGCAACATCTTTTAGTGTTGTTAAGAAGTCAAGACAGACAATGGTCAATTAGATTTAGCTTCGAGGAAGTGGTAATTTTGGTGACAAAAGGTCCAATGGAGAGTCTGAGGTAGAAGCTAAACTGAAGAGCAACTAGGAGATAAGTAGTCAGCAACCAAGCCCAATTCCGCAATGATAAACATTCCAAACTCTAGGCCAGGCGCGGTGGCTCAGGCCTGTAATCCCAGCTCTTTGGGAGGCCGAGGCAGATGGATCACTTGAGGTCACGAGTTCGAGACTAGCCTGGCCAGCATGGTGAAACCCCATCTCTACTAAAAACACAAAAAAATTAGCCGGGCATGGTGGCACACACCTGTAGTCCTAGCTACTCGGGAGGCCGAGGTAGGAGAATCGCTTGAACCCCAGAGGTGGAAGTTGCAGTGAGCCAAGATTGTGCCACTGCACTCCAGGCTGGGTGACAGAGACTCCACCTCAAAAAACAAAACAAAACAAACAAACAAACAAAATAACAAACTCTAGCTTGACAACAAAGTCCTAATGATTCAAAGACTTCCACATAAGCAGCAAAGTGATAAAAGCACTAGGAAACAAAAAATGGGGAATAAAATAAAAAACTCAGAATGGATGTATTTTTCTAGTATGACACAAAACAGAAGCCATAAAAGACAGATAAATCTGTCTACTTGAAATTTTTTCTAAGCTGCCACAAAACATATACAAATAAAAATAACCTAAATGTGAACAATAAAAATATTTAAACTTGTATTTTGGATGAGGACCAATTTTTTTTAATATAAGAACTTTCACAACTCATTAAGAAAAACTAACAACCGATAGAACAAAGAGGCAAAGAATATGAACACAGTTCAGAAAAGGAATCAAAAGGGCTCTTAAATATATGAACAGACAACATCATTTATCTGAAAATAAATGAAAAATGTAACTACATGTTTTTTCTCACCAGTTGATAACAGATATCAATAGATTGATATCTACTGAAAAGTTTGATAACACTTTGAGAATTGTGGAGAAATAGGCACTCTCATACAGGCTGGTGGGAGTGTACATTTGGACAGCTTATGGAGAACAATTTGCAGTATCTGTGAAATGTTACACATGTGTATACTTTGACTCAGCAATTCTGTTTCTAGAAATGTGTCCTACATATTTACCTGCATTGTATAAATTTCCAAGTTTATTCACTATAGCTGTATCTGTAATAGCAAACATTGGAACCATCCTAATGTGCAATGTAGGGGTGGAAAAGGTGTGATACTTTTCTTTACCCATCTTAACGGTCACAGCTGACATTACCATAACAAAAGACAGGTTAACAAGATAAATGGATAACTTATTGAATCACAGCTTCATGTGGTATAAGTGCCTTCAGAAATGAAGACCCAAAGACCCAGGGAAAGCTGTCCATTTTTATGCTTACATGAGATGAAGAATGGACAGCTGTGTAGAAATGTGATTGGACAAAAGGAGTATGATCTAATGGTAACAGTCTGAAGGAGGAACCCAGCAAGTCCTGTCTGTTCAGATTCTTCTTGGCCTCTCTGTGTAGCTTTCCTTCTTCCTGAATGTAGGGCAAGACCCTTTTGGAACGAGGGTCTTATGACAAGGTACATCAAAGAATTTCTTTATGGCCAGCTCTTACACAAAAAGGTGGGGGAAGGCTAGATTAATATTTCTAGGTTTTTGGTAGAATAATGTTTCTGGCTTGCTTGGGTGAAAAGGGGTTCTAGTTTCCATGACCCGCCTTGGGGAACAGAAATTCTGATTTCTATTATTTGCTTTAGGAGACACAGAGGGGTAGGAGACAAGAAGGCAGGAGAAAGTCAGAGAGAGACTTTGCTTTTAAGGCTTCTCTGAGGCACTTTCAATCTTCTTTAGTTCAAAGCACTCAGTGTGCCAAAGAGCCACACTTTGGGGTGTTGTTTCCTGAGCACCAACGATATGGGCCAAGGATATTAAATTGTGACTATCCTTACCAGTGCTGTGGTCCTTTAGGAAGTTGAGAAGGGGCTAGAATTCCCTGAGAGCCCAGGTGTAGATGTGTATTTGATAGTCATCGGCTTAGGGTCAAAGACTGAAGTGATATAGAATCAGTTCATCTAAGGCAAGAGAGTAGGTTCTAAAGGGCAACCTTTAGTTGGTCAAGGTCAAGGGTAAAGACCAAATTTTATTCATCTCCGTAAGGCAAGGATCAAACACAATCAAGATTTGATAAAATAGGCTGGGCGCGGTGGCTCACGCCTGTAATCCCAGCACTTTGGGAGGCCAAGGTAGGCGGATCACCTGAAGTCAGGAGTTCCAGACCACCCTGGCCAATATGGTGAAACCTCATCTCTACTAAAAATACAAAAATTAGCTGGGCGTGGTGGTGCGCACCTGTAATCCCAGCTACTTGGGAGGCTGAGGCAGGAGAATTGCTTGAACCTGGGAGGCGAAGGTTGCTGAGGTGAGCTGAAGACTGCAGCCTGGGCGACAGGGCAACTCCATCTCAAAAAATAAAAAAGGAAAAAAAAAGATTTGATAAAATAATGTACATATATATAGGACAGAGCTGGAGGGAAACCCAGGAAAGTTGAATCAGAGAGAGAAAAGAAGCCAAGATAATGTGGTGACTTGGAAGGCAGACAGAGGGAGCCTGAGACTCGGAGCAGGGCACAGCACAGGAATACACTTCTCACCAGAACGACATTCCGACCTCTGAATCAACGCTGGAAAGGCCCCTCCATTGAACTTCTTGTGATGGAGGAAAAGAAACCCTCAATATCCTCATCGCAAGGCGGAAGAGTTTAAATACCATACCTCAAGATCTCCCTCCAGCCCTGACACACAACTTCGCCGCCCTTTCAGCGTCGGTCGCCTAGGAGACAAACGCCACTTCCGGTAGCGCACTCACTTCCTCGGAGGTCCTGCCGCTCCCTGCGGACGGGCGCTGATTGGCCCGTTTGAAATGCGCCAGGCGGGAGCTCACCTGGGCTCTTAGCGTCGCCCCCGGCTTCGTAGAGCACCGCGCTTTAGCCGCGGAGTCCCTGTTCCTCCTGCCGGTTCTAACGTCCCGCAGTCTTCGCCAGCTCGCCGTCCCGTGCGCGCGTTTGGGCGGCGTGGAGCCTACTGCCATGAAGTCAGCGTGAGTACGAGGCCACCGAGCAGGGAGGGAGGGCGGACGGGGGCCGGGGCCGCGGGGC
>NW_012115043.1:1589199-1620617 GCF_000951035.1 Colobus angolensis palliatus | reverse complement strand
GAGGCCAGGAAGCGTCGGCCTGAAGCCGGGAGTGTTTTATGCCTCACCCGTTTCTCGATAGCGGGGCTGTTCTCCTCGGGTCCCCGGGACAGCCTTCCCCTTCTCAAGTTCCCCTTCTCCCTCGCTGGCTGCCGCCGCCTCCAGAGCGCAGTTGGCCGACTTAGTGCGAATCGGGGGTGGTCTCGCGTGTGGATGGGCAATGGTTAGGTGGGCTCCGTTTCTGGAGAGCCCTGGCACCGGTGATCGCCGCGAGCTTTTTTTTAGCCCAGCACCCTATCCTTGAGGCCGAGCCCATCCGCTTAACACAGGCCAGTTACTTCTGCTGTATTCTGTGGCCGCAGAGAACCCCCGCCCACATTCCTAAGCCAATATTTTCGGCGCAGCATCATTCCTGGGTAAAGAAGTATTTGTCGTGCAAAGGAGAGGATTGGCTTTATTACCATTTAGGGAGTTGTTTGCAAAAGGCCACTTGTTTATTAAGAGGCCGAAGTCAAAATCTTTAGATGAAAAAAATTTATATATAAGAAATGTACGTTGAGTTTAAGTTAAGCCCACCACAATGTGTTTGCACTGAACAACACGAATCTGCTTGTGTTTCATCTGAGAATATGTTTTGAAAAATAATTTTAAACTACAGTCAAAGCCAATAGTCTCACTTAATTTTAATATGTTAAATGTATGTCTAGCCTATAGATAAATGTGAAGGGAAAAAGATGAGATGCTAGAGTAACGGTGAAATCAATCAAAATAACTTTTTGATTGTCCCTACTTAAGAAACCAATAAATTGGCAGTTTGGGACCAGATTTTTTTGGAGACAAAGAGTAATCGTTTTGAGCATTCAATGACTGGTTGTTCCTTGAAAGTACAGGCATAAATCTTGTCGAAAAAATGGATTCCTCCGTGTGCATTTTTATAGTGTATTGAAGTTAATCGGTTGTCAGTCTGTAAAGTGTGGGCAGTTATTTGTAGATTTTTCAAATTTGTAGTGCCTCTGTTAAATTGTTGCTCAAGAAAATATGCAAGCTATTTTAAGTGTAGAACTAATCAGAGAATAAGTAGGTACATTTGGTACCAAAAATGTATTCTAAAGCAAATTTTAATTACTTTTGGATTACGCATGCCATAAACCCTCTGCTACTATGATTATTATTCATGTTATTTGGGATGTAGTGTTTTGGAACTGCTAAGGGATAATTTACAGATAACATAGAAAGATTGTGTAAGTTTTAGGTGAGGCTTTTGTATTAGTGTTGAACTGAAAAAAAAGTTATTGTTATTTTTTGAATCTATGACCAGGAGAGCTAAGACACCCCGGAAACCTATCGTGAAAAAAGGGTCCCAAACGAACCTTAAAGACCCAGTTGGGGTAAGGTCTCCCTGTGAATTTATGTGTGTGTGTTTAAGAAACTTATCTCTTCAGTCCTTTCTGTCTTATGTGTGTGCTTGGAAGGGAAGGAAGAAGACATGTGGAAATATAATCAAAGAACAATTAGTTAAATGGATGTACTAAATTCTGTAAAACTAGTTCTAGCTGTGAAATTTTCTCTGTAAGATTAATTAGTCCAGTAAAATGAAGTCTTTGGTTGTCAACTGCATACCTTCTGTAATTATAATTTGGCGAGTTAGATAATTAAAAATCTCCAACTGGGTTCATATTCATCCCAAAGAATATGAAGTGAGTTCATATGAACCCAGTTCATGCCATACAGTAACCGATGGCATGAAGGAGAGTTCCAAACTTCTTGGGACCGAGTTTAATTCAGTCTAGTATCTACTCATAATTCAAGTACTTCACTAGTTTCTGGCTTGGGAACTTGCTTTTAAAAGCAAATGTTAAATTATGAAGGAAAAATGAAGCAGGCAAAAGGAATAAGAATTTTAAAACAAAACAGCAAATGGCAAACAAAAAGTGTTCTTTGCTCTGAGGTATTTTAAATCTACCCCTTGCTGCCACTGGAGTGGGTCGTTGGCTCTGAGTTAGAGGAACCAGGTGCTTTGCACACACCTGAATGAGTTTTCCTCAAGCCCCCTCCCCTGCTTTCAAAAATGTCTCTGTAGGCTGGGTGTGGTGGCTCACGCTTGTAATCCCAGCACTTTGGGAGGCTGAGGCGGGTGGATCACCTGTAGTCCCAGCTACTCGGGAGGCCAAGGCAGAGAATCACTTGAACCCAGGAGGTTGCATCGAGCCAAGATCACACCATTGCACTGCAGCCTGGGCGACGAAACTCTGTCTCTAAATAAATAAATAAATAAATAAAAAGTCTTTGTATATTAAATGTCAGGTTAAACTGACAAGTTTTAAAATTGACATCGATTTCCAAGAAATTCTAACAGTTTTAAAAATCTCATTGTGTGACATGTTGACTTTTAGAGATAATAGTATAACTATTATTTGTGTACAATATAGTAGTGAATACACTGCAATTTGATTTTTATTATCAAAATTTATTTTAACTTTGTGTGTATTTAAAGTCTTCTCGTATCTAATATATGTTTGTATTTGTCAATCTCAAGTAGCAGATTTTAATTTTCATAGCTCTTGGAGATACAGAGCTCTAAAATTGAGAGACCAAATGTTTGTTGAATGAATGAAGGAATGAATGAGAAGCTTAAGTGAAAAATCAGGCAAAAGATCAAACTTTGTTCTTTAAGCACCTTCTTATTTCTTCAGGTATACTGTAGGGTGCGCCCACTGGGCTTTCCTGATCAAGAGTGTTGCTTAGAAGTGGTCAATAACACAACTGTTCAGCTTCATACTCCTGAGGGCTATAGACTGAACCGAAATGGAGACTATAAGGAGGTAATTCTGATTTGAACCAAGTTATTTTTTCTCAATATGTTGTTTCCTGAATGACTTTTACATTTTTACATGTAACAAAGTTCATTTGTGAGCCCACATTTTCGAAAGACTTATTTACTTCATTATAACCACTGTATCTAAAGTGTTTTTGACTTCTGGGATGCACAGACATATCTTTGGTATGCTGGAGTTAGAGGATTGCTTTTAGCAGATAATTTCTTACCCTGAGTATTACTGTTTCTTAGAGCATGTGTTAGGAATGATTTAATGTGGAATGATACATGATTGTACTAGGCAGTTTTATATATACAACTTCATGTGTGGAAATTAAAGTAACATTTAATAATAGGCATTGTATACTTGCATCAACCTCCTAGGCAGTGTTTTTATTTTTAGTAAAATTTTGAACCAACTCAAAAATATTTAGCAAATGTGCTAAGCTAATAGCTGGATGGGGGAAGGAGATTTTAAAAAAATGAGCATGATATACTCCTTGCCTTTAGAAAGTCTATAACTTAAGACTTATGGTAAACAAATAATTCTCATATAAATAAGACAGAAAGTTAGGTGTGCTAAAGATGAGGGGACTGTGGGAATGTAGTAGGATTAATTCAGGCAGGCTACCATTTCTACTTCTAGCTGTCACTCACTCTTTTGTGCCTACTATTCCTGTGAAATTGCTCTTCAGAAGAATACCAGTGGCCTCTTTGCTGCTAAATTTGATGTATACCTCTTCATCCTCATTATAACCTGTTTGTCAGCAGCACTCCCCTGTTTCCCGCTCCAGCTCTCCCTGTATCTCCAGCCGAAACCTTTTCTCTGGCTCTAAACATTCAGCCACTTACTTGATATCTCTGCTTGGATGTCACATGTGCATCTCAAATTTTACATGCCCAAAAAGGAGTTCTTGATTTTTCTTATTCCCTTTCTAAATACGCCCTCCCTTGTTTTCTTCTCAAAGAATGGCACTATCATCTGTCCAGTTGCTCAAGCCAGAAACCTGGTACCTACCGTTTACTTGCCCCTCCTCATAACTAGTTCATTAGTAGCTCCTATCAGTTATATTCCAACATGTGTCTTGAAACTGTCCTTTCATTTCCATCTCCACTGCCACCACCCTAGTCTGAGCCCCATTATTAACCACTGAGACCAGTGCTACTGTAATGAAGGAGTAGCTTTTTTATTTTTAATGCATCACAGCTAGGACTTTTGTACAACTGTGCTAGATGGAACTGCCCGTGTGAGTTAGACA
Organism: Colobus angolensis palliatus; assembly: GCF_000951035.1. Taxonomy (NCBI): domain Eukaryota; kingdom Metazoa; phylum Chordata; class Mammalia; order Primates; family Cercopithecidae; genus Colobus; species Colobus angolensis. Next base: position 1,616,564 of record NW_012115043.1, on the reverse strand, counting down.
ACAGGGAACTAGTTCATAATCTCTTCATAGGATGAGCCTATTGAATATATGCTGAATTAGTGATAATTGAGCAGTGCCAAATGCCTGTAAAACTTTCTAAACATTTGGCTGGGCACAGTGACTCATGTCTGTAATCCCAGCACTTTGGGAGGCCAAGGCTGGTGAATCACCTGAGGTCAGGACTTCAAGACCAGCCTAACCAATATGATGAAACCCTGTCTCTACTAAAAATACAAAGAAATTAGCCGGGTGTGGTGGTGCGTGCCTGTAATCCCAGCTACTCGGGAGGCTGAGACAGAAGAATCACTTGAACCCAGGAGGCAGAGGTTGCAGTGAGCCGAGATTGCACCATTACACTGCAGCCTGGGCAACAAGAGTGAAACTCCATCTCAAAAAACAAACAAACAAAAAACAATTTTCTAAACATTTAAGTAGTCTTCTAACAGTTCTCAGACAGGCATTGGTTTGCTGAGTGTGCTTTGGATATCATTGATAAGACTGCCAAAGCCCAACTGCCTCCACCTGAAATCTTCTCTAATCCATTTCTACAGAGCAGACAGTGTTCTTTTAAAACATAAAATCTCATCATTTTCCTATTCAAAACCTTTACAAAATCCTGCTTCATCCGCCTCCCATCTGTCTCTCCACCCTCCACCCTCATTCATCTTTTAGTATTTATCCAATCCTTTGAGTTCCTTGGATAAGGCAGAATCTTGGCTGTTAGCTGTTGCCTTAACCTGGACTTTTTCTGGATCTTAGCATGGGTCATTCTTGGGTTTCAGCTTAAATGTCACCTCAGGTTGTATAGACTGCGCAATCAGAAACAGCACCCCACAGCCCCTCTCCCCTGATCTGTACTCTGTGTACCTCGTTTATATTACTTAACCACAATCTATTTATTTACCTGTTTATTGTCTTTCCTCTACTATAATGTAAACTTCCAAGGAATATGTACCTTATATGTTCTGTTCATCAGACAGTAAATATGGCTTCAGCAAGAATGAATGGTCTGGGGGGGTTTTATGGAGGAGCAGGTCTTTGAGGATATAATATAGTTAAACACTGATTTACTGAGTTTTACTTCTTTAAGTAAATTTCAAGTATGTGTAAATAAAGGTATCAAGCAGATATAAAAAGGTTTGATGGGGATTAAAAATAATCACTGCTTTCTGACAGAAGGCAACATTATATAATGAAAAGAGCAGGCCAGGCGTGGTGGCTCAAGCCTGTAATCCCAGCACTTTGGGAGGCCGAGACGGGCGGATCACGAGGTCAGGAGATCGAGACCATCCTGGCTAACATAGTGAAACCCCGTCTCTACTAAAAAAAAAATACAAAAAAAAACTAGCTGGGCGAGGTGGTGGGCGCCTGTAGTCCCAGCTACTCGGGAGGCTGAGGCAGGAGAATGGCGTAAACCCGGGAGGCGGAGCTTGCAGTGAGCTGAGATCCGGCCACTGCACTCCAGCCCAGGCGACAGAGCAAGACTCCGTCTCAAAAAAAAAAAAAAAAAAAAAAAAAAAGAAAAGAGCATTGCGGCCCGGCATGATGGCTTACGCATGTAATCCCAGCGCTTTGGGAGGCCAAGGCAGGTGGATCACCTGAGATCAGGAGTTCGAGACCAGCTTGGCCAACGTGACGAAACCCCGTCACTGCTGAAAATACAAAAGTTACCCAGTGTGGTGGCGGGCGCCTGTAATCCCAGCTGCTCGGGAGGCTGAGGCAGAAGTATGGCTTGAACGTAGGAGGCAGAGGTTGCAGTGAGCTGAGATCCTGCCACTACACTCCAGCCTGGGTGACAGAGCAAGACTCTGTCTCAAAAAAAAAAAAGAAAGTAAACAAAAACATTGCACTGACGACGGCTTTGATACTAATTAACTCCATGAGCTCAGAGAAGTTTCACCTTTGGGCCTCAGTTTTCTTTGCCTTGAAAGGAGGGGTCATTCATGAGAACTGTGAGGTCATCTATCTTCTCAGTATTGGCCTATGTGTATCCTTTCAGTTCCAAGATTGTTTGTTCTTTTTGAACTCTAAAGCTGTTTTTACAGGATATTTTATTAATCGTATTTAGAGAGCCTTGATAATTGAAGTGTTCTTACTTTCTTAAAGGTCACAATTATTTAAAATGTATTTCATGTAAGAACTCAGAGATGAGATAATATTCTGATTTTAAAGTATAGTGCATCAAAATGTGGTATTATGCTACTATGCCATTTTATTTTATTTGTCTGTTTTCTTTTTCTTTTTTGAGACAGGGTCACACTCTGTTACCTAGGCTGTCGTGCAATGGTGCGACCACAGCACACTGTTTTTTGCGGGTTTTTTGTTGTTGTTATTTTTACTTTTAAAATTTTTTATTAGATGAGCTTACCCAGGCTGGTCTCTTAACTCCTAGCCTCAAGTGATCTTCCTGCCTCAGCCTTCCAAAGTGCTGGGGTTATAGGTTTGAGCCACTGTGCCCGTGCTATGCTATTTTAAATGACACCTTTATAAAGAAAAACTAGGAAACAGTAAAGTCATGTGTGACATAATGCTTATAGATTTTCACAAATCTGTGACCGTGACTCATTATAATACCTTTTGATCTTTGTCACTTAATTAAAACAAAATCAACCTTACATTAGAAGTATTAGTGGACTTAAGATTTTCCTACATTTTTGGCTGGGTGTGGTGGCTCACGCCTATAATCCCAGCACTTTGGAAGGCTGAGGCAGGTGGATCACCTAAGATCAGGAGTTCGACACCAGCCTGACTAACGTGGTGAAACCCGTCTCTACTAAAAATATAAAAATTAGCCAGGTATGGTGGTGCGTGCCTATAATTCCAGCTACTCCGGAGGCTGAGGCAGGGGAATCGCTTGAACCCAGGAGGTGGAGGTTGCAGTGAGCCGAGATCGTGCCATTGCACTCCAGCCTGGGCAACAAGAGCAAAACTCTATTTCAAAAAAAAAAAAAAAAAGGTTTTCTACATTGTCTTTAGTAGTTGTGACTGAAAACATTTACCAGTTTATAATTGGTATAATATAGGTATGTCATGACTTTTTAGTAACTAAAAAACTAAGGGTTCCAACTGTAAAGACCATTATATTTTTTCTTTGCATACTTAGATCTTAAATGTCATAAACACCTTGAGATTAAGTAGATGTATTTTTAGCCTAGATAATAGTGGAATTCCATTTAGTGCATTTTTTTCTCTCTCCACAGACTCAGTATTCATTTAAACAAGTATTTGGCACTCACACCACCCAGAAGGAACTCTTTGATGTTGTGGCTAATCCCTTGGTCGATGACCTCATTCATGGCAAAAATGGTATGATGTGACTCTTGGAGTTTTGTTGGATTTTCCTTTTTCTCTTCTTCTGATAAAACTTTTTTGATATTTATATATTTGATTTATGTTTGGTGTTGAATCCATATTTAATTTGTTAGGGTGGTGCTAAACTTGCCTTTTTTGATTCCTCTGGCTAATTGTTAGTGTTTTCTAATGCAGTGAAGAAGTACTGTAAGTGGGGAACTTCTAAGATACAACTCATTGTGACTTGTTACACTGTAGGTCTTCTTTTTACATATGGCGTGACGGGAAGTGGAAAAACTCACACAATGACTGGTTCTCCAGGGGAAGGAGGGCTGCTTCCTCGTTGTTTGGACATGATCTTTAACAGTATAGGGTCATTTCAAGCTAAACGATATGTAAGTATGATTCTTTTGTGTTGTGACTCTCTTGCTGGACTAAGACACCGATGGATACAGAAGTAGTAAAGAAGAACCAAAGCACTGGATTCATTTTGAAACCTTAACTGTTCCTTAGTTTTTAAGCATGTTTCTTACTATTTAAGTTAAATTCTACAAAACGTGGTGTGATTTTTTTGCCCCCACTTCAGGTTTTCAAATCTAATGATAGGAATAGTATGGATATACAGTGTGAGGTTGATGCCTTATTAGAACGTCAGAAAAGAGAAGCTATGCCCAATGCAAAGACCCCTTCTAGCAAGTAAGTAATTATATCTGTCTGCAGCACTGGCCTTAGGGGCACAGGATTGTTTCCTGTGGTTTGCCCAGACATAAGGAATGGTGAACATTAAATAGAGAAGTTGACTTTTGTGAGATTAAAGTTAAGGAATGTTCTAAGTTCTTTGCTCAGATGTTTTCTCTTTGGCTCTGAGCACATTTTTTTTCAATCACTGTTTTAAGAAGATGCCACTGTGGGTTGGGAGAGGGTATAAAACCTTTGTTGTGTGTTTGGGAGGACGTGGGAATACTGCTGGCAAACTGTGAGTATGAATAAAGTTGCTTTGTGTATTTCTGCTTGTAATTGCAGGTATTTATTGTAGCTGTTAGTTTCCCCTTGGGATCACTTTTTTTTTCCCTTTGAGACAGAGTCTCATTCTGTTGCCCAGGGTGGAGCGCAGTGGCATGATCTTGGCTCACTGCAACCTCTGCCTTCCAGGTTCAAGTGATCCTTCTGCCTCAGCTCCCCTAGTAGCTGGGATTACAGGCACGTGCCACCATGCCTGGCTAATTTTTGTATTTTTCGTAGAGACGGGGTTTCACCATGTTGGCGAGGCTGGTTTCGAACTCCTGATCTCAGGTGATCCACTTGCCTCGGCCTCCCAAAGTGCTGGGATTACAGCCGTGAACCACTGTGTCCGGCTGGGATCATTTACTTTTAAAATGGACTTACAACACATGCAATTGAACTTTTTTTTTTTTTAGACGACAAGTAGATCCAGAGTTTGCAGATATGATAACTGTACAAGAATTCTGCAAAGCAGAAGAGGTTGATGAAGATAGTGTCTATGGTGTATTTGTCTCTTATATTGAAATATATAATAATTACATATATGATCTATTGGAAGAGGTCCCGTTTGATCCCATAAAACCGAAGTAAGTAGTGAAGAGAGACCCTTCTTAGCTGTTAATGTTGGCGAAGTTACTTTACCTCAAGGAGCTTTAGTTTCTTCAGTTATGAATGAGAATAATGCTTGCATTTGTTTTCAGAATGAAATGATATAATTTGTATATCACATAGTTTGGTGTTTGAATATGTTTATCATTAACTAGGTATGTAGCTGTATTAGGGAACTAGTGGGTTAAAGCATCTAAGGAGAAGAGGGACCCAAATATTCATCTTGGAGATTACTTTTGAAAACTCTGGGCCCTGGGCTGTTTTGAGAAGGATCTTAATTATATAAGGAAGTGTCCCTATTGATGTGTTCTGGGACTACCTTTCAAGAACCTGACACAGTAAAGGGAGTTTTGTATCCTCTTTAACCACCTGTGTCTTGGTGATTTCTACAGACTGGAGCCTAAAGCTGTTATCTATACAAGTAATAATTACATACCTTCTATCATTCATTAATATGGACTGATATCTGCACTGTAATTCCACCAGAGTTGAAATACTACCTCCTAGATTTCCTTGGGTCTTGCCTTTCTGAGACGTAAGACTGATTACCACTTGGCATCACAAATGATAAATCTGCATTTGTGCCAGAGTTGACCCCGGAATCTTATGTTTCATGTTAGTATCTTGTTCCTGAGTTGATGGCTTTGTTTTTAAGCTAAAGGCTTGTCTTCAATGCTGTCTTTATTAGGGCCTCTCAGAACATAAATAATACAAGGATTTGTGTCTTATATTTAACTGTGTGTATATCTAATGGAACATTATTGGAGAAACAGCTGGATTTAGAAAATCATTAGACTGAGAATACATACCAGTATATATCCGCTTTTAATTACATGAAAAATTTGTGGACTCTGGTTGAGGCCATACTTGATACAAGTATTTCTGTGGTTCTTAGTGAGTCACATTTTGATACAGTTATCTTTACCACAGTCCTTGAATTTCCATCACGTTGACTGGGAAAACAATTACAATATGGCTAAGTAAGCTAAATGTAAAAATATTAATCGTAGGAGTTTATGCCAAGGAAGACTCTTTCGCTCTATTTAATCTTTCCTCAAGTGAGAACTTTATTTACCCTTGGAATGTTGGTAATAGTAAAAATACTTGGGATAGGTTGTGGAGCAATACATCGGAGAGTTAAGGCGTTGTGAGACAGTTACTTTTTTACTTTTTTTTGAGACAAGGTCTTGCTCTGCCATGTCAGCTCACTGCAGCCAACCTCCTGGGTTCAGGTGATCCTCCCACTTTAGCCTCCTAAGTAGCTGGAACTACAAGCACAAGCCACCATGCCTGGCTAATTTTCTAATTTCTTGTAGAGATAGGAGTGATAGAGGTCTCACTATGTTGCCTAGGGTGATCTCAAACTCCTGGCCTCAAGCAGTCCTTCCAAAGTGCCCTCCCAAAGTGCCCTCCCAAAGTGCTGGGATTACAAGTGTGAGCCACCATGCCCGGCCTGACAATTACTTTTTATATCAAACTAATTACTTTGCCATTTGTTTTTTTTTTTTTTTTTTTTTTTTGGGACGGAGTCTCGCTCTGTCGCCCGGGCTGGAGTGCAGTGGCCGGATCTCAGCTCACTGCAAGCTCCGCCTCCCGGGTCCACGCCATTCTCCTGCCTCAGCCTCCCGAGCAGCCGGGACTACAGGTGCCAGCCACCTCGCCCGGCTAGCTTTTTGTATTTTTTAGTAGAGACGGGGTTTCACCGTGTTAGCCGGGATGGTCTTGAACTCCTGACCTCGTGATCCGCCCGTCTCGGCCTCCCAAAGTGCTGGGACTACAGGCTTGAGCCACCGCGCCCGGCCGTGAGTGTATCCATTTTCATGTATGCCCACGTGCCAAGTTTTTGTTTGTTCTAAATGAGATTATTTTCAAAGGTTCGTATCTTGGCTTTATTTAGTTATACAAAAGAAGATTGACAAAAATACCTTGTGTGCTTTGTAACCTTTCTGGGTAACTCCTTGAATGAACATACAAGGGTGCTTGTTTGGCACTGAATTCATATTTAATTTGTTAGGTTGGTGTTAGACCTGCTTTTTTAAGCCAGTTAACTTTTAGTAGTTTTTAATACAATGAAAAACTGTTACAAGTGGAGGGTTTTTAAGATATGACTCATTGTGATTCATTAAGATATGACACATAGTCTGGACTGAACATGTTGGTGTGAGATGGCTGCTGTAGAAACAGTAACTTCTACCTTATTCCTTTGGTAGGTGGAACAGTTGCAGCACACCCATGAGGAACACAGATTTTGTGTATGTGATGGTGTTGGCTCTTTTCTTAAGGAGAAGGGTGCAGTTATACTATGGTTGGCATTCTGTGGCATGTTTGCATGTAGATTATTTTCCATTGTCACTGGGCTGCCTGCTGTCTCTAAGCCCTCCTTGCTTCCTGACAGATCTACTGTTGACTATCAGTGATGGTGACTGGTACATGTCTCTACCTTCACCATTCACAAAACTAAGACCAAACAGGTAGCTCTCTTACCCAACCTTCATCTTGTCATACAGACTAAAACTTCATAAGCCACTTTGAAAAGATTGCCACTCCTGGTATATACCAAACTCTTTCTGAATTTGTTTTCTGCTGTTGCCGAGGAGGTCAGAACCGGTTCTATCTGCTAGTCTTTTAAAATTAGGAAAATACTAGATTTTGATGCTTAACCTGTGCATGTGATGTTGCTGTAATACTACTTTGGTCTCTAAATTGTTTAGTAAGTATTGTTTCCTGTACTTTCTTAGAGTAAATTAGAGCGAAGCTTTTAAAACAAAATTGGTTTCTGTTATCTTGTTATGTAACTAATCTTGACTATTTAGCTTTACAATCTTATCTAAGTTTAATATTTCTCTGGAGTATTATACATTATATACTTATAAAATATATATATTTTCATTAGAAGAATAACATGTCATGTCACTTGGCATTTTAGTCTTAGTCTTAAATGAAGGTACTGGCATCTCATAATTTAGGAAACTAATCTTTTTTTTCTTTCCCATAGACCTCCACAATCTAAATTGCTTCGTGAAGATAAGAACCATAACATGTATGTTGCAGGATGTACAGAAGTTGAAGTGAAATCTACTGAGGAGGCTTTTGAAGTTTTCTGGAGAGGTTAGAAACATCTAGAACTAGAAAAATACAGAATGATAAATATCACCTAGAGTTGCTACTAAATTTAATGGCAGTCTTTTTTGACTTACTAGAAAGCATGTGTAATGAAATGACTGAGTTCAGGTTTGACCAATGATTTCTCTGTTGTCATAGGCCAGAAAAAGAGACGTATTGCTAATACCCATTTGAATCGTGAGTCCAGCCGTTCCCATAGCGTGTTCAACATTAAATTAGTTCAGGCTCCCTTGGATGCAGATGGAGACAATGTCTTACAGGTAAAGTTGTAGTATGTGGAGTTTTTCTGGTTCTAACTCTATCGTTAATTTTTGGAATTAGAGTAATCCCACCAACATGGTGAAAGCCAGTCTCTAGTAAAATTGGAAAAATCAGCCAGGCACAGTGATGCACTCCTGTAATCCCAGCTACTTGTGTGGCTGAGGCAGGAGGATCGCTTGAACCTGGGAGGCAGAGGTGCAGTGACCTGAGAGCGTGCCACTGTACCCCAGCCTGGGCAACAGAGTGAGACCCTGTCTCGAAAAAAAAAGTTAAATTAAGGAGGTTTTATTGCAATGAAGATTGTTCTAGAATAAATACACAGTTGGTTCTCTGTATCTGTGAGTTCTACATCTATAGATTCAACCAACTGCGGATTGAAAATATTCAAAAATAAAATGCTGCATTTGTGCTGACCATGTACAGACTTTTTTTGGTCATTATTCCTTAAACAATACAGTATAACAAAGTGTTACATAGTGTTTACATTGTATTAGATATTGTAAGTACTCTAAATATGATTTAAAGTACACAGGAGGGCTGGGTGCATGTGTGGCTCATGCCTGTAATCCCAGCACTTTGGGAGGCCAAGGCAGGAGGATCACTTGAGGCCAGAAGTTTGAGACAAGCTTGGGCAACAAAACAAGACTCTGTCTTTGCAAAAAAATAAAGTAAGTCTAAAAAAATTTAAAAAATAGAATTTTAAAAAGTGTATGGGAGGATGTACATAGGTTATATGCAAATACTACGCCATTTTGTACACGGGACTTGAGCATCCATGGAATTTGGTATCTGTGAAATTTAGTATCCGTAGGAGAGCCTACAGCTAATCCCTTGAGGATACCAAAGGATGACTCTGTATGTAGGTGATGACATTAAAAACTTTTTTTCCCCGTTATTATAGTTTTCGGAAGTTGGATATTGAATCTTAGAGCCTGAATTTTGCTGTGAAAAAAGTTTGCATGGCCGGGCGCGGTGGCTCACGCCTGTAATCCTAGCACTTTGGGAGGCCGAGGCGGGCGGATCACGAGGTCAGGAGATCGAGACCATCCTGGTGAACACGGTGAAACCCCGTCTCTACTGAAAATACAAAAAAAAATTAGCTGGGCGTGGTGGCGGGCGCCTGTAGTCCCAGCTTCTAGGGAGGCTGAGGCAGGAGAATGGCATGAACCCAGGAGGCGGTGGAGCTTGCAGTGAGCAGAGATCACGCCACTGCACTCCAGCCTGGGCGACAGAGCGAAACTCCGTCTCAAAAAAAAAAAAAAAAAAGTTTGCAGATCTTTAAAAATCTCTGATAGAAGTGATAAAATAAGACTGTGATTGTTTTGTCTATGGTGACTCATTCTGTAAGTGGAAATTCAGTTAATGGTTTTAAAATGTCAGTAATTCATTTTTCAGGGTGGGTATAGTTTAGGAAGTGGCCAGTGTTATAAGTTGTTCATCTCTTGGCTGATAGGCCAGTAGTGTCCCCCATATGCAGATCACTATTTACTGCCGGGCCTGCCACACTACAAGGCTTGTGTCAATTAGTAACAGCATATGAGTCTGAGTATACATAATCTAATAACTGTAATTCATTAAAGTGTAATTTATTCAAACTGTATCATGAAATTGTGGCATTCTGAAGGTTTATAAGTGACAGGAGTGGTATTGAAGACCTCCAGGATTTGAATGCTGATTTCTATTTATTTACTGACTAGCTATAATAAAACCTCCTTATAAGGTTGTGAGAATTAAAGGAGGTAATGTGGGTAAAATTCTTAGTCCAGTGTTTAGCTTATAGTCAACACTCAATAATTGTTAGCTAGAAAATAGTTATAAGGGCCCGGCGCGGTGGCTCATGCCTGTAATCCCAGCACTTTGGGAGGCCGAGACAGGCAGATCACGAGGTCAGGAGATTGAGACCATCCTAGCCACCATGGTGAAACCCCGTCCCTACTAAAAATACAAAAATTAGCTGAGCATGGTGGCACGTGCCTGTAGTCCCAGCTACTCGGGAGGCTGAGGCAGGAGAATTGTTTGAATCAGGGAGGTGGATGTTGTAGTGAGCCAAGATCACGCCACTACACTCCAGCCTGGGTGATAGAGCGAGACTCTGTCTTAAAAAAAAGAAAAAGAAAAATGGTTATAAGTCAGCCTTCCATATATACCTGATTTCCATTGAATCACGTCTAATATTACAGCATCAGTTAGGTACCACTTGGCTTTCACTTCTTTTTATAAGAATTATCTGCTGGGCATGGTGGCTCACCCCTGTAATCCCAAGCACTTTGGGAGGCTGAGGCAGGCAGATCAACTGAGGTTAGGTGTTTGAGACCAGCTTGGTCCACATGGTGAAACCCTGTCTCTACTAAAAATACGAAAAAAATGAGCTGGACATGGTGGCGCACACCTGTAATCCCAGTTACTCGGAAGGCTGAGGCAAGAGAACCGCTTGAACCCAAGAAGGGGAGGTTGCAGTGAGCGTAGATGGCACCACTGCAATCCAGCCTGGAGACACAGTGAGACTCTCTCTCCCCCGCCCCCCCAAAAAATATTATTTATAGCATTATGAAATTAGGTTATTATAAGATTATTAAACATCCGATTATAGAAGAATTTAGGATAATCCTGTTCTAGACTCTTATTCAGCAAATATCTGCGGAGTTCCTACTGAGTAGTAGACACTGTGCAGCATGCTGGTGATAAGGTAGTAAAAGACAGAGTCCCTGCTCTCAGGGACCTTACTGTTTGATGAAGAAGGAAGACCAGCCAATTGACAAGTAATCATTAATGTCATGAGTATATTTATCAAACTCTTTTAGCAAACTCTTCCCTAAAATATGAACCCTTTGCCTATCCTGTGCATTTTGTTCTGTGCAAATGTTCATTAAGACTTAGCTTGTTGATATGAATCTATTTAAAGAACATTGTAAACCAGTTATAACCCATTTTAAGTTATTGGCTTTGTGATCTTTTTAGGAAAAAGAACAAATCACTGTAAGTCAGTTGTCCTTGGTAGATCTTGCTGGAAGTGAAAGAACTAACCGGACCAGAGCAGAAGGAAACAGATTACGTGAAGCTGGTGAGTAAAGCATAGTATTTATTTATTGCTCTAACTTTCAGAAACTTGCAACGCCAGTTTATTATCTGCTTATCAATGGGTGGGGGTTTTTTATTTTTTTTTTGAGATGGAGTCTTGCTCTGTCGCCCAGGCTGGAGTGTAGTGGCGCGATCTCGGCTCACTGCAAGCTCCGCCTCCCGGGTTCACGCCGTTCTCCTGCCTAAGCCTCTTGAGTGGCTGAGACTACAGGCGCCCGCCACCACGTCTGATTTTTTGTATTATTAGTAGAGACGGGGTTTCACTGTGTTAGCCAGGATGGTCTTGATCTCCTGACCTCATGATCCACCTGCCTTGGCCTCCCAAAGTGCTGGGATTACAGCCGTGAGCCACCGCACCTGGCCAGTGGGTGGTTCTTTGTTTTTTGTTTTTTTTTTTTTAGTTTTTATTTTATTGAGACGGTCTTACTCTGTTACCCAGGAGGGAATGCAGTGGTGTGATCATGGCTCATTGCAGCCTCAAACTCCTGGGCTCAGTTGATTCTCCCATTTCAGCCTTCTGAGTAGCTAGGACTACAGGTGTGCACCACCATGCCTGTCTAATTTTTAACAATTTTTTTGTAGAGATGGGTTCTCCTTATGTTGCCCAGGGTGGTCTCAAATTCCTGGGCTCTAGTAATCTGTCACCTTGGCCACCCCAAAGTCTTAGGATTACAGGAATAAACCACTGTAACCAGCCTCGATGGATGGTTTAAGCATAATTGTCCTCCATTAGATAATTTAGAGGCTAAGTTTATAATTATACTGGATTGGTATCAATCTGTTACAATACCCTGATTTCTTTAAGAATGAGGAAAGTTGTATTCAATTAGTCTGGGTGCGGTGGCTCACACCTGTAATCCTGGCAATTTGGGAGGCCAAGGCATGTGAATCACGTGAGCCCAGGAGTTCAAGACCAGCTTTGGCAACATGATGAAACCCCATCTCTACAAAAAATACAAAAAATTAGCTGGGTGTGGTGCATCTGTAGTTCCAAGCTACTTGGAGGCTGAGGTGGGAGAACTGCTTGAGCCCTGATATCACTATACTCCAGCCTGGACAACAGAGAAGCTGTCTCAAAATAAAAAAGTCTATTTTTAGTATTGTAGGTCAGTATTGGGTCCTTGGAATGTTATTTCAGTATTTATTAGTGGTAAAAATTGGCTTCTAGAGATGGGAAAATTCTGAACATAAGTCAATTGAAGGCTTTAAATAGATACATAGCCAATCTATATATGTGTTTTTTAAAATCTATGCATGTTTTGTCTTGTTGCCTTTTTGTAGTTTTTTAAAAAATTAATAGAGTTGTACATACTTTTTGGGTATATGTGATATTTTGATAGATGTATCCAGTGTGATCAAATCAGTGTAACTGGGTTTTCTGTCACCTTGCGTGTTGTGTTTTATGTTAATAACCATGTAGTGAGTACCTACTGTGTGCCAGGAATTAAACACAGATACAAAGGACACAGTCCTGCTGGGGAGAGCCCATCCTAGTAGAGGAGATCGGTAGATAAACTAGATTTTCTGAGTAGAGTATGATGGGAGTGCAGGGTAGGGCTGCCTAAACAAATCTGGGAGTAGGAAGGTGACAAATTGAGTAGGAGTGAACTGTATGAAGAAGGATAGGATTAAAGGCAACATTTCTGTCCCAGGAGGCAGTTGCTTAGTCCTGAGATAATATGGCAGAGTCAAAGTAGCTGAAGTAGAGGATGTAGGTTGGTGAACTATGAGAACTGAGACAGGAGAGAAAGCCAAGGTCATGAAGACCCTTGTCTTTCATATCAAGAAGTTTGAATTTTATCTTGAAGGAATAATGTTAGCTGCCAACTATTAAGGGTCTAGTGTGTATTGTAGTATCTAGATACAATAGATAGGTAGGATTGTATCATACCCATTTTTCAGATGAGGAAATGGGTTTGGGAAGGTTAAATTTCTCAAGGCTGGAGCCAGGTTGGTTGGACTTTCACAGCTTGTGTCTTTATACTGTGTCATACAGCCTCCCCTTAAAGAAGGATTAGTCTTTTAGAAAGATCATTTTGCCAGTGTAGAGAAATAATTTACCGGGGTGAGCCTGAATATATGAAAGAGCAGTTAGGAGCCTTTTGCAGCAATTCAGGCAAGCAATTGTGTGACCTGGAGGCAAAGGTCAGACAACACTGAGAGCTACTTAGGAAGTAGGTCCACCTGAATGTGGAGAATAAGGAGGTGTTTGATTGAGGAGAAGCGGTTTTAGGAGCAGGTGTAGGCAGTTAATGAGTTGTGTTTGAAATGTTCAATTTATGCAAGTGAAAGTGCCTTGTAATTGGATGCAAAGGTACATGGATTTGGAAGGAGAGGGATTTGACTTGAGGTTTGTAGGTTTAGGCTTTGCCAGTAGAAAAATGATTGAAGCAATTGGGTGAGATAAAATAATTCATAGCGAATAGAGAGGAACAAGCTGAGAGCAGAAGCTTGAGGAACAACAGGCCCTTGATTATTAGCTTGGGAAGGACAGAGAAGGGTGATAACTAAAAGGGATTTGAGGGATTATGCAACGATGAAAAAATACGCACACACATTGTGTATGTACATTAGAAGACAGTAAAGACTTGAGTTTATTCATATGCTGAAGAGATGTTTAAGTCCAGCGGTGACAAATGGGGCCTTTAGAGCTGCCCCTACCCTGGGCCAAAGGACCCTTACAATTTGTCTGAATCACTTGAATTTAATGAGAGTGGACTGTGTGTGTGCTGTCTGTCATTGTCTACCCAGTGCCGCTTACCTACTAGGTGTTAATAAACATGAAAGTGATGATTATTGGTGGAGCAAGATCCCAGAAGTGGCAGGAAAATCTGAATCTAGATCCAAGAGGAAGGATTAACTTTGATGGGACAAGAGTTGGCTTGGGAAGAAAGTTAAAACTTGAAGTTTTGGATGCTTTGGGGAAAAGCTAGAAAGGACTGTTAGTGTAAATATGGGTAAGGTGCAGGTGTGACAAGAGTTAGGGAGTGAGAGCAGAAAAGGATATTGTAGTTGGGGCATATGGCAGAGGCTCCAGGTTCTTAGAGGTGGTACACTTCTGAGGGATAGGGTTTGGCCTGTTAGCTGTAATGGAATAGAGATAAAGATTTGCCAGAGTTGGGACATTGGGACCCTGTGACTACAGCATATGAGAATGATTGTTGTTCTCATGGATACTGAAATAAACCAGGGGCTGGCATGCAGGAGGAACATTTCAAGGCAATAGGGAGGAGCTAGGAAAATGTTGCTGGCCTCTCCCTCTGTTTACCATACTTGTAGAATGTCAGCCTTTAGAAAACAAATAGCTTTTTTTTATTCCAAAAGTCTACAGGGCTGCAGCAGGAGATAAACTGTTAGGTTGCCGGGCTGTATGCCATGGATGTAGGGTGAAGCCTGTGGACCTTTCCTGGTATAGTATTTCTGAAGGTATAGCACAGAGAGAATTACAGAGAAAACCAATTGCATTGAAATGTGTTTTAAAAGTATTCTTAAGTTTGTCATACAGTAATTTGTGTGCTTCTTTATTAATACCTTAAAGACACAGCAGCAGGTCTGATTAAATAAATGCAGGGTAATGATGAACATAAATATCTTGATGAGCAACAAACTGTAATGTGCTATAAAAATATCTGTAGTTTGTATTGATACCAATTACAGGTACTACTAATGCTGTGATTTTTGGCCTGCATTCATAATTGAAGGAACTAGTGAATTCCAGTTAGAGTTTGGTAAAAATAAATAATGTAATTTATTTTCCATCTAAGTATGCAGACACCCCATAATGTTCCCCCGGACAACGTCGACCTCAAGTTAAGAACCCCTGACCACTAGGGAAAACTATCAATGGATTATTTTGTGAGAGATTTGAAGTTGCAGGGAAATCTGTTAATAAGAACATGTGTTCCTGAGAGCACAGTGGAAGAAGAAAGAACATTAGGAGTTTGGGTCAAGGAACATAAATCATGAATCATGGAATATTACAGAGGTACAGATGAGTTCTCTATTTTGGGAGTTGTATCCAAGATCCTCTGTATCCTTGGGAGGCCAAGGGTAAAAGCATAATCGAGTTAGCTGACCTCAATCAAAGTTCCATAATGAACTCATTCTCATGGGGTCTAATCAGATGAGAGCTGCATTCTTGAAAGCTTGCTTAGACTGTTAGACTTGCCTTGGCTCAGAAATCCAAATAAGAGCGGTCAGAAGTAACAAGTATGCCACCTAAGAAATCCTTGCTGAGATGTAGAGGGCACAGAGTTAGCTGATTCCAAAGACATTTGACCGTTAGAAACAGCAAGAGAACCCTTGTAGATGCAGGGAGAGCTTCAGACTCTTGCATGCTTCCTATGAAAATCTAATACCTGGTTATCTGAGTTGGAATGATTTCATCCCAAAACCACACCCCCTAAGCCTCAACCCATCTGTGTAAAAATTGTCTTCCGTGAAACTGGTCCCTGGTGCCAGAAAGGTTGGGGACCTGCTGCTTTAGAGAATATATTTTATTTATTTATTTATTTATTTTGTTATTTTTATTTTTTAGCCACATAAAAGGCAGCACACTTATTTGGAAAACAATAATTTCAAAATCATCTCCTGAACTCAGAATCGATGGGTCAGGGTAGACACCCTAAGTACACAGGTGAAATCTTCATTAATTGTTCACTTATTAAGTACAAATTTAAATTAATGGATTGTGTACAGCAGTGTTTTTCCACATTTCCCTGATAAGAATCATTTGGAGTGCTCTGTAAACACAGCTTCACTGGAGATTAATCCCATCAAATTGATTTAGTGGCTCTGGGATAGGCCAGTAATTTGGAAATTTTTATTTTTACAAATGCTTCCTGATGATGACCAAGTCCAAAGAAATTTGAGAAACACTGATCTGGAACATAACTTTCAGTTTTCTCTAAAGTTTTTAAGTCTTGAACTACTGATCATCTTAGAGATAACCCACCGAAAAGTCTTCTCCAATCCAGTTTTATGAAAGAAAGCTCTTTAGAACATTTGGTTTGATAAAATTTTTTCAAAGCACCAGAAGTATTTTACTTTGGCTTTTTAAATTTCTGGCCCATCCGTTCTAGTTCACGTTTTCTTGAAGAATCCATCTTCTTTGAGTTGAGCCATAGCAATCTAATCATTTTTAAAAAATAATTGGTTTCTTATTAAAGGACTGTGACATTTACTAGCCGTTGCTTGCTTTTGTCTTGCTCCCATCTCCCTGAAACTTCTTAAGAAATGACTCAATATTCTGGCCTTTCCACCTTAAATCTCATACTGACCACGCCGTGTATGCCAGCCTGGATCTCTTCGTTTTCTTTAACTGGTCCAACTCCCTTTGGTGTCCCCGTCAAGATAATATCTCCTTCTTCCAAGGTCATGATCTTAGAAACATGGTTGATGATGTAGGGGGATGGAAAAAATCATGGAGGATGTCTCACCCCCCTGTCTTGAGTTCGCTGTTGACTTGGAGCCACAGCCTCGGGTTGGGAGGATCAGGGATTTTCTCCTTGGGCACAAATGTGCTGACCGGGCAGGAGTCCGTAAAGCTCTTAGCCAGAGCCCAGAGCAGCCCCTTCTTCTCACACTCGTCCTGCACGTCCCTGGCAGTCATGTCCAGGCACAGGGCATAGCGGCTAATGTAGTCCATAGCTGTGCGGCCATGCTTGCCCATCAGCACGCCCAACTCCAGCTTGTGTTGCAAGTTGGCGACTGTATGCGGGCATGTGGATGGGCGAGCCCTCAGGTGTGTAGGCCATGGACAGTTTCAGGAACAGCATGGGCTCATTCAACACCATGCTGTCATCTCCCTGGCGTGGTCCCCGAAGTTCCTCCCCATGCAGATGATATTGTTCCCCACCCCAAGAAGCGGGACAGTGGCCGGGGGTCGCCATGATTCCTGCCAATCCCTAGAGAATATATTTTAATATGAGGATATTAAACATCTGTATCAAAGATATTCCTTCAGAGAATTTAGGATTTGGAAGAAACCTTATAGTCATTAACTGTAATGTTGCATTTTGTGGAAAATCCTGTTGATAGAATCCCTGAAGGATGGCTGTTTAACCTTCCCAGAAATACTGCTATTGAAAGAGAGCCTGGACCATGCATAGACATCTCTTTATACTGAGCCACAAAAATTTGTTATTTATAATTTCTATCTAATAGTTATTTGAAGTTGAGATTTTATAGGCAAACAGAACACACTTTAGCTACTATATTGTTGTTCTAAAATAGCGTCTATATATATTTTTCTGTCAGGTAATATTAATCAGTCACTAATGACACTAAGAACATGTATGGATGTCCTGAGAGAGAACCAAATGTATGGAACTAACAAGGTAAGCAGCAGCCTTCTTTGATCTTTTGTATAGTTTCATTTGTGTGCATTTTTTTGTGTAACACATTTGGATTTGAATGTCTTTGTAGATGGTTCCATATCGAGATTCAAAGTTAACCCATCTGTTCAAGAACTACTTTGATGGGGAAGGAAAGGTGCGGATGATCGTGTGTGTGAATCCCAAGGCTGAAGATTATGAAGAAAACTTGGTAATTTTAATGTATTTGTCCTATAAAGTCTTGAGTTTTTCTCGGGAAAACAGTTATTTGGATGAGAAGAATGATATTTTGAATGTTTTATAAATTGATAGAGAACCATTGATTGTAGAAGTAAACTAGGCTTGGTGTGGTGGCTCATGCTTGTAATCCCAACACACTGGGAGGCTGAGGTGGGGTGATCAGTTGGGCCTACCTGGGAGGTTGAAGCTGCAGTGAGTCGTGTTCATGCCACTGCACTCCAGCCTGGTGACAGTGAGACTGTGTCTCACATAAATGAAAATAAGCAATCTTTGTTTCATGTAGTCATTTCTGGGACTTGGATATCCTTATTTTTTTTTAAACTCCATTTGTTTTGTGTTTTAGCAAGTCATGAGATTTGCGGAAGTGACTCAAGAAGTTGAAGTAGCAAGACCCGTAGACAAGGCAATATGTGGTTTAACGCCTGGAAGGCGATACAGAAACCAGCCTCGAGGTCCAATTGGAAATGGTATGATTTGGTGTCGTATCATTTGTCCACTCATCGGTCTGTCTCTTTCTCTCTTTTTTCAAAAAAATTATTTCATATAAGAGAAATGTTTACATACCTTCTGAAGAACCAAGCACATAATAATTTGAGCAAAATTTAAATGAGCTTATTTTGCATACTATGATTCTCATTTTTAGGGAAGTAAACTTATATCAGCTCAAGAAATTGCAATGATTAGTTGGACTGGGGCTGTATTCAGTGTTAAACTTGTTTAAATAAGCTCTTTCTCTCCTATGTAACTTTTTGTAATTTTCTGTAATTCAATACAGAACCATTGGTTACTGACGTGGTTTTGCAGAGTTTTCCACCTTTGCCATCATGTGAAATTTTGGATATCAACGATGAGCAGACACTTCCAAGGCTAATTGAAGCCTTAGAGAAACGACATCACCTACGACAAATGATGATTGATGAGTTTAACAAACAATGTAAGGGCAAAACTATTTGCAATAATTTTATTTAGTTAATTTTTTGTTTTGTTTTTTTTTGAGACACAGTTTCACTCTGTCCCCCAGGCTGGAGTGCAGTGGTACAATCTCGGTTCACTGCAACTTCTGCCTCCCGGGTTCAAGCGATTCTCCTGCCTCAGCCTCCCAAGTAGACTACAGGCACATGCCACCATGCCTGGATAATTTTTGTACTGCTAGTAGAGACGGGGTTTCGCCATGTTGGCCAGGCTGGTCTCAAACTCCTGACCTCAAGTTATCCGCCCGCCTCGGCCTCCCAAAGTGCTGGGATTACAGGCATGAGCCACCACTCCCGGCCAGTTTGCAATAATTGTAACTTCTGAAATTGAATGTATTTTCAATGAATCTGAGTTTATATGGTAGATTTCATCTTTAAGGAAGTTAAAGAAAATTATGTCTTTGTACCTTTGAAGCACTCAAGGCATTGTTTGATTAGAATGACAAGGGATTTTTCCACAGCTCTTTTTTGTATTCTAAGGAAGTCAAAAAGAAAAAAGTGAGCGTGTGTTCTTTCTTTTGTTTTTTACCAACAGTGATGGAGACACAAAGAAATATTTTTTAGTTTCCCTTGTCTACATAGTAGGGATTGTAATTGTTTCTATTTCAGGATGTGTTGTAAAAATAAATAAGATAAAGTATTGAAATCCTGTAGAACAGGTAAGCTCTGGTACACAGTGAATGTATCTCAGTGAATGAATGTATCTACTTTTTTTTTTTTTTTTTTTGAGACTGAGTCTCGCTCTGTTGCCGAGGTTGGAGTGTAACAGTGCAATCTTGGCTCCCTGCAACCTCCATCTCCCAGGTTCAAGCAATTCTGCCTCAGCCTTCTGAGCAGCAGGGATTACAGGTGCATGCCACCGCACCCAACTCATTTTTGTATTTTTAGTAGAGACGAGGTTTCACCATGTTGGTCAGGCTGATCTCAAACTCCTGACCTCGTGATCCACCCACCTCAGCCTCCCAAAGTGCTGGGATTACAGACATGAGCCACCACGCCTGGCTGTGCTATTTTTATTATCATTATTCATTTGAATCTTTACCAAAAAGTTGTGAGATAAAGTGATATTTAAATTTCCATACTGAAATGAAATTTGCTCAGAAATATTAATTAACTTGCCTAAGTCATAACTAGTAAGTGATGTACCAGGGATTTCAGCTCAGGTTTAATTAATCCCAAATGTCGTGTTATTTCTATTTTGCATTTGTTGTTGTGAAGCAAAGTACCTGTAAGGATTGGGAAGAGAATGTTATAGTACACAATGAAAGACTTGAATATTTTTTTTAGCATTTAACAGAAAGCTTCTGTGACTATCTTGTCAATTTGAGAATTAAGCTCCTGATTTCCCTCTAAACTTGTTTTCTCCTTATACACTGATTCTCACAGAGATTTGCTGAATAACTACATTTTATCTAGTGTCTGCTAACAAGTTGATATCATTGTTTGTTTTAGAACTGGTGTAAAACTTGGCCTGTGTGTTTTTGTTTCAGCTAATGCTTTTAAAGCTTTGTTACAAGAATTTGACAATGCTGTTTTAAGTAAAGAAAACCACATGCAAGGGAAACTAAATGAAAAGGAAAAGATGATCTCAGGACAGAAATTGGAAATAGAACGACTGGAAAAGAAAAACAAAACTTTAGAATATAAGGTTTGTTTTGACATTATTATGATAGATGTATGTGCTGGTGTTTTAGCACTGGTCTCTGAAGGAGCTATTATGCTCCAGTGGCCTGTAAATGCTGCTTATTAAGAGTTCTTGATCGGGTGCGGTAGCCCACACCCGTAATCCCAACACTTTGGGAGTCTGAGGTGGCCGGATCATCTGAGGTCAGGAGTTCAAGAATGAGCCTGGCCAACATGGCGAAACCTCATCTCTACTGAAAAAGTACAAAAATTAGCTGGGTGTGGTGGCGAGCGCCTGTAATCCCAGCTACTCAGGAGGTTGAGGCAGGAGAATCACTTGAACCCAGGAGGTGGAGGTTGCAGTGAGCCAAGCTTGAGCCATTGCACTCCAGCCTGGGTGACAAGAGCCAAGACTCCGTCTCAAGAAAAAAAAAGGTTTCTCAGGCTGAGTGCAGGGCTCATGCCTGTAGTCTCAGCCATTGGGAGGCCAAGGCAGGCAGATCACTTGAGCCCAGGAGTTCCAGACCAGACTGGGCAACATGGCGAAATCCCATATCTACAAAAAAATTAGCCAGACATGGTGGTGCACACCTGTAGTCCCAGCTACTCAGAAGGTTGAGATGGGAGAATAGCTTGAGCCTGGGAGGTTGAGGCTGCAGTGAGCTGGGATTGCACGACTGCACTCCAGCCTAGATGACAGAGCAAGAGCCTGTCTCAAAAAAAAGGTCTCAATTGGTTATTTACTAATCCTCATCCCATGCTAAGGAGGAAATGTGAGTGAAATGAAGAATCATATGTTCTTTAATTTTATGAGAGTTTTAACAGTTGAAAAGGATATTCTCTGACCCAAACAAGGGAGCTTTCCAGAGCTTAGCTTTGGTTGTAGCTTGCTTTTTGATTTATTAGAAATATTTCCTTAGTATGCTGTTTTTAATGAGATAAATGATTAAATGAAATGATATAAAAGTGCCAGGATAGTGCCTTGAACATAACAGATACTCAGTAAAGCTTAATTTGATCTGTATTTGGTTTACAAATCAGATTTTAAAAGTATAAACTCAGGATTAATCTCTTACTATGGGGTAGAAGGGAATACCGTTTTGTTGAGAAGCATTGTAGCACTTTGTAATATGTTTGTTCTCTCATTTACAGAGGGTCATTTAGAGGTTTGGTGGGGGTACACATTCATAAGAGAAGTTAGTCTCAACCAATATAGTTTTTTTTTAATTCTGAAAATAGCCTAAAAACTAAATTTTAGGCCTTAATTTTAGAAGAAAGTAATTTTCACATGAAGTTAGTTATAAATGTCTTTGGGTGAGGAACTTGTTTAACGTGTTTTCATTTCTGAGAATGGGGGTGGGAATTCAGATGAAATGTTAGAGAAAAAGTGCTTTCTCCATGATTTTTCTTTCCACAAATATGCTTGCATAAGCAAATTAAGGAAGATTATTTTATAGTGACATGAAATGTTTATATGCCAAATATTGAACATAGTGGTCTACCTTCCTAGATTGAGATTTTAGAGAAAACAACTACTATCTATGAAGAAGACAAACGCAATTTGCAACAGGAACTTGAAACTCAGAACCAGAAACTTCAGCGACAGTTTTCTGACAAACGCAGATTAGAAGCCAGGTTGCAAGGCATGGTGACAGAAACGACAATGAAGTGGGAGAAAGAATGTGTGAGTATCATTTGGGTAGTGCTTGTCTCAGAGTCGGATGATTTATTTTACATTGTAGTTAGGTTCAATATTTTGAATTATTGTATTTGTGGTAGAGTTTTGGTGATGGTCGTTAACTCTCAGGAAGAATTGGAGAACTGTCATTTTTAGGAAATAAAGTGATTGGGTAATCTGGTGTACTCGTTTGCTGTGATTGAATGATAATATACATTGCCACTGATAATCTGTAGGAGCGTAGAGTGGCAGCCAAACAGCTGGAGATGCAGAATAAACTCTGGGTTAAAGATGAAAAGCTGAAACAACTGAAGGCTATTGTTACTGAACCTAAAACTGAGAAACCAGAGAGACCCTCTCGGGAGCGAGATAGAGAAAAAGTTACTCCAAGATCTGTTTCTCCGTCACCTGTGCCTGTAAGTTATTTGTAATTGTGTAGTAACTTTGTACTACAGATATTTTGTTCAGATTATATGACTAGTTCTATGAGAATTTTTACATTTTTATAATACTTACATTTCTGAAATTTCTCTTTAAAAACATTTTAAAATTT
This sequence comes from Colobus angolensis palliatus, assembly GCF_000951035.1. Classification (NCBI taxonomy): domain Eukaryota; kingdom Metazoa; phylum Chordata; class Mammalia; order Primates; family Cercopithecidae; genus Colobus; species Colobus angolensis. Next base: position 1,593,800 of record NW_012115043.1, on the reverse strand, counting down.
AGAATAAACACAAATTTAGCACAAAAAATTAGTACAAATAATTATTTGTAATGTAAAGTCTTCATGTGCTAACATTATAGAAAAGTAATGAATTGTTTCTGTCAGTTTTTCAGTCTTGCTCATTAATTTTTCTCCAATTTTTCTAGCTTTCTAGTAACTATATTGCTCAGATTTCCAACGGCCAGCAACTCATGAGCCAGCCACAGCTACATAGGCGCTCTAACTCTTGCAGCAGCATTTCTGTAGCTTCCTGTATTTCGGAATGGGAGCAGAAAATTCCTACGTACAACACACCTCTCAAAGTCACATCTATTGCAAGGCGTAGGCAGCAGGAGCCAGGACAAAGCAAAACTTGTATCGTATCAGACAGAAGGCGAGGGATGTACTGGACTGAAGGCAGGGAGGTGGTTCCTACATTCAAAAATGAGATAGAAATAGAAGAGGATCATTGCTGCAGGGTTAGTGCCAGTATTATTTTAATGCATTGTAGCGATAGATTTTATCTTCTTTGTTTTTTGTAACTTGTGTCTGAAAGTTCATTGGAAAAATGGTTGGGCTATAGTATAAAGAAGGTAAAATCTTCTCTAACTGAGAAATTATTCTCAGTTAATTTGAAAGATTGACTCACTGAAATTGAGGACTGGCTCTTCATCTGAAAAAGCCTAAACACATCTGGCAGCAGAAGTGTGTTTAGTGAATACAGGTCAATTTGGTGCATCCCAGAGTAGTGTGAGCTTTTCAGTTGCATAAGCTAATAAGCTTTGCACAAAATTGGTGACTGTGTTTTAAAGCATACTTTCCATATTTTTCTTTTGGTTCCCCTTCCCCAAATTAGATTTTTTGTACCTCCTTTCGAGCCCTAGTTTTAAAAATTGTTTTCCCAAATTTTTATTTTGAAAAATTTCAGACCCAAAGCAAAGTAGAAAGAATAGTATGGTAATGTCTTTCCCTCCTTGACTAAGTTTACCAGTTGTTACTTGATATAGATACATAAACTTTTTTCCCCTAAACCTTGTAAAAGGAAATCACAGACTTAGAGACACTTAACCTCTAAGAATAAGGACATTGTACTACCTAGCCACAATCTTTATCACATCCAAGAAAATCAACATTAATTAAATAATTATCCTCTATTGGGACATTATGCAGTTGTCCCAAAATTGGCTTTTCTTTTTTAAGACAGGGTCTCACTCTGTCACCCAGGATGCAGTGCAGTGGCATGTTTATGGCTCACTGCAGCCTCAGTCTTCCTGAGCTGAAGTCATCCTCTCACCTCAGTCTCCCGAGTAGCTGAGACTACAGGCATGCCACCATGCTGATTTTTTATTTTCAGTAGAGACAGGGTCTGACCATGTTTCCCAGGCTGGTGTTGAACTCTTGAACTCCAGCAATCCTCCTGTCTTGGCCTCCAAAGGTGCTGAGATTACAGGCAAGCCACTGCACCCAGCCAGCTTTTTCTTCAATCCATGATATGAAAGTGTATGCATTGCATATTATGATTATGTCTTTTATCTCTTTTAATATAAAATAGTGTCACCCTGTCCCCCTACTTTTTTTATTTTTATGATATTGACTATTTTCACTGAAGAGTCTAGGCCGGTTATTTTAAAACTACTGATTTCCATGCCCAATAAATTGCTTTTAATCGAGGCATTTATCTCAATTAACAAGGACTTTGTCTCACATTCAAGGGTATTTAAATAAATTTACTTTCATATTTCTCTTCTTAAAGATAAAGGTAAAGTTTCTTTTGAATCTGAATAAATGGACCAAGTTAATGTTTGTGAATTTTATATTTAGTAAAATCTTAACAAAGCTCTTTTAGAATTTTTCTTCTAAATCTTACAGTTAACGTTTACTTCAGATTTTCTTATGTAAGTCAGGGTATAGATGAATGTTCATTTAGGTGGCCCAAATTCCTGATTATTAAGGGATGGTGACGAATCCGAAGTTATTTACCAGAGAAACCGATGATTCTAAAGTCTCTTTAAGTTCTTGGCAGATTTTTCCTTAAACATTTTTAGACAGCAAATTAGGTAAATGGTCATTCTGACCAACTCTAGTCAGTCATTTTATGACAGTTTATAGGCTGAAAACTATTCAAGCCTTGCTTATGCCTTGCAAACAGTAATGAGATATCTAATTTGGCTATGAGATATTTAAGGGAATTTACTAGAGATTCTTACGTGAAATCAAACTATTTAGAAGTGCAGCAGAAAAGTTACTATAAGGTTAGTATCTGTGCGTCTAAGTTTGTTGGTCAAAAATTATGTCAGGTGGACTAAATTTATACTTGAGTGAGGAAAAAAATTTAAATATTTATTTCATAAATGCCAGTAGATCATATGGATTATCATCTTTCTGAAGCTTGTTTCATCATATGTTTACTGTTAAATGTTTGAAGAAAACCCTCACTTTTGCTAAATGGTAGATGATAAGGACCAGACTTTCGTGTCAACATTAAATAAATCATTGTCAGAATGAAATGTTTCCTGTTTGTCTTGAGGCTCAGCATCTTTAATGGCAAACTGTATTGCCCATGTCTTAGAGCTGTCACTAGTGCTGCATTTGTATGACTATATAGGGAAAATGATTCAATTCCTCAGATGTGCATTTTGAAATTGAGGTCTTCATATTTGACTAGCTTTGACGGATTTGGCCTGTGATAGACTTTTTCCATTTGCTTACAGTTTTGTTTTTTGGGGTTTTTTTGTTGTTGTTTGTTTTTTGTTTTTTTTTGAGATGAGGTCTTCATCTGTTGCCCAGGTTGGAGTGCAGTGGCGTCATCTAGGCTCACTGCAGCCTTGACCTTCCAGGCTCAAGCAGTTGTTCTACCTCAGCCTCCTGAGCAGCTGGGACCACAGACATGTGCTATCACACCTGGCTAATTTTTAAATTTTTTGTAGAAATTTACACAAAATTTAAATTTTTTGTAGAAATTTGTAGAAATCACCCAAGATCAAAAGACACCCGAGAAATTCTTCTTACGTTGCCTAGGCTGGTCTCGGGTGATCCTTCTCCTACCTCAACCTCACAAATGTTGGAATTACAGGTGTGTGCCACTGCACCCAGCCCCGTTTTCAGTTTTACAAACAGGAGATGTTCATAAAACACCAGAGATAATCCATTGCTTCAAACTATAACTATGGCATATATGTGAAATATTATTTTCTTAGGCTGAATGTGCTTAACTTAACTTTCCCAGATTTACATGACATTTGACTGGAAGCAACTTGTTTGTTTTTGAGGCAGGGTCTCATTCTGTTGCCCAGGCTGGAGTGCAGTGGTGCGATCTTGGCTCACTGCAATCTCCGCCTCCTGGTCTCAAGTGATCCACCCACCTCAGCCTCCTGAGTAGCTGGGACTACAGGCACGTGTCAGCAAGCCCAGCTAATTTTTTTGTGTATTTTTTTGTAGAGTCTGGGTTTCACCGTGTTGCCTAGGCTGTACTTGAACTTCTGAGTTCAATTGATTCCTCCACCTCGGCCTTCCAAAGTGCTGAGATTACAGGCATGTGCCACCATGCCTGGCCTGGCAACTAGTTTTTTATTGTATGGTAAGAGACTGATTTGACAGTGTATTATTTATTTGTTTCTTGGAATCTGTGTGAAATGTTTGGGGGAAAAATTAGTTGGTATATTGTAGCCATTATTGTATTTGAACTTTTCATAAGTTCTATTATGAGGTTTTAAAATCTTAACTGAAAGCACTCAGAAGTATTTCACATTTCTTTAATCATTTTATTCATATGGTTCTTATACCTTATGTTCTTTGGATTGTTTTCTGTTTCGTTTAGAAACCTAGAGAATGTATAGGGCTTTCATTCATCTTATTGAAGATTTTAACAGCGTTGTGGACATAATAGATTACCTCTCAATAGCAGGGATAAATAATGGTGTTTGATCAAAAATACGAAATGAGTTGTTTGTCCTGAACGACCCCCAAGCAGGAAAGACTTGCAGCATTACCAGAATTGTTTCTTTTATCCTTTGTTGAAAGGGAAACTCCCAGGTAGAATGTGTAACATACAAGTTGGTGTTAAAGATGTTTGTTGGTTTTGTGTTTAAATGCAAAGATGTTTAAATTACTTGCATAAAATATTTAGCTTTGGAAAGGTTTGCTATGATACTGTCATCAACTAATGTAGCTGAACCTGCTGCACTTCTAATAATACCCTTTAATTAATTATGGGTTATGCTTGTTTCTCAGTTCCTCTTTCAACCTGATCAGAACGCACCACCAATTCGTCTCCGACACAGACGATCACGCTCTGCAGGAGACAGATGGGTAGATCATAAGCCCGCCTCTAACATGCAAACTGAAACAGTCATGCAGCCACATGTCCCTCATGCCATCACAGTATCTGTTGCAAATGAAAAGGCACTAGCTAAGTGTGAGAAGTACATGCTGACCCACCAGGAACTAGCCTCCGATGGGGAGATTGAAACTAAACTAATTAAGGTAAACTAATTTTCATGGGAGCATAAAATATATTAAAAAATTCAGCCGGGCGCGGTGGCTCAAGCCTGTAATCCCAGCACTTTGGGAGGCCAAGACGGGCGGATCACGAGGTCAGGAGATCAAGACCATCCTGGCTAACC
>NW_012115043.1:1588349-1588759 GCF_000951035.1 Colobus angolensis palliatus | reverse complement strand
AAAAGTCCATTTGTCCTGCTACCCCTTTGGTGACACACAGGCAGTGTCAACTGGAACATCAATGAGTATTTGATATAACCTTTTTGTTAGCAGAAAATTAGTCACTGCTTAGGTTTTAAGTCCGCCAAACTGGGACTAAGTATGCTTTAAATAGGTGTAGATTCTTCCGTTTCTTAGAATTCTAGATCCATGATGTACTTTAATTTTTTAAATGACTGTATATTTAGCTTTAACCACTACTTAAAAAGTAAATCTAGGCCGGGCGCGGTGGCTCAAGCCTGTAATCCCAGCACTTTGGGAGGCCGAGACGGGCGGGTCACGAGGTCAGGAGATCAAGACCATCCTGGCTAACACGGTGAAACCCCATCTCTACTAAAAAAATACAAAAAACTAGCCGGGCGAGGTGGCGG
>NW_012115043.1:1582749-1588213 GCF_000951035.1 Colobus angolensis palliatus | reverse complement strand
AAGATAAAAAAACAAAAACAAAATAAAACCTATGTTAAAATTTGACCCATCAGAATTACTCAGTGTTGAGCTGCCTAAAGCTGTTTTCCAGAAAGAAGAGACTTGCTTGCCTATAGAAGAATACTCCTTTGATCGTAGAGCCAGTGAATAATCAGGAAAGTAAAAGATAATACCAAAAAAAAAAGCTTTTTATTTCAAGTTCAATTTAGAGTTTTTGTTCTTATTATAGTTAGCTACAAATGAGATTATGCTGTCATTTGAATATGGGCAACAGGGGCCACTCAGAGAAGAAGGTACCATGCCTTAGAGCATGTAGAAATTTCCAGCAAATTTCTTGATCCTTAGCGCAGTTTAGTTTTTAAATTACAGGTAGAGCAAAAGGAATATTTGTTTCTGCAATTATGAATGTTGCTGATTACATTGTATTGGACTTCTTTTGTTTGTGAGAGATACGTACTCAAATTTCTAAATTATTTTGATAGTACAGACTCAGCAAGTACCAAGTACTATCTGATTTTGTGGATGGGAATTTCTATAAAATAGAATCATGAGAACAATTTGAAATATACATGTGTGTTTTTCATTTGGGTGTATCAATGTATAACAGTGACCTTTTCTTTTGGCTTTAGGGTGATATTTATAAAACAAGGGGTGGCGGACAATCTGTTCAGTTTACTGATATTGAGACTTTAAAGCAAGAATCACCAAATGGGTAAGTAACCATCAAAAATCTCTGTATAAAAGTTGGTCATTTTCTTAGCTGCTCATTTTTTGAGGAACAGAACAGCCTGTGAAATATATCATTAATTCTCCAAAGGGATATAGATAGTATTTCCCTACTTCTAATATTTTTCCTCTTCTTAGATGCAAAAATAATTGTTGCATCATGTTTCCCCTTTTTCAGTAGTCGAAAACGAAGATCTTCCACAGTAGCACCTGCCCAACCAGATGGTGCAGAGTCTGAATGGACCGATGTAGAAACAAGGGTAGGGGAAAAATTAAACATTTCTCTGCTTACTAAAATTAGGTTTGTCACGTTTTAAACCCCACAGCTCTAGATTTTTATGCTCTTTGAAAATGCTGAGGTATAATCTCACATTGCCAGTGCACCATGTAGGCCTATTCCTAGAATAACAAGAATCTACTTCATCAGGAACCCCCTTGCAACTGTTACTCCTGAGGAGAAGCTCTTGGAACGAACATGGGAAGGTAGGGGTCAGGAGGCTAAGCTATGGCCTTAGCCACCAACTCTCTTCACGAACTTATCTAAAATGAGATAAGTTACCTAGATGATCTCTAAAGACGCCTTCTGACTCACAACATTTGTGGCCTATGCCAGAAATTAATTATTAATTACGAGTGACTGGTGTTTTAACATAAGAGTCTTTGCTGAACTAGAAAGCAATATTGCATTTCACCTAGGTGTAGAGCCTGCTAAATAACTGTGTTTTACAGACTATTGAGAGGAGCTGATCTTTTTCCTCTTGTCATTTTCCTCTCAGTGTTCCGTGGCTGTGGAGATGAAAGCAGGATCACAGCTGGGACCTGGATATCAGCATCACGCACAACCCAAGTGAGCACTGACTGTAACTGGGGTCTTGCTGTGTGCTTTTTTCCTCCTCTGGTCTTTACGTTATTCTACCATCTATCCACTTGTTGTTTAGAACAAATATATGGTTTTGGTTTTCCCCTTGGACTGTCTGGGCCCCCACGGGCAGACTGCAGTAGGCAGCTGGAATGCTGAGAGCCTCAGAAGGCTGGATAAGAGCAATCAGAGCTGCAAGGCAGGCAGTGGTGGAAGATTGGTTGCTCTTGTTCATATTCTGCCAACCCTCATAAAGCTTTCTGAGGCCGAACTGAGAGTACCTCTAAAGAAGGAAGGCTACAGGCTTAAGTTGGGGACTAGACAGCTTTGTGTAAATCATTGTTTTCTGACTTGCTTCTTGGTCTTGGTGTAGCATTAAGTGTTCACTAAAGTAAATAACACTGAATGGAAGAATTTATAGTAGGGAAGGAATTGTACCTTTTCCTCTTCTGTTAAACTCATACTCAGGAGTCTGACCCAGTCTTTTTCCATATTTTAATAAAATCCCTTCTTTACAAATACATACATACATATATATAAAATGCTATAAACATATATATATGTATATATTTTACATTCCACATTTTAAACATTTACATTCCTTAGTGAGCAATTTAGAAAATTGTTGCAGCAGGATAAAGATGGGAAATCCTGTTTTCTAAATTTAATACTAAGATAAGCATATTTTAGAAAAGTTGTTTGCTTTCTCAGAGGGACTTCTCAAAGGCCTTCTAAAGACTGATTTGCTATGAATGTGTTACTAATTGCAAAGTTCAACTCTAAGTGCTGGTTGTTATGTTTTAGGCGCAAAAAGCCATGAACTGACAGTCCCAGTAGTGAAAGAACATTTTCATTTGTGTGGATGATTTCTCGAAAGCCATGCCAGAAGCAGTCTTCCAGGTCATCTTGTAGAACTCCAACTTTGTTGAAAATCACGGACCTCAGCTACATCATACACTGACCTAGAGCAAAGCTTTCCCTATGGTTCCAAAGACAACTAGTATTCAACAAACCTTGTATAGTATGTTTTGCCATATTTAATATTAATAGCAGAGGAAGACTCCTTTTTTCATTGCTGTATGAATTTTTTTATAATGCTTTGTTAAAATATATTTCATGTATACTTATAAACTAATTCACACAAGTGTTTGTCTTAGATGATTAAGGAAGAATATATTTAGATCATGCCTGATTTTTTATTATGACTTTTCCAGCCCTGGTCTGAATTTCTTAAGGTTTTATAAACAAATGCTGCTATTTATTAGCTGCAAGAATGCACTTTAGAACTCTTTGACAATTCAAACTTTCAAAATAAAGATGTAAATGACTGGCCAATAATAACCATTTTAGGAAGGTGTTTTGAATTTTGCATGTATATATTCACTTTCTGACATTTAGATATGCCAAAAGAATTAAAATCAAAAGCACTGAGAATTACGTAGTTGTGTGATGGCCGTTCATTCAGCACGTCCTCCCAGCACCTGGCACAGTGCCCTGCATTCACCTGGCACTCATTATTTGTGGGACGAATTGAAAGAAAGCACTAAAAAATATACAAGATAATATATTAAATGGACAATGCCTTTTTTTATGTGACAACCATAATTATCTACATATTAAGTATGACTTCTAGACATTTAAACAAAAAACATAGTTTGGAAACAACATAAATTAGAAAAAATACTGTCGAAACCATGGTGAAATATCCCATTGCACAGGTGAACACACATTTTACTTGAATTTAATTTGGATTTCTTTTGAGGCTGATCTTTTTTTTTTTTTGTGAGGTGGAGTTTCACTCTTGTTGCCCAGGCTGGAAGTGCAATGGCATGATCTTGGCTCACCGCAACCTCTGTCTCCCAGGTTCAGGCGATTCTTCTGCCTTAGCCTCCCAAGTAGCTGGGATTACAGGCATGCACCACTACGCCCAGCTAATTTTGTATTTTTAGTAGAGACAGGGTTTCCTCATGTTGGTCAGACTGGTCTCGAACTCCCAACCTCAGCCACCTGCCTCGGCCTCCCAAAGTGCTGGGATTACAGATGTGAGTCACTGCACCTGACCACTTTTTTTTTTTTTAACTAAAATGATAGTTTAATATTTTGTTATTCATAATAAAAGTGTGATATTAGTCCTTGCCAAAAGCTGATTCAAACGTTAAGGGAGAAGACAGAATGCACTAGTCACTCACAGTATAGTAGTGAACAATGTCATGTGTGTGTGTGTGTGTTTTTTTGGGGGGAGGGGGTGGAGTTTTGCTCTTATTGCCCAGGCTGGAGTGCAATGGCGCAATTTCAGCCACTGCAACCTCTGCGTCCCAGGTTCAAGCAATCCTCCTGCCTCAGCCTCCCCAATAGCTGGGATTACAGGCATCTGCCACCAGGCCCAGCTAATTTTGTATTTTTAGTAGAGACAAGGTTTCTCCATGTTGGTCAGGCTGGTCTCAAACTCCCAACCTCAGGTGATCAGCCCTACTTGGCTTCCCAAAGTGCTGGTATTACAGGCGTGAGCCACCGCACCTGGCCTATATGGGTGTTTTTAGAATGCTTCAGAACACTAAATGTTAAATTGCTATTGTAGTAGATACAGAATTTATTTCTTGATTTTCTTGTTTCTTTTTTATTTTTAATTTTTTTTTTCAGAAACAGGGTCTTGCTCTGTTGCACAGGCTGAAATGCAGGGGTGTAATCATGGCTCACTATAACCTCAAACTCCTGGACTCAAGTGATCCTCCTGCCTCAGCCTCCCAAGTAGAGGTAGTTGGGACTACAGGTGCTCACCACCATGCCCAGCTAATTAAAACTTTTTTTATTTTTGTAGCGATGGAGTCTTGCTATGTTGCCCAGGCTGGCTTTTTTTCTTTCTTTTTTGAGATGGGGTCTCATTCTGTTACCCAGAATGGAGTGCAATGACATGATCACAGCTCACTGTAGTCTCAACCTCCCAGGCTCAAGCAATCCTCTCAGCCTCTTGAGTAGCTGCAACTACAGGCAAATGCTGGCACATCTGGCTAATTTTTTATTTTTTGTAGAGATGGGGCCTTGCTCTCTGGCCTTGTCTAGTCTCAAACTGCTGGCCTCAAGCAATCCTCCCAACCTGGCCTCCCAAAGTGCTAGGATTACAGGTATGAGCCACTGTAGCCAGCCTGCTTTTTAAATTATTATTTAACAGAGACACCCTGGGCATGGTGGCTCACACCTGTAATCCCAGCACTACAGGATGGCTTGAGCTCAGGAGTTCGAGACCAGCCTGAGCAACATGCTGAAATCCCATCCCTACAAAAAATTTAAAAATTAGCCAAGCATGGTGGCACGTACAGGGGAGGCTGAGGTGGGAGGACTGCCTGAGCCTGGGAGGCAGAGGTTGCAGTGAGCTATGATGGCGCCACTGTGCTCCAGCCTGGGCAAGGGAATGAGACCCTATCTCAAAAAAAAAACAAAAAACACAAAGTAATAGGGACTGGGTCTCACTATGTTGCCTCAGGCTGGTCTTGAACTCCTGGGCTCAAGCAATCCTCCCGCCTTGGCCTCCCCAAAGTGCTTCAATTACAGGCATGAGCCACCATGCCCTGTCCCAGCCCACTTAAAAAATTTAGCCGGGCGCGGTGGTTTACGCCTGTAATCCCAGCACTTTGGGAGGCCAAGGTGGGCGAATCACCTGAGATTAGGAGTTTAAGACCAGCCTGGTCAACATGGTGAAACCCCGTTTCTACTAAAAACACAAAAAATTATCCAGGTGTGGTGGCACGCGACTGTAATCTAAGCTACTCTGGAGGCTGTGGCAAGAGAATCGCTTGAACCTGGGAGGCAGAGGTTGCAGTGAGCCGAGATTGCGCCATTGCACTCCAGCCTGGGGAACGAGCAAAACTCCGTCTCAGGGGA
>NW_012115043.1:1569706-1581847 GCF_000951035.1 Colobus angolensis palliatus | reverse complement strand
AAAAAAAAAAAAAAAAAATTTAAATGGCTTATTGCATAGTATTTTCAAAATATTAATGGGAAATTTTTACTATGATAGGAGAATATGGAGCAGTGGAGTTTGTCTGAAGTAACTGCTGAATGTACTAAGTCCATCAACACAAAAGGAAATGCATGAATTTTGATGTTTTGCTTAGCTACTTTAATAGCTGTGGTTAGTGCTTACTGTTTGATACCCTGTAAAAGTGTGTATACGTGGAGAAAAAGATTATTTCCTCAATGACACAAAGTGCCGCTTGCCAACCAGATCAGTTTTTTTTTGTTTGAGACGGAGTTTTGCTCTTGTTGCCCAAGCTGGAGCGCAATGGCACGATCTCGGCTCATTGCAACCTCTGCCTCCCGGGTTCAAGCGATTCTCCTGCCTCAGCCTCCCTAGTAGCTGGGATTATAGGCGCCCGCCACCACACCCAGCTAATTTTTTGTATTTTAAGTAGAGACGAGGTTTCACTATGTTGGCTAGGCTGGTCTCGAACTCCTGACCTCAGGCGATCCACACGCCTCAGCCCCCTAAACTGCTGGGATTGCAGGCGTGAGAAACCACGCCTGGTGGATCAGTTTTTTAAGTACACTGCTGGAAGCACAGTATTTTGGACTGACTCATTGTAGCTTTGGAAATATTTGGATTTTTAAATAGCTTTAACCTTTCTTGACCAAAATTCCACTATAATGGCTTCTTAGATTTGGATGAAAACTCAATAGCTTTGTTTTTAAAAGGTTTGACAGCTTTATAAAAACTTCTTTAAAAAATTCGGGATATGAAAATATTTGTTTGTAGTTACGATTGACCCAAATAGAACTCTAGATTGGTGGATTCCAATAGAAATGTTTCATCAGAGATGATTATTAAATAATGGGATGGACTAAATAAAGAAGGTTCCCGAAAAAAAAAAAATCTTGAACTAACTTTACAGTAAACGAAGCAAATTCCACGAGCAATGTAAAGATCATTTTTGAAGGTAGGAATTTACATTGGATTCAGATAACAAATAACAGGTTGTATACGATTTACCCATAATCCCCCTTCCCCGAAGCACTAGGCGGTGAAATTAGGCTTCTGGATTCCAACTCCATGCTCCACCGCGCGGAACTATGCAATCTTGGGTTAGTTACCAGGTCTAAGTTAGGTTTCTGGATTCCAAATCCACGCTCCACCGGGCGGAACTATGCAATCTTGCGTTAGCTACCAGGTCTAAGTTAGGCTTCTAGATTCCAAATCCACGCTCCACCTCGCGGTAACTACACCATCTTGGGCTAGTTACCGACTCTAAGACTTAATTTTGCCATCTGCAAGATGGAGATAACATCCAACTCCTGCGGTGTGAGGATTACGTGAATCCTTGTAGAATGTGGCTCAGTGACTGGGATACAGTAAGCGCTCCACGGCTACTGCTATCATAATGCTGTTAGTTTGCTCTTCCTCCTACATCTACCTATCTCACCCAAAGCCCTGCGCTAAACAGGGAACTCCAAGGTGGGACGCAGCCTTTACCCTCAGGGTCAGCGCCGGCTGGGAAGGCCGCGACCTAACCAGGAGATTACGAACAATGTCACCACGGCCACAGCGGAGCTCCTGCCAAGTCAAGCAGCTCATGGAACCAACGGGGGCGAAGACCGAATACCTACGTAACCCTATCCTGAAAGTGTTTTTAACCGTCTCAAGTCCTATAAATTTACCTAAATAAAGTGGGACCGTATTTGTAGGCGCTGAGACACTTTCTCAACAGGAAGAACGAATCAGGCGCAGCGCGCAGGCGTCTTCAATCGGTCTTGGGGGTCCGCCTCTTCCGTCCGGTGCGGGCGCCGATTGGTCCGCGTGGTCACATAAGAGACTGCGCATAGGCGCGAGAATCCTTTTCCTCAGCTGCCGCGAAGGTGCTCGGTTCTTCCGAGGAAGCTAAGGCCGCGTTGGGGTGAGGCCCTCACTTCTTCCGGCGACTAGCACCGCGTCCGGCAGCGCCAGCCCCACACTTGCCCGCGCTATGGCCTCCGTCTCCGAGCTCGCCTGCATCTACTCGGCCCTCATTCTGCACGACGATGAGGTGACCGTCACGGTAAGTGCGGGCGCGAGTCGGAGCCCGGACTGCCTGTGGGCGGCGACTCCCAACTCTCCATGCGGTTCCCGCCTCCAGGCCGTTGGGCCCAACACTTCCGGCCGGGGCCAGGCCGCGAACACAGGCGGCATGGGGCGGGCGCTCCTCGGGGCTGGGGCCTCTCTCGCAGAGCGGGACCTGGGCCCCCGGGACCACGTGCGGGCCCGGGGGGCGTGGAGTGCGCTTGAGGCTGGGCTCTCCGGCTCCAAGATCCTTCGTGTAGAAAAGCTTTTCCGCAGCGCTTGGGCACCCTGACCCGCGCCTCGTCTCTCCCAGGGACACTTACTTGGAACTCTTTCGGTATAATTGCCTTGAATTCCCCGGGTCGTGGAGGATAGCGCCCGAGCTCGGCTCCACCTTCCAGGTCTTGTAACTTAAAAATAGCAGCGTGACTCAGGCAAGTCCCAGCCCGTGAAACAGCAGTGATGGGCTCGCCTCATTGCAGGGCTCCTGGCACACATCTCTTTTGCTTGTGATAGAATATTTGAGCTGGTTAAACACGTCCTGTACACTTTTTATTGAGTAACTTGCCTTTGACTTGCAGCGTTTTGGAGATATTACATACGCTACGTTTTGATGGATTGACGTTTTTATTTGTTGTAGGAGGATAAGATCAATGCCCTCATTAAAGCAGCCGGTGTGAATGTTGAACCTTTTTGGCCTGGCTTGTTTGCAAAGGTAAGGTGATGGTGGCAAAGCGATGTGGTAAAGCCTGCTGATTTACGAGGGCAGGTGTACATGCTGAAGTACCTCCAGCAGTGCCATAAGGCCCCACATGTCGCTGGGTCTCCTAGGTGTATTTGGTTGCATTTATATCTCTAGGAGCTAATAAGATTTCAGTTTCTCAAGTCTTACGTTTCCTTATCAGACTCTGGTTTCCCTTTTGCTCTGAAACCATGGTCAAAAAAAAAAAAAAAATCTGAATCAGGTCATTTATTCCCAAAAAGGGTCACCTGGGAGATAGGTACTACCCATGTTCAAGTTGCAAGCAAATTCTTGCATTAAACCTGTGGTTTAATGGACATTTGGGTTTAGCGGACTTCATTGACACAGTAGGTACTATGTGTTGGGATATAAAAGACAAATAAAGACGAGGTTCCTGGTCATGGAGCTTGCACTGGCTATATTCCATTGTACAGGTTACTTAATCTCTGGCAAGTTAAGCTGATAGCATCTAACTCCGGGGTTGGGTCCTCTAAAAGAGTTTTGAAAGATTGTACCTATGTCATCTTTAACAGGCCCCTTTTGAAGTCCTATATTTGTTTAGTAGACTGAAAATTTGAGCTCACTGTTAAGAGGAGACATGGAACTGTGGAAAGAATATTCATTTGAGTGTTTCAGGAAGTTTGGATTATTTTTTTGCCAATATGTTATTTGTAAAAGGAGGGAAATCAGCTACCTCAGGAGGTTCTTAACATATAGAAATGTAATTACCAGATTCAAAGCTGAAGAGTAGTGTGTTGCCCTGTCTAACCTAAGTTTTGCCTGTTAGCAAAGAAAAGCCAGTGTCTAGGGTATTGATTCCAGGACCTTCCACTAATAACAAAATCCGAGGATGTTCCATCTCTTATATAAATGTATTTGCATATAACCTATGCACATCCTCCTGTATGCTTTGGAAGTCTACATGTTTGGTAGGCATGCTTTTCCACTGTTGAAACCATGGATGTGGAACCCACTGTATATAGTGTTAGGGGTTGATCACTGTAACCTGGAAGGGGGGATACTTTTCGTTTTTGCTGCGTGAGTGCTGTGTAACAAGGACAGAACTGGGCATTTACCTATGCATGCACATGTATTGCAGGCCCTGGCCAATGTCAACATTGGGAGCCTCATCTGCAATGTAGGGGCTGGTGGACCTGCTCCAGCAGCTGGTGCTGCACCAGCAGGAGGTCCTGCCCCCTCCACTGCTGCTGCTCCAGGTAGGAAACATGGAGTTTTTAGTATTGGGAGGAGTGTAGAGATTTAAAAAAAAAAAACAGTATTATAGGTAAAATTGCCGTTAATTTTCCACAAGCAGATGATGTATGGAAATCCTAACACCTGACTGACTGTTTTTTTTCTAGCTGAGGAGAAGAAAGTGGAAGCAAAGAAAGAAGAATCCGAGGAGTCTGATGATGACATGGGCTTTGGTCTTTTTGACTAAATCTCTTTTACAACGTGTTCAATAAAAAGCTGAACTTTACTGCTGTTGGTCTTACCCATAGTTTGGGAATGCGCTCTGCAAAAATGGTGTCAGTTTTGTAATGTTGGCTTTCAATCTATTCTGCCATGACACAGGCTGGATTTTCTCTGCCACCATTGCCAGATGTGAGATCATAGACAATCCTGGTGCTAACAAGAAGGCACCTCATGGTACAGTGTTAAAAACTGCACTGGGGTGGCAGGAGGAAGAATCAGAGCAGATGCTTTGTCCAGGTTACCTGTATAAACTTGATGATTATAAGGTGTGTCCCCTCCACTGGGGGCGGAGGGTAATACAGACCAGCATTAGAAAGCCTCCTGGGTAATTACCCTATACAACCCTGCCTAAACTATGCTGAATTGACTGCTACATCCCAAGGTTGTAAAGAAACTAAGACCTAGCTGTGTAATGTCTCACCAAATGCTTGGGAGTTTTACGGTAACACTAAAGGAGTGCAGAAAGTTTACTTCATAGTTTATTAAGGTCCCCGGTTACACAAAGTGGATAAAACAAGATTCAAACCTGGGTTCCAAAAACTAAGTTTTATTTGTTTGCCAATTAATAATACCATGAATGGAAATTTCGACTTTTCAGGCTTGGATTATATAATAAACCATGCGTATTGTGTATTCAGAGTAGCTAATGACATGCCAGGCACATGAATGAGTCTTATCCTTACCTGCATTAGCATTTAATAGATGAAGACATTCGGTGATGAAAAGCATGACTTCTAGCCGGGACTGTCATATCAATGTGAAAAAGACCATTTGTATAAGTTGCTGCAACTACTTGGGGAAAATAGCAGTTCTACTTTGAGGCATTACTCAAGAGAAACTACATGTGGACATGAGGATACAGGCCTGGGAATGTTCAAAGCAACACTTTTGAGCACAGACATTAAGTATATGCATCTGATAAGAGTAATAAATATAAAAGATGGGATGGTGAACAATTTAGGACCTTGAGTAAGACGCAGTTAACAATGGGTAGGAGTATGTAGGTGTCAGTATTAGAGTTTTATGTTTTAAGTTTTTTGAGAGGGTTTCTAGCTGTTGCCCAAGCTGGAATGCATTGGTGCAGTCATGGCTTACTGCAGCTTCAAACTCCCAGGCTCAAATCAATCATCCCACTTCAGCCACCCCCAAGTAGCTGGGACTACAGGCATGCCACCATGCCTGGCTAATTTTTTGTAGACATACCTCAACCTCCTGGTGTCAAGCAATCTGCACGCCTTGACCTCCCAAAGTGCTAGGATTGCAAGTATGAGCCATCATGCCTGGCTAGTTTTGTGTTTTTAATATATGGCTTGAGCATCCCTTACCCAAAATCCAAAATATCAACATGACACTCAAAGGAAACGTTCATTGGAACGTTTTGGATTTTCAGGTTAGGAATGCCCAACCTGTATATTAAAACCATAGGCCCGGCATGGTGGTTCATGCCTGTGATTCCTGCACTTTGGGAGGCTGAGGCAGGAGGATCACTTAAACCCATGCCTGCCTCTACAAGAAATGTTTTAAAAAATTAGTGCAGTGCGGTGGCACAAACCTTAGGTATATACAAATATTCCAAAATCTGAAAAAAAATTAGAAATCTGAAACACAAATGGTCCCATGCATTTTGGATAAGGGATGCTCAGCCTGTACTAAAGGGCAGTTGTGAACTAGTGAGGATGGTGTCATGAGACAAAGATAAGTGATAGCCTATATCTCCATGTTAAGTGCCTGCTTTTCCTTCACCCATTAACAGCTAACATTAGCTAGGACTGCTTGTCTGTGTGGCATCTCATTCTTCACAACAGTCCATGACAGGATGACTCCATGTTGGGGATGGGGAAGTGGAAGCTCTCAGGTTACAAACTAGTAAGTGCGTGGGTGAACCAGATTAAAACCCCACTCTTGACTCCCTGTTGTCTTAACAGCATGGCCCATGCTTTGGTCCTGTCTCCCACCTACATCAGCTTCCTCATCTGTAATGACTGTAGGGTTCTGGAGAGGTAACAGTAGGAATTCTTTGTGCTGAGTGAACAAGTGTCAGAGGAGGGAATACTAACACTTCACCAAGCTGAAGAATGGGTTAAAGAGAATACCAACAAGATACGGGAAAAGGACAGCATCTAGAAGAGCAGACATTACGTGGTAAGCTAGGGATATTGTAAATATCAAACTCAGCTATCCAAACAATCCAATCATAACTAAAATGTTCACTAGCAAGACTCCAATGTTAACGGTCTATAAGTGCATGGCCCAGGCTTTTCCCCCCACTCAGACTGCATTCTCTCCCTCTCCCTTGGAGGAAGAGAAGAACCATCATCAATGGCAAATGACAGTTGCAGCAAAGCAACACCAAGAGCCAACCTCACGCTCAGCAGAGAACGCTGTGCTGCCACCTCCTCATGGTTTCCAGTGCTGTACACATTGAGAGAAACTTCTCTAGTAAGGAACTACAGAATTGATGCCTGAAATTATACTCTTGGTCCAGCTTTTTTTTTCTTTTTTTTTTTTCTCAATTTATTTGAGACAGGGTCTCACTGTTGCCCAGGCTGGAGTGCAGTAGCATGGTCATAGCTCACTGCAGCCTTTCTTGGGCTAAGTGATCCTCCCACCTCAGCCTCCTGAGTGGCTAGGACTGTAGGCATGAGCCACCCTACCTGGCATGGCCTAGCTTTTTAAGAAATCTTAATATAGCTAAAAATCTTTCTAAAGAACAATTTGAAAATCAAATTAGGAGACCCACGTACATACATAGAAATACTAACTTAATTCATCCGATACTGAATGAAGTCCTCTTTGTTCCATCTGCTTTCTAGTTCTCCTGAGCCTCCTTTTTTCTTTTTCTTTTTTCTTTTTGGAAATGGGAATATCTACTTCATATTGGGGAATGAAAGAGGTAAGTGAACATTCAATACTTGTTACTTCCCTTTTTCATACAGTACAAGGAACACGGCTGGCATCCCTAGTTCCCCAAATCTCCAGGTGTAATAGGTCCAAGCCTCATGCTCCTCAAACCCAGTACCCCCGATTCTTTTTGTTTGTTTTTTGTTTTGTTTTGTTTTGTTTGAGACAGAGTCTCACTGTTTCCCAGGCCTGAGTGCAGTGGCGCGATCTCGGCTCACTGCAGCCTCCGCCTCCAAGCGATTTTCCTGCCTCAGCCTCCTGAGTAGCTGGGATTATAGGCATGCACCACCACACCTGACTAATTTTTGTATTTTCAGTAGAGACAGGGTTTCACCATATCGGTCAGGCTGGTCTTGAACTCCTGACCTCATGATCCGCCTGACTCAGCCTCCCAAAGTGCTAGAATTACAAGGGTGAGCCACTGCACCCGGCCCCCCATTCTTATCAGTCAGGCAGGTTTGGTTTCTCATATTTCATACTTCTGATTGTTCACCAAGCATACATGTTACTTTGCTTACATTTCCATTGCTCTCAGCATTGTGTTCACATCTCCTGTAGCCACTGGTCCATGTATCCAGGTCCATGGCTGGCCAACTCACACCCCTTTAAAAGTCTATCAGCCAGAAGCCAAGATTAGGCATGAAGGGCTCTCATGTTCTGGAGAACTGTAGGAACAGACATGCTCACAGACAAACCATCTAAACAACTTCGAAAACCTGTATTGTCACCGAATGTGTTGCACAATGGGATAAGTACAAATATCCAAAAGCTCCTGCCAATTGTTTTACTCTCTAATCCTTTTTTTTTTTTGCTGCTTCTTGACTGAAAATAAGGAGAGAACCACATGTGAAGTTTTAAAACCACCTTTTGGAAGAGATAAACACAATTAAAATGAAAGAATTAGGTGCAGTGGCTCAAGCCTGTAATCCCAGCACTTTAGGAGGCCCAGGCAGGCAGATCACTTGAGCCCAGGAGTTCGAGACCAGCCTGGGCAACAAAGTGAGACACCCATCTCAACCAAAAAAAAAAAAATTATAATGTCCAGATTATTGATCTGACCAGAACAGTCCAGGTTCCATGATGCATGCAGTGGTGTCTGTGATCTGACTTTGAGAGACATCTGGCTCTGTTTCAGAAGAACTAAAAATACAAAGCTTTAAAGCAGCCAAGTTTATCTCAAGCTGAATTATCCAGGCTTGCTTACAAAGATGAGAGAGAAGTGGCCTGTAAAATGACAGAGAAAAACATGAAGGGCCTGTAAAATGACAGAGAAAAACATGAAGGGCTGGTCGCTGTATCTTACAAAAGTATGCGTGTGGAGGGGACTCCGTGACATGGCAGAAGAAATGCTGGGTTGAGACAGCTGAAGTGCCAGGCCTAACTTTACCCTGTCACAGCTGTGTGAACTTATGAAGGTACTCAACCTCTCTGAGCAAGTTCATTGTTTTGTTTAAAATTGTTTTGAGACAGAGTCTTGCTCTGTCACCCAGGCTGGAGTGCAGTGGCACAATTTCGGCTCACTGCAACCTCCCAGGCTCAAGCAATCCTCCCACCTCAGCCTCCCAAGTAGTTTGGATTACAGGTGCATGCCACCATGCCTGGCTAATTTTTTTGTATTTTTTGTAGAGACAAGGTTTCGCCAGGTTGCCCAGGCCGATCTTGAACTCCTGGACTCAAGTTATCTGCCCACCTCAGCCTCCCAAAGGTTTTGTTGGGCCAATGTGAGCCGCTATGCCTGGCCAGTTTGTTTATATTAAGAGGGCTAATTGAGTTCTCCTGACAGAGTAAAGCCCCGAATGGGAGAACGCATAAAAGTTTTCTCTAAAGTGCTGCTCAACCAGATCAACAATTACCTGGCTCACATTGTTCCCTAAGAATTTTACTGTACATGCTCATTGAAATTATGGGGGGAGAAAGGATTTGGCATGTTTTATTTGAATTTATAGAAATATAGTAAACATTTTGCTGCATAATTATTTTGAATTCTTTCATTTTACTTAATTTTTTGAGACAGGGTGTTGCTTTGTTGCCCAGGCTGGAGTGCAGTGGTGAGATCAGTGCAGTAGTGAGATCACACCTCACTGCAGCCTCGACCTCCTGGATTCAAGCCATCTTCCCACCTTAGCCCCCGAAGTAGCTGGAACTATAGTTTTAGTTCTTCTGAAACAGAGCCAGATGTCTCTCAAAGTCAGATCACAGACACCACTGCTTGCATCATGGAACCTGGACTGTTCCGGTCAAATCAATAATATGGACATTTCCATCAGAAAACAGGGTCAGAGGTCTTCACATATGTTTATAGGATTGCTCAAATACTTATGGGCTTTCAAAGAATTCTCCAAGGCCTTCTCAATTTAACTTGCTGAAGCTTCCACACCTCTGACTTGTATGCTTTTGAGAGTGCTTATAATGTCCAATTCAAGAAATGTGTGTGTTTCACGCTCCAGACCTTTGCACTTGCTATGACCATGCCACTGCACTCCAGCCTGGGCAACAGTGAGACCACTTTGGGAGGCCAAGGTGGGCAGGTCACTTGGGGTCAGGAGTTCGAGACCAGCCTGACCAACATTGTGAAACCCCATCTCTATTAAAAAATACAAAAATTAGCTGGGCGTGGTGGAGCATGCCTGTAATCCCAGCTACTCGGGAGGCTGAGGCAGGAGAATTGCTTGAACCCAAGAGGCGGAGGTTGCAGTGAGTCGAGATCGCGCCACTGCACTCCAGCCTGGTGACAGAGCTAGACTCCATCTCAAAAAAAAAAAAAAAGTACACGTGTAATTACATCCACGTGATTGTTGACTAACTGCGTCCTACTCCACACCATATGTTCTGGGGATCAGGGCTGTCCGTTTTGCTCACCTGTATCCCCAGTACTTAATGCTGGGCTCCTTGTTGGCCTTCAATATATATTTATCAGAGTTCAACTCTCCTTTTACACGTTAAGAAGTTAGGACTGGCCGGGCGCAGTGGCTCATGCCTGTAATCCTAGCACTTTGGAAGGCTGAGGTGGGCAGATCACCTGAAGTCGGGAGTTTGAGACCAGCCTGACCAGCATGGTGAAATCCCATCTCTACTAAAAATACAAAATTAGCCGGGCGTAGTGGCGCATGCCTGTAGTCCCAGCTACTCAGGAGGCTGAGGCAGGAGAATCGCTTGAGCCAGTAAGGCAGAGGTTGTGGTGAGCTGAGATCGTGCCCATGCACTCCAGCCTGGGCAACAAAACTGAAACTCCGTTTCAAAAAACAAAAACAAAAAAGAAACAAGAAGTTAGGACCCAGATGGGAGGAGGAACTTATTAAGCAGCAATCATAAACGGAATCAGAACTGGAACTCATGACTCCAGGCTAGCAAATGCTCTTTCCACTGTAGCAGCCCTACAGGGGCAAACACATGCCTGCCATCCACCAGGAGCCTCATTCATTCATTTACTTTCACAGCACGTACCTTCCAGGCTCCCCAGCACAGGTACAAGTTTGAGGTGGGAACCAGATGAGGACGAAGGCAGAGATGCTGTTGGTACCAGGTCTGGCCTTGCACTCCGGCTCTGCGAACGTAATGCACAGTCTTGCAAGCCTAGCCCCTGGGCATCAGGGCCGATTGCCCTGGGTATGCCTGGAGAGATGAACAGGGAACTCATCAGATGCCACAGCAGAAGCAAAGGCATGGTACCTGGAGGCCCACTTCCTTCTGGACACGGAGTCTCGCACTCAGGGTGACCTGTCACCTCCTCTGTCACGTCCAACATCACCTAGGATGAAGTAGAAGATGCAGGAAGCTTAGAGGCCGAGGCTAGGAGGCCAGACGAAGTGTCGTCGCCTGCCCTGGTCTCGGCCCCAGGGAGCCTAGCACCTCTCCAGCGCTGGCGCGTGAAGGTTGCAGGCCCACAGTCGAGCTTTTTTTTTTTCTGATACGGAGTTGCGTTCTTGTTGCCGAGGCTGGAGTGCAATGGCGCGATCTTGGCTCACCTCACCGCAACCTCTGCCTCCCAGGGACAAGAGAGTCTCCTGTCTCAGCCTCCCGAGTAGCTCGGATTATAGGCGTGCGCCACCACGCCCGGCTAATTTAGTAGAGACGGGGTTTCACCATGTTGGTCAGGCTGGTCGCGGACTTTGATCCACCCACCCTGGCCTCCCAAAGTGCTGGGATTACAGGCGTGCGCCACAGCGCCCGGCCCACAGTCGCCCTTCTAGAGCCCCCTGCGCGCCCATCAACGCGGCGCTGGGAGGAAAAGGCGGACCGAGAGGTGGGGCTGGAGGCCGAGTGTGGCCGAGGGAAGCCGAACCTTCCATTTTCGCTGAGGCTTGTTAGCCGCTGGGGGCGCCTTCGGGCCCGCCGGCTTCTGCGCATGCTCTTGACCCTCAGTCCCCCGGAGGAAGGTCTTTAGTCAGGAGCTGATGAGTGGATGAAGGCAGCTGATCTGCTTCGAAGCCTCTGTGTCGGGAGAGGCCAACGCTTTCATTAGCCAGCAGAAATGGGGTGAGGCACGTTTGTAGTTGGGAATCCTGAGCCCAGGCTATTGCTTGGAGGACTCGGGAGCAGCAGTAGATTTCGGCGTTACCAGGAGAGGTCTCACCAGGTCTCTGTTACTTCACTTCCCAGAAGTGGCCGTTCCTGGCCGTTCCCGGCGCCTTCATTTCCAGAAGGCGATTTTACCCAGAGAAAGGAGAGGGAAGAGTTGCTCTACCTTTGGCTCCTTACCAAATAGCTAAATCACGTGGGAAGCTGGTAAACAAAAACACAAAAATGAATGAAACAGCTTACCGGGCCCCTCCAAGGCCCACTGAACCAGCACCTCGGGGCAGCCACCAGGAATCTGTATTTTCATAAGCTCTTCTGATGAGCCGGGGGATAAGTCAGTCAGGGCTGGAAACTCCCGGATCAGAGCAAACCCAGCTCCTCACTCAGCGCCTGAGGAAAAGATGCGTAGTCAA
>NW_012115043.1:1567370-1568681 GCF_000951035.1 Colobus angolensis palliatus | reverse complement strand
CAGGGTTTCACCGTGTTAGCCAGGATGGTCTCCATCTCCTGACCTCGTGATCCGCCCACCTCGGCCTCCCAACGTGCTAGGGATTACAGGCGTGAGCCGCTGCGCCTGGCCAGAACTACTACAATTTTTGGGGGGTAATTTGGTCCTCTCTCTCAAAAGTGCACTTACCCTCTATCCAGGAATTTCATCTGCAGGAACCTATGCTATGTACAATTGCATTGAAGTATTGCTTGTATTAGAAAAAAAAAGTATATGATAGGCAGATTGAATAAATGTTGATGTTTTCATGTAGCTATGTATAGGAATGCCACTAAATGTTGATGTTTTCCTGTAGCTATGTATAGGAATGCCACTATGGAAAGACATCCAGGACACCTTGTTAAGTGAAAAAGGTAAGTTGCTACCAGTATGCATAACATGATCCTATCTGAGAAAAAAAAATGCATATGTTTATAGTATTAAAAATCTTCTGGGAGGATTCGAAAGTAATTACAGCGATTACTTCTGAGGACAGGGATTGGATGGGGTGGAAGAAATATTTTTACTTTTCAGTTTAATCCTTTCTATATTGCTTGAATTTTTAAAGACCATGAACATGCATTACTTTTCTAAATTAAAAACGCTAGTTTTGATTTTGTAAAAATTGGAGAGGGTTTCATGTGGAAGGGAAACTCAACTTTCAAGTAGCTCTAGAAGGAAGAACTCTGACCAATTTTGAGACAGTTTTAGGTCAAAATAAGAAAAATAAGGAAAAGCTTTGCTGGGTGTTAGGCTGAGGCTGGGATATGGAAGACAGTGTTGCTTCAGGAGGAAGTGAACTAGATGCTTCCTTCAGGTGTGAGATCATGTAAGTCTTCTGGGACACAGGGTTAAATGCTCTTATATCAGACTACCTGGGTTGACTCAAATCCTATTGCCGCTAAATAGGGCTGTGTGACTTTGGGTGAATTGTTTGACCTCTCTGTGCCTCAGTTCTGTCATATACATAGTGGAGATCATGTTGACACCTACCTCATAGAGTTCTTGTAGAATTAAATGAGATGGCACATATAAAACACTCAGCATAGTTCCTGTTCAAAAACTGTTGAGCGTTTCTTTGCTATCTCATATGAATTGGTGGCTAAAAAGTTAAAAAGTGGCTGGGTGTGGTGGCTCACTCCTTTGGGAGGCTGAGGAAGGTGGATCACTTGAGGCCAGGAGTTGGAGACCAGCCTGGCCAGCATGGCAAAAACCCTGTCTTTACTAAAAATACAAAAATTAGCCAGGCATGGTGGCACATGCCTGTAATCCCAGCTACTCGGGAGGCTGAGG
>NW_012115043.1:1539554-1567290 GCF_000951035.1 Colobus angolensis palliatus | reverse complement strand
AAAAAAAATTAAAAAAGGAAATCAAAGAAGCAGTTTCTACAATTAGAAAGGTTGTTTTATTTTTATACCCTTTATTTATGGGGAAGGTCAAATATTGGATTTTCAGAATTAATGGAATTTTTGGGTTGGTACAATTTCATGTATGCTGGATTGCTTTGCTGGCAAAAGGAATGTTTGTTTTTCAGATGCTGGCTCAGTGTTGCCCCATAGTGGCCAACCCTGGGAAGGGCTACTGGGGTTGACCCCTTCACGCTAGAGTGCTTCTAGGCTAGGGTGTGAGTTCCACAGTCAGGACTGTCTGGCTGCTTGGCTGAGGGATGAGTGAGTCAGTCCACACCTTAGTAAGGAAAGCATGTTTGTGTGCCCTCCCATGACCCAGCCAAGAGGAAACCAAGAGCACTTTAATATGGTCTTCCCTTCCTTGTAATTTACTTAGCACGCTTGACTTCGCCTCTTAAAACGCTCATTTCTTGTTTAAAAACAAAGAAGGATGTCACTGAATCACTGTGCAATCTGGTGCACCCTTGGGTTTCCTCAAAGGTTGTTGGAAGAAAAGGCCACATGAAAACCATTTCTGCTTTTGCCAGAAAACTTGAGCAGGCTGTTATGTTGTTATGGTCTCCTAAATAAGGTCTCATGTGAAAAATTCTCGTAAAATTTAGGGGCAGGAGAAAGTTTGTGTCCTCTTGAGCATTAGTCTGCATCCTCCTGTATGACAGTGAGAGCTCTGTGACTTCATACTCTCTCTTCTCTGCTTCAGCTGCTGAGAAATTCAGTATCAGACCAGATGCCCAATCTCAGTAATTAAATTAACCCAAATGGATAAGGTATTTACCTCCTCCTCCTTTTCTTGGTACTGATTTTTAAAATAAAAATTTTGGCAGCTCTTTTATTGACTTTACTGCATAGTTGTACTTTGATCTATATTCTTAAATTCTTTTGAGAAAGAGGAAAGGAATTCACAAATTAAATGAAAAATTGAATATTGGAAGGTTTTTTTCTAGTGGCACGTTAAATGAGATAATATTAAGTTAGTGGTTGTACTTGGGTTTTGAGACTCACAAACTTATAGGCCCAAGATTTCAGGTCATAATTGTTCTTTACTTGGAAAAATGAGAACCTCATGCATATCAAGCTGTCAAAGAAGTTGTGGGGTGTGGTGAAAAGATAGCAGTTCAGGCTTGTTTTTTGTTTGTTTGTTTGTTTGTTTTGGAAACGGAGTCTCTCTGTCACCCAGGCTGGAGTGCAGTGGAGTGATCTCTTCTCACTACAACCTCCACCTCCTGAGTTCAAGCGATTTTCCTGCCTCAGCCTCCCAAGTAGCTGGGACTACAGGCATGCACCACCACACCTGGCTAATTTTTGTACTTTTAAAAGTTTCACCCCAAGGCTTGTTTTTTATCCACTATCACCAAGGATAATATTGAATCCGTGTGAACATTTAGAGACCGAAAAAGCTAGAAGCCCTATTTGGACCCAAAATATTTTCCCTCTGCTGTCATTTCAGACATGCCACCATTAGGGCTTCATTTCCCTGTAGTCTTCTTTAAATACCAAAACTGCCCTGGGAAGGTTAAGACGTCAGTTTCTTCATACTTCAGAGCAAATGGGATTGATTCCCAGGTCCTCCTTTCTGTGGACTGGTTTTTTGCCTCCTCACCAAGAGAAAGGGCTTCCTGGGCGAGCAGAAGCTGCTGGGTAAGAGACTTAGTTCTGTTCCAACAAGCTGTGTGGCCTTCGACAAGCCCCCTGGCCTCTCTGGACCCTAGTGTCCTCATGTTGCCATGAAGGGCTTTTGAGGATGCTCCAGCTCCCACGTGGCCAATCCCAACTCCCCTCCCAGGGCCCCTGACGGACCCTGCGGCCGGTGCCAGTGGAGTCACCTTCCAGCCTGGCGGCGCGCTTCAGCTCCTTGCTCTGTTGACTCTCAAGTAAAGCCTTTCTTGTGTTTACTCAGCAAAGATTCTTTTAAGACAGGCTAAGCACACGGTTTACTCTGCTAACAAGCCTTGGCATTTATTGTGAGGACCTGTGTTGACTTATTCTGGAATCTCCATTGACATTCACTGAGAAACGTTAACGCAAACACAAGGAGACATCCTGGGAGCTCTGAGGCCCGACGTTGTGCTGGGGAAGGAGCTCCAGAAAGGGCTATCCTTTCTGTTTTGGTTAGAATCACCTTGAGAGTTAAAAATAACAATAATATAGGCACCATAAGAGATTCTAATGATCTCCTTTTAGTTTTTTGGTTCAGTATCTGAACACTTTTGCTAACGGTCTCTGGAAAGCTCCCTGTGTTAATTCTGGATGAGACTATGTCTGTGCTGGCCACTTCCTGAGCCTCCTTCCATGTGCATAGGCCTGCTGCGTGCTGGAGACCCACGGCACAGCCGCCAAGTGCCCCTGTGTAGCTCTGTGATCTTGGGACAGTCACTTCCTCCCTCTGGTTGTCAGTCTTCTCATCCCTAAGGTGAGGGGACACTGTCTCCACGCTCATCTCCCCAGCTAGACCAGGGCCTCAGGCCTGAGCCCAGGGCCTAAGAGCCCTAAGAAATGTTTGCTGAATAAATGAATGAATAAGCCGCATTAGCCACTCTCTCATCTTGTGCCTGAATCCTCCCCCATTGCAGGCTCTGCTTTGAGTCATAGTCTGACAAGATCTGCTAATGGGGTCACTGCAGACAACCACAGAGCCTCAGCATCTGACTCATATGCTGCGGCTGCCAAGTGGTTTCACCTGCCTCTGCCTCTCTCCTCCCCTCCTCTCATCCAAGCTGATGCTTGTAAAGGAAACAGCTTTCAGGTGAGGGGTCTGTGTGTTTGGTTTGTCTTTGTTGCCTGGAAACTGTTGACATCCTGAGACATTCTGTTGCCTTCACTGGGTAATGAAAAATTGATTACTTTTCTCTCTGTCAACAAACTATAGCCCGTTCTCCTTGGCTGGGAATGGGTGAGAAGCGTGTGCGTCTTGCTCTGTGGCTATTTGCTTGCTTTCAAGAAGTTGGGTTTGCTTGACTTAGAAGTGGGGGTAGGGCCCAGAGCAGAGGGACAGGATGAGTGGCTGTGGGGGAGGCTCTCAGGGAGAGGACTCTCCTTACTTCCCTTGAGTGCTCCCTCAGTTCCAGCAAATGCCTTCGCCCAACTGATCCATGGCACCTCTCCCCTCTGCAGTGTCCTCTCTGCTCAGCCTGCCCAGAAGCCTTCTTGAGTCTCTCCAGCCCTGGGGACAGCCTGAGATACACAGCTAATACCATTTCCTCTGTCTGCTCTGTATGGTGTTTCCTCTGGACTGTGCGCTGAGCTGGCATCCCCTACCTGATGGGATGGGCAATAAATCTACCCAGAGGATCTCAGCATGCTAGATTTAGAAGGGACCTCAGAGAGCATCAAGCCCTGTTGGTTTTACATTTGTGGAAGAGGAAGTTCAGAGCACAGGTGACGTGGCTGTGGCCACATAGCTAAAGTGATAACAGAGTATGGCTTCTTGACTCCCAGCCTGGTGGGATGAAGGTTGTCAGTTTGGTACTCACTGTCCTTGGTGGAATATAAAAGTCATGGGATGGCCCTCACTCCAGGAACATATCAAACACTCAGCAAAAGGGCACAGAGACTGGGCAAGAGTGGACAGAGGCCTGGGGTCTTTCCGTGGGGAGCGTGGTGACTTGGCCACTCAGCAGGGATGGAGGTGGTGGAGCTCACGTGAGAGAAGCTTTCAAAAGGTAGTGTTGAGAGAACAGTGAAGAACAGGCTTTGCGAGGGTGGCCTGATGTGTAGGCTTGGCCAAGTCCTCTCCTTTCCCGACTCCACCTTTGGTGCCTTCATGCCTTGCTCCCCAGAGCGGGGACAGTGTGTGGGCCCCATAGCCATAGGAGAGCGGAACTGCCCAGGGTAGGAGGTCACAGCCTCAGGCCGCCTGGTCACCCTCCTGCAGCCTCCTTGGCCCCAGGTGAGATCTGTAGATCACCCCATAGGCTCAGCCTTGCCCCCAGCCTCAGGGGAGCCCATGCTTGCAACAGGAGAGGTAAGGGCTCTCTGAGATTCCCTGAGCTATCACTCCGGCTGGCCCTACTTTAGACCTGCCTCGCTCCAGGAAAGGATCTTACACTTCGTTCCAGGGCCCCAGGCCTGCCTTGACATCTCTGAGTCAGCTTCAGGGGTCATAACTTTAAGCCTCTGGTTCTTCACTGATTCTTGTACTCAGGCATTTCTTGAGTTCCTTAGTCCTTGGGTTTCAGGCTGGCTTAGGAGCAGCCAGTTGGAGGGCTCTGGACATGTTTTGCTTGCTTTGCATCAGTGGTGGACTGGGGCTGGGGCTGGGAACTGGGCTTTATCACTGATGTCATTTAGAATTGCCAGTGTATTATCAGGATAAGAAGCAGACTAGCTCCTCCTCCTCCTCCTCCTCCTTCTTCTTTTTTTTTTTTTTTTGAGACAGAGTCTTGCTCTGTCACCCAGGCTGGAGTGTAATGGCGTGATCTCGGCTCACCGCAACCTCTGCCTCCTAGATTCAAGCAATTCTCCTGCCTCAGCCTCCTGAGTAGCTGGGGTTACAGGTGCCCAGCACCACGCCAGGCTAATTTTTGTATTTTTAGTAGAGATGGGGTTTTACCATGTTGACCAGGCTGGTCTTGAACTCCTGGCCTCAGGTGATCCACGCGCCTTGGCCTTCCAAAGTGCTGTGATTACAGGCGTAAGCCACCATGCCCAGCTCAGACTGGCTTCTACTCAGTTCTATCACTATTGTCACATTCTCTACAGACTCTTTGCCTGACCCTGGGGGATGGACCCTTCTGCCCCTCACCCCCACCCCAGGTATACCACTGGTAGGTATAAAGCTTTTTACATACTTATTTCTTTTTAAAATAAGCCTTATTTTTTAGAACAGTTTTAGGTTTACAGCAAAATTGAGCAGAAGGCACAGAGATTTCCCATATATCACCTGCCCCTACAACATGCCTGCAGGGAGTGGTCCATTTGTTACAGTCCATGAACCTACACTGATACATCGTCATCTCCCAAAGTCCATAGTTTACATGAGAGTTTGCCCTTGGTGCTGTGTATTCTGTGCATTTGGAAAATGTGGAATAACATACATCCATCATGGAGGCATCACAGAGCAGTCTCACTCCCTTAAAAGTCCCCTGCGCTCCACCTGTTCATCCCTTCCTCCCCCCAACCCTGGCAACCACTGATCTTTTTACTGTCTCCATAGTTTTGCCGTTTCCAGAATGTCATCTAGTTGGAATCGTGCAGTCTGTAGCCTTTTCAGATTGGCTTCTCTCACTTAGTAATGTGCATTTAAGGTTCCTCCATGTCTTTTCATGGCTTGGTAGCTCATTTCTTTTTAGCACTGAATAATACTCCACTCTCTGGTTGTGACATGGTTTATCCATTCATTTACTGAGGAACATCTTGGTTGCTTCTAAGTTTTGGCAATTATGAATAAAGCTGCTATAAACACCTGTGTGCAGGTTTTGTGTGGATATATGTTTTTTTTCCAACTCCTTTGGGTGAATACCAAGGAGTATGATGAGTTTAAAATTGTAAATTTTAAAAATTTAAAAATTTTAAATTTAGAATTTAAAAAATTGGGAAGCAGGTGAGGCACAGTGATGCCTATAATTTCAGCACTTTGGGAGGCTAAGGTGGGAGGCATGCTTGAGCCCAGGAGTTTGAGACCAGTCTGGACAACAAAGTGAGACCCCCATCTCTATGAAAAAATTAAAAAGTTAGCCGGTTGTGGCAGTACACACCTGAAGTCCCAGCTACTTGGGAGACAGGGGCAGGAGGATCTCCTGAGCCCAGGAGGTTGAGGCTGCAGTGAGCCATGGTTATGCCACTGCACTCCAGTCCGGGTAACAGAGCAAGACTGTCTCGAAAAAAATAAATCTGGAAACGTTACCCAAGTTGTGGGTTTCTGGTTTCTTGTTAAACATTGGAGGATCTGGATGGTATGTGTCTGTTGGTGCAGTCAGGCACCGCTGCTGCTGTCCTTTCGGGTTGGGCATGTGCCGCCTCTTCAACTCCTCACAGCCCCCGCCTCCTGTAGTCTTTACCCTGCCACATCCGCACTCATGCCTAGCCATTTGAGTTTGCAATCCCTGGAGGGGATAGTGTAACACTTCTCAGGTGGGGGACCTTGGGGATGGTCCAACCGCATCACTACCTGTCCCTGGTAGTCCTGGATTTGGTAGATGTGGTTTAGGTGCCCTGTAGGTCCCTGTAGCAACGTGTGATTTTCCTGTGGCCTGGTTTTGACGTGAGCGTGCCACAAGGTTGGTAGAATGGAGTGAATTGCTGACAAGCTAGTGAGTGGGCCTAGCCTGCCACCTGCCACCCAGCTCTCAGTACCCCGGTTGGGCTTGCTTCTGTTCCCAGAATCCAGTCTTGATGATTTGCCTGACAGTCTGCTCCCTCCCAGGTGCAGGGGTTTGTTTTATTTCTCCTTCCCTTCTAAGGACTGGACTCATTCGTCTACTAACTCATTCACTCATTGAATTATTCAACATGTATCCACGAATTATCTATTAGGCAAACACTGCTTTAGATGTCAGAGATGCAGAGATTAATTAGATCAAGTCCTAATTCCTAAAAGTCTCTTATCTGGTGGAATAAAGACCCTTCAAGGGTTATACTGTATTTAGGAGGTCTGTGTAAGGAGCAGCAGCTGTCAGGAGGCAAGGGCAGGGCAAAGGGGTGGGCTTGTGTGGGAAGGTGTTAGGGAGGCTTCCTGGAGGAGGAGATGTTTTGGCTGCAGAGAAAGCTGCTCTTAAACAACATGGAGTAGCTAGATAAACATCCATAGAACTGCAGGGATGTGGTGTGGTTGGAACTGAGTGTAAGGAGAGTGGCAGTGGGAGAGAGGACTGGGTGAGGGCCAAGCTCAGAGTAGCCCTGCCCGACAGAAATAGGATGAGCCGCCTCGGCGATTATACATTTTCTAGGGCCACATTCAAAAACGCAAAAGCACACAAGCTAAATCACTTTTATTTTATTATTATTATTTTTTTGAAACAGAGGCTCACTCTTGTCACTCAGGCTGGAGAGCAGTGGCACAATCTCGACCCACTGCAACCTCCACCTCCTGGGTTCAAGCGATTCTTCTGCCTCAGCCTCCTGAGTAGCTGGGATTACAGGTGCTCTCCACCATGCCAAGTTAAGTTCTTTTTGTATTTTTAATAGAGATATGGCTTCACCATGTTGGTCAGGCTGATCTCAAACTCCTGACCTCAAGTGATCCACCCACCTTGGCCTCCCAAAGTGCTGGGATTACAGGCATGAGCCACCGCACCCAGCCTTGAGCCACTGTGCCTAGCCTACCTGGCTCAATTTTAATAATATATTTTATTTAACTCAATATATCCAAAATATTGTCATTTCAACATGTGGCACTAGCCACATTTCAAGTGCTCAGTGGCTACATGGACTAGTGGCTACAGTAGTGATGGGACATTCTTCTAGAACATTCTTTTTATTTTTGAGATGGTCTCATTCTTTCACCCAGGCTGGAGTACAATGGCATGATCTTGGCTCACTGCAGCCTCTGCCTCTGCCTCTTGGGTTCAAGTGATTCTTGTACCTCAGCCTTCCAAGTAGCTGAGATTACAGGCTCACGCGCCCATGCCTGGCTAATTTTTGTATTTTTAGTAGAGATGGGGTTTCACCATGTTGACCAGACTGGTCTTGAACTCCTGATGTCAAGTGATCCGCCCACCTCAGTCTCCCAAAGTGCTGAGATTACAGGCGTGAGCCACCATGCCTGGCCTCTCTAGAATGTTCTTTATCCTCAAGCCTCAAGGAGGGAGTGACACAGTGGGGTTTTGTTGAAGAAATACCCTCCAGCTCCTGGAAAAGTGGGAAGGTACCTGAGGGAGGGAGGCGGGGAGGCCCGTGGAGGCAGTGCAGGAAGCACTGACCTAGGCGTGAGACGGAGAAGAAAGCTCAGGTATGAAGCAGGACTGCTTTTTAATGACTGTCTCCCAAGGAAGTTGTGATTCAGCCTCCTGAGAAGATGTGACGTCAGCAGGAATCCCAACTCCTCATGAGAGCCCCAGAATTGTCTTGAGCCCTAAGATAAGGATATAAATTTAGGGAAGTCATCACAGATAATTTTGCCCTCAAACTCAGGGTGCTTGACTGGGCGCGGTGGCGCACACCTCTAGTCCCAGCAATTCGGAAGATCAAGGCGGGAGGATCACTTGAGCCCAGGAGGTCAAGACTGCAGTGAGCTGTGATTGCACCACTGCACTCTAGCCTGGGTGACAGAGCAAGACCCTGTCTATAAATAAAACAAAACAAAAAGCCACCCAGGGTGCCACCATCTGCAGCCCCATGTCAGGTTCAGATCCCATCTCTCCCTCCCAGCCTGCGTTTCCAGAGGCCATCTTGACTCCTTGACTCAGACAGCATCTGCCTTTCTGCTCTCTGCCTGTCCCTCACAGATGGGGAGGGCTGAGCTCAGGGGCTGACTTTGAACCACTGTCCCTGGGGCTCTGTCTTTGTCCAGAGCTACCCCTCAGCTCCAGCTGCAGATCTAGAGCTACACCCTGAGTCAGCAGTGGGACCTGAGTCTCAAAACGGCAGAGGAGTCCTGGCTCTCTGCTGAGGCAGCACACGAGGAAATGGATTCCTCGTGCTGGCCATGTGGCCTCTGGCCTGTCATCTGTCCTCGCTGGACCCGTGCTTCTCACAGCATAGTCTGTGGACCGCATTGGCTCCCAAAATATTGTTACTTGTCTATATGGAGACAGGTACAGTAAGTCCCTGCTGAGAATGTAAAAGTAAGCATAGAGAAACTTTTGGCAGGGTGCAGTGACTCAAGCCTGTAATCCCAGCACTTTGGTAGGCCAAGAGGAGAGGATCGCTTGAAGCTAGCAGTATGAGACCAACCTGGGCAACATGGCGGAATCCTATCTCTACAAAAAATAGCCAGGCATGGTGGTACAGGCTACTCAGGAGGCTTAGGTGGGAGGACCCCCTGGGTGGGGAAATGGGGAGACATTGGTCAAAGGGTAAAAGTTTCAGTTAGACAGAAGGAATACCTTTTTTGAGGTCTATTGCAGAGCATCGCGACTGTCCTTAATAATAATGTGTTGTATATTTCAAAATTGCTAAGAGTGTAAATTTCAAAGGTTCTTA
The DNA here is from genome assembly GCF_000951035.1 of Colobus angolensis palliatus. Lineage (NCBI taxonomy): Eukaryota > Metazoa > Chordata > Mammalia > Primates > Cercopithecidae > Colobus > Colobus angolensis. Next base: position 1,558,152 of record NW_012115043.1, on the reverse strand, counting down.
CCACAAAAATGGTAAGCGAGATGATGGATTTGTTAAAATTAGCTTGACTTTGTCATTCCACATTGTATACATATATCAAACATCACATCAGACCCCAAAAATGTATGCAATTAATAATAAGAAATTATGAACAGGAACAAAAGACCAGTGGCAACCTGGTCCTTCTTCAGAGAGGGCTTGGGAAGTTCTGCCTCTACCCCCTTTCCAATGGGGTGAAAAGGAGGTGAGCCTTGCAGTTCTCCTTTCGGGCAGAAGGGGGCGGCAGATACACGGGTAATCCATCTTTCCCTTCAGGATCGGTTCCTGCTTTCTCCAATCTTCCTCCATTTGGCACCTTCCGGATGCTGGGGACACAGGGAGAAAGAGAGGCTTTCTCCTTCTTCCTGTTTTGCCTCAGTCCAGAGCAAAGCCACCAGGGAGAGTGTCCAGGAGGGCCATCTACATGGAGATGACACAAAACATGACCCCTGCCAGGGGCTCTCCTCCCAGGAGGTGTAGCTACATGACTTGAGTGTTTAGCAGAGGCCTGAGTCAGGCTTTCTGGGTTCGAATCCTGGCTCCTTCTCTACTTGCTGTGAGACGTAGGAAAGTCAGTCACTCCAAAGCCCAGCCTCCTCAAGTGTAAAGGGGGAGTGTTAATGGTAGCTGCCCTACACGGTGATTGGGGGATTAAAGGATAATTCTGTTTTTTTTTTTTGAGATGGAGTTTCACTCTTGCCCAGGCTGGAGTGCAATGATGTGTTCTTGGCTCACTGCAACCTCCATCTCTCAGGTTCAAGTGATTCTCCCGCCTCAGCCTCCCAAGTAGCTGGGATTACAGGCGCGTGCCACTATGCCGGCTAATTTTTTTTGTATTTTTAGAAGAGATGGGGTTTCACCATGTTGGTTAGGCTGGTCTCAAAGTCCTGACCTCAGGTGATCTGCCCGCCTCGGCCTCCCAAAGTGCTGGGATTACAGGTGTGAGCCACTGCACCCAGCAGGAGATAATTCTTAGAGAGCCCTTAGTACTGTGCCTGGCCTGTACAGACGCCTGCCCAAGCAATGTGTTCATTATTGTGACAGTCTCATCCTGCTTGCTTTCTCTCAGCTCCTGTGAGGTTGAGAAATGTCACTCTTCTCTGATAGGCGCTTTTCCTGAGGGCAGTCTGTTCCACCAGTCACTCTGATTGTTGGACCCTTTGACATAGTGAGATTTGGCTCAGTCCTCACCTCCTCCAGGAAGTTTGCCAAGATGAACCCAAGTCCTAAGAGCCTCCTCGCTGTAGCCTCATTTTTTCAATGATTAATTTGTCTAATTTCTTCCTTCTGCAGCCCTGCACAGACTCTACACGTTTCATAGTGTACAAGGCGTTGTCCTAGCCATCTTGCTGCTGGAAGACACTGTGAGGGTTGCAAGCCTGGCACCAGGAGCCAGGCTGCCTGGGTTGGAATCCATTCTCCACATCTGGCCAGCTATGTGGCTTTGGGCAAGTTGCTTGACTCCTCTGGGCACCCAGCCCTCAGTTTCCCTATTCTATCTTGCATATTACTGTGATATGAGTGAAGTAGTGCAGGTGAAGGCCAGGTACCTGCACTGAGCAAGTGCCCAATAATCCCAGCACTTAGGGAGGCTGAGGTGGGTGGATCACTTGAGGTCAGGTGTTTGAGACCAGCCTGCCCAACATGGTGAAACCCCATCTGTAAAATACAAAAATGAGCTGGGCGTGGTGGCAGGTGCCTGTAATCCCAGCTACTTGGGAGGCTGAAGCATGAGAATTGCTTGAACCTGGGAGGTGGAGATTGCAGTGAGTCGAGATCGCACCACTGCACTCCAGCCTGGATGGCAGAGTGAGACTCTGTCTCAAAAAATAATAATAATAATAAATTAAAATAAATAAATAAATAAAAATCAGGCCAGGTGTGGTGGCTCATACCTGTAATCCGAGCACTTTGGGAGGCCGAGGCGTGTGGATTACTTGAGGTCAGGAGTTTGAGACCAGCCTGCCCAATATGGTGAAACCCTCTCTCTACTAAAAATACAAAGAAAATTAGCCAGGCATGGTGGCACGTGCCTGTAGTCCCAGCTACTTGGGAGGCTGAGGCAGGAGAATCACTTGAACTTGGGAGGCAGAGGTTTCAGCGAGCCAAGATTGTGCCACTGCAATCCAGCCTGTGCAACAGAGCGAGACTCCATCTAAAAAAAAAAAATCAGCAGGTGAGAACACTGAGGCTCAGGAAGGAGAAGAGCTTGATTATTAAGTACCTACCAAATGCAGGGCGCTAGATAGATACACTCTCTCATTTTTTCCTCCCAGAAGAAAGGTAGATACTTTTGTCTCTTTTGCTCCTGAGAGACTCAGTTGCACAAGTCTGCAGGACCAGGGAGAACAGGAGTTGTTCCTGATATGAAGCATCTGACAGTTAGTATCTGATACGAAGTCTAGAGTTCCTCTTTGCCTGTTTCGTGATGGAAGGGTAAAAAGATGTGGGTTTTTTGGGGTCCCCTAGGCATAGACCTAGAAGGCCAGAAATAAACATTTATTTTCCTCTCTGTTTTGCCTGAAAACCCAGGTGGGCTTTCAAGAGAATAAAGGAGTTAGTGGGAAAGTGGGGGTCTCATTCGAGGACCCCCTAGGGTCTCTTGTAACAGGCGGTCCTGCAGCATTAAAGGCTCTTGCAGAAGAGCGTGGGAGTGAGCAGCAGGGGGCGCTACGACCTCGGCGGAGAGAGGCGGCATCCCTGGGGAAACAGATCCCGGGCTTTGAGTGCTTAGGGGCAAAGCTCAGCCTGAAATAGGCAGGCAGCAGCACCCCAGCCCGCTCACCCACTCAGGAAACTTGAACCCGAGAGCTGAGAGCTAGAGAGGCCTCCCGAAATCAGGATCAGTATGGTCATTGCAAGCCCTGGCTTTGGAGTTTGTGGATTTGTAATTGAAAATCCACTCAACACTTTCTAGTTATGTGACCCTGGTCAGGTACTTAACCTCTTGGAGTCTCAGTGGCCTCATTGAACAAAAATTAACACCTGTTTCATGGGGCTCTCAGGAGGATCAAGGCAATGATGCGTGTAAATTTCTTAGCATAGTGTCTGGCATCTATGAGCACTCAGTGAAGGGCAGCCAGTGTTTCTATTAAGGGTCATGTGATTTGCAGGGTAGTCCCAAAGAGGCGAGGCCCCTGCCCTGCAGTGTCTAGAGCCCCTGTGCTGCTGTGGACACCTGCTTTGGTTCCTCAGTGGGGCTCACTTTCTGGGACACTGGACTGTCTGAGCCTCTTTCTGCCAAGCAAATTGCCCATGCCCTCACAGCTCTGCTTGTCTCCAGATACCTAAGACTCCCATTTGGGCCAACAGGTTTGCTGGAGGTCAGTGGGGAGGAGGAGGGCAGTGTAGTTCCTGCTCTGCTATGAACTTGCTGAGGCCTGTGTTGCCTGGAATAAGTCCCTTGCCCTCTCTGGGCCTCGATTTCTTCATTTCGATCTAGAGGAGCTGCAAGAGATAAGTGTTGGGATCCCTCTCAGCCCAGCCTCAGCATCCTATGAGTGCGTCCCCATCCAGGAAACATATGTGCATTTTAACAGGGCCCTTTGCTGGCTAAATGTGAAAGTGTGGTTTGAGGTAAAGAACAGATAGGCTTCTAGCTAAGGCCCATGGATGAGATAGCTTGTGGACAACTTTTCTCAGTAAAGAAGTGGCATGGGCCTTCCACACTGTCCAACATGCCCTTCCTGTGTCTCTCCTGAATTTCATTGTCCCCTGGATCAGGGTCCCTATCCTCTCTCCACACCACCCAGCACAGTCTGCTGTAAGAAAGAAAAGAATAATTTTCCCTAAGGCACGAGTGACTGATAGGGCTGGAGCTACCCATTCTGAGGAGATTTGAACTTGGGCAGGAGTAGAGTGTTTTATCCAGATAAATTAGACTCTATGGAATCCCAGCAAGAGACTTTGAAACTGGAAGGATGTAGCCTCCATTCAAGTCACAGCAGCCTCATTCCCTGGCTTTGCTTGGGCAGGTGCAGCGGCCAGCACAACTGGTTCAAAAGAAAGCCGGTGGCACACAGAACGAAGAAGAATGAAGACACTGGACGTCATCAAAATCACAAACTTTTGTGCTTCAAAGGACACCATCAAGAAAGTGAAAGATTTTCCCACATAATAGAAGAGAATAATTGTAAGTTATATATCTGACAATAAACTTGTATCCAAAATATATAAATAACTCTTACAACTCAACAACAAAAAGACAAATGCCCAATTTAAAAATGGGCAATGGACTTGAAAAGACATTTCTCCAAAGGAGATATACAAATAACCAACAAGCACATGAAAAGAGCTTGGTGTCATTAGTCATTAGGGAAATGCGAATTGAAACCACAATGAGATACTACTTCATACTCACTAGGATGGCAATTATTAGAAAGATGGATAACAATAGGTGTTGACGAGGATGTGGGGAAATTGGAGCCCTCAGTGGGTGGGACTGCAGCCACTTTGGAAAAACAGTTTGGCAGTTACTCAAAGAGTAAAACAGAGTTACCATATGACCCAGCAATTCACTCCTAGGTGTACACTTAAGAGAATCAAAAACAGATCTACACAAAACCTCCTATGTGAATATTCATAGCAGCATTACTCATAATAGCTAACAAGAGGAAATACTGTCCATCAAATGATGAATTGATAAATTAGTATATATCCATACAATGATTTGAATAAGTGAGTTTGGCCACTAAAAAGAAATGATGCACTTATACAGGCTACGACATAGATGAATCTTGGAAATATTATGCTAAGTGAAAAACCCAGAGACACAAAAGGCCACATACTGTATGATTCCATTTATGTGATGTCCAGAATAGACAAATCCATAGAGACGAAAGTGGATAAGTGGTTGCTGGGGCTTGAAGGAGAGGGGAATGGGGCATGACAACTAATAGGTATAGGGTTTCTTTTGAGGGCAATGAAGAGGTTCTAGAATTAGATAGTGGTGATGGTTGTACAACTTTGTGAATGTACTAAAAACCACTGCATTGTACACTTTAAAGAGCAAATTTTTATGATATTAAAATGCTATTGCAATTTTTTTTTTAAAAAAAAAGCTCATGGAAGCTGGGTGTGGTGGCTCTCGCCTGTAATCCCAACACTTTGGGAGGCCGAGGTGGGAGGATTGCTTGAGTTCAGGAATTCAAGACCAGCCTGGGCAACATAGCAAGACCTTGTCTCTGCTAAAAATTAAAAAAAAAAAAATAGCTGGATGTGATGGTGTGTGCCAGCTACTCAGGAGACTGAGGTGAGAGGAGTGCTTGAGTCTGGGGGGTTGAGGCTGTGGTGAGTCATGCCACTGCATATAATTGTGCTTGTAATTCTAGCAATTTGGGAGGACAAGGTGGGCAGATCACTTTGGGCCAGGAGTTTGGGACATTAACAAGCAGTTGCTCTGTAAACAGGAACGTGGACTCTCTTAGTGCCAGCAACAGCTAAGAGGCACCGCCCATTTCATTGTCACTCCAGCCTGGGTGACAGAGTGAGACTTTGTCTCAAACTGCACCCACGTCTCACAAAAAACAAACTAACAAAGCTCATGGAAAGAATGGGGAAGTTCTTGAAACCTTCAAGAAATAATAAATGCCCCATCCCCACACCCAACCCACAGCTACCCTAGTGTACATGATGACTCTTCTTTAGGGCACATTTTCCATGCAGACGGAAATGCCCTGGGCGGCCCTTTAGAAATGTGTGTGTAGGGTATTTCTGGTGGGCACGATGTTAAGAGACAACTGCTGGCATCATTGGGTGACCTGTAAGAAACCAAGGATACGAGACACTCTGCAATGCATGGGCCATCTCACAGTGAGGGACTGTCTTGCATTCCACGTGACTTTTGAATGTCTCTCAGGACACTGATGTAGATTAGATGATTATCTAATCTAAAAACTCAACTTTGCTTTACATAATAAACATCAGGCATATGTGCAAGGCTTTAACACACACCAAATTTTCCAAGAATATAGCTGCCCTGTCAGTTGGGAAGACTGCATGGCATCTCCTGTTGAATGTCAGTAATCTATCCCCCAAAATGAGTTGTTCTGTGTGAAAACGCTTCTGGGAACATATTTCCTTTCCTTTCATCTCTTTTTGTTTATTGTCTTTTCATTATTCTTAAAGGGAAAAAAGTTATATTGTTATTGGTTAATCCAGTCTCTTAACCAGTTTCCTAACATCTAACTAAAATACAGTGAAATGCTTATATTTGTAACAAACAGTCATACTAGGTTGTAAGATGCTTACAGTTTTGCTTCGTGGTCACCACATAATTGATATAGACATTAACAAGCAGTTACTCTGTAAACAGGAACCTGGACTCTCTTAGTGCCAGCAACAGCCAAGAGGCACCACCTACTTCATTGTCAATCTCATGTTATTTATTTATTTATTTATTTATTTATTTATTTATTTATTTATTTATTTATTTTTTGAGGTGAAGTCTCACTCTGTTGGCCAGGCTGGAGTGCAGTGGCTCAATCTCAGCTCGCTGCAACCTCTGCCTTCCGGGTTCAAGTGATTCTCATGCCTTAGCCTCCTGAGTAGCTGGGATTACAGCTGTGTGCCACCACGCCTAGCTAAGTTTCGTATTTTTAGTAGAGACAGAATTTCACCATGTTGGCCAGGCTGGTCCCAAACTCCTGGCCCAAAGTGATCTGCCCACCTTGACCTCCCAAAGTGCTAGAATTACAAGCACAAGCCACCGCGCCTAGCCACCACTTTCATGTTTTTCAAAACATAACTTAATTCAGACAGTCTCCTAATTGTATTTAGAATGTACCTTAATGATCTTCCTGTACATTATTTCTTTTAAAAAAGTTATATTGCATTTTGGAGACATATACACACATTTTTCCCCATGTAAATACCAACCAGCAAGCACTGGAGTGAAGTTACATATATTCTGTTAAGGAGTGGTTGTGCAGGGAGAATGTTAACTGGGGTGGAGTTCTGTGGGTAGACCTGAACTTTATTTCTCTGAGCACAGGAGGGAGTATGATTCTCTAGTCCTGTTGCAGCTTGAAGGACTTTGGAGAATGTCTCATTCTTTTTCAGTTCACAGGGAAAAGACAAAGAGGCCTGGAGATTTCTCCAGGGTCATATAGTGCCCATGGTAGAGCTGAGCTGGGAACCCAGGCTCCTAGCATTCAGATGGGCAGCAGCTCTAGGCTTTACACCAGGATCTCAGGCTGGCAAATTGGAGCGGCCTGTGGAAATACAGGCCACCAGACAGGTTTGGTGGATCAGTCACTTTGCCTTGAGCAAAGCAACCTCCAAACATCAAGTAACTAATGTATCGTGTTGTCCCTGCTAGTGGAAGGTTAGTGCACTCTTGGTAAACACACCTACTGGCTATTTACAGAACTCAGTCTGGGGACTAGACTGAGCCTTTCAGCACAGTCAAGTCAGGATGTGGGAGCCAAGCAGAGAGGCTGGGAGGTGGGGCCCAGTGGTCTGCAAAGCCTGTCTGTGCACCTGCTGCTGGGGATGGGGAGGTCAGGGCAGTCCTGGCTTCCAAGAAAGCAAGCCCACAGTCCCAAGGTGCTTCTTCCCAGATGGCACTGCAGATTCATCCTGATGAGGGTGTCCTAGCCTAGTTTCCCCAAAGCAGGGCCCAAATCAGAGGCTTTTGTGGGATGAGTTCTTTGAGTACATTCCCAGGAAGCTGGGAAGGGGGTAAGTGGTCCAAGGAGGCATGCTGGGCTTGCTTCTGCTCAATGTGGTGGGGCCTTATAAGAAGCCTCCTGAAAATGAGTCCCAGAACTGCCTTCCTGGGAAAGAAGGGGTGCCATTTATTCATCCCCCCTGTGATCGGGGTAACCCATGAAGTGTTTATGCTATGTTGCATTTGGGTGAGCACCAGGTGGGTTCGGGGCCCCTCAGTCAGGAAAGCCTGGGACAGATGAAAGAGGACAGGGAGGAGTCAGAGGTGAGACTGGGACAGTTTGCACCTTCATAAAACAAGCAAAGCTGCATTGGAGCTGGTAGCTTCAGGGCTGACTGGGACAAGAAAGAAGGCTAAGGAGGTCTGCAGTGGTGTCAAGAGGGCATTGGTACAAGCGGCTGGGGAGATGAAACCAGGAGCAGATTAGCAGTTGGTGGGAGTCCAAATTCCAGAACATGTGCAATGTGTCTCTTGCCCTGTGTGCGGTACAAAGGGAGAGGTATAATATATCACAATCAAAAGATAGAAGATTTCAATCTTTCCAGAAAGTTCTCTGTGCCCTGTTTTACCTGCCCTCCACCTGCTTTTTAGTTCTGGTAGCAATAGTGTTACATGGTCCCTCTCCCCACTCTTTTTTCTCTCCCTCTCCCTCCATCTCCTTCCATCATTCTCTCTGTTCCTTCCGTGTGCCCCTTTCTACTCTCCTAAGCTTGCTGGGAGCCTGGCTCACCTGCTGAACTACACGCTGGATGCTCTTTGAGAGTAGGAGACTTACCATGTTTGCTTTTCCATCTTCTCCCATCCCCTGTGAACATGTATCTCAGATGGCAGCCAGTGGCCCCAGCCCCTGAAAATCAGAAAGAGCATGACTAAAGTCCTCATTTCATGCCCGAGGGAACCCAAGGCCCTGTAAGATGCAAATTCCTGCAAACCATCCCCATCCACTTTGGCTTCAGACTGCTGCCTAAGTGGGGTCTGATTGTCCTTTCACTGTGAGTTTCAGTTGTTTCTTTATCTCTTCCCCACAGTTGACCCAGTCGTAGGGCCTGGAACTTTCTCCTTAATATTCCCATTCTAAAGCTACCGCAGGTAGTAGAAAACTGACAGAAGATTCTTGGGTCACCAGGAGGTGTCTCATTGTGCTCCAAATAGCGATAACATCAAAAACCTTTGACGTTTTACATTTTACTTTGAAAAAGTTCTGCCAGCCTCCATGTCAACTGGTTATTCCTTCCCCACCCTTTTGAGAGATGAACCTCCCCCAACCCCTCTGGGTGCAGGCCATCGCACTCTGGAGCAAACCAGCCAAGTTCTTTCCATTCTGGACCAGCTCTGCAGGACCAAGGCCACCTGTGTTCTCAGTCAACCCAGGGGTCTGGTCTGTAACAGAGTTCATCGTCAGCAGGAGGTACTGGAGCTACGGCTCCCATGGAACCCCAGAACCTCCTCCATGGTTTCCTCAGGATTCTGGAATCTCCATCCTATTAGGTTTGGCCAGAGGCCTCCCTGCCTCAGGGGCCTTCTCCCTCTAGTGGGAACTGGCGTAGCTTCATCCTGGGATTGGAGTCAGATCTCAAACAAACCGCCTTCTCAGGGAGACAAGCACCCCAGAATCCACTAATCTCCTTCTCCAGTGGCATCGTGTTGCTTTTTGCGATCTTAATCTCTCCTGGCAGGCCACACTGGAAAAAGTGCCAGGGGAAACAGGATCTTTCTGGGCAAAACCAGGGCTACCTCCCAGTCCACTCCCTCACACCGCTGGGCGTGCGCTGCCCAGGAAAGAAGCGCTTCCTTACAATGGCGCCTAGCCACAGCCCCACAGTTATAAGCTCACAAGTTCTTGGAACTCCCTCTAGCTCTCTTTCTTTTTGGCTCTGCCAGCCCAGTGCTGGGCTCTGGGCCCTTGGGGTTCAGTGAATGGTCTCCCAGTTCATATCCCCTCTGCATGGTGGAGGATGTGTGGAAAAGAGGGAAGGGAAAGAATTGGGCTTCCAGAGCAGAGGACTTGGGCTTGCCCGCTTTGCCCAGGCAGGGTAGGTCACCATGTAACTGGCTATGTGACCTTAGGCCTCAGTGTGTGCATCTGTAATCAGGTATAATATGCCACAATCAAAGGATAGAACAGTTCAGTCTTCTCCTTGATTGAAGTTCTCTCGTCTCCCTTTGTACCTGCCCTCCACCTGATTTTGGTTGGGATAGCTGGAGTATTGGATGATGGAACTATACAAATAGGTTATTTTATGTCTGGCTCTGGCTTGGCGTGATGTCTATGAGACTCATATATGTTGTTGGGTAGATCAGTTGTTTGTGCCTTTGTCATGCTGAGGAGTAATCCATTGTACGGATAGACCAGAATTTGTTCATCTGTTCACCTGTTGTTGGATACCTGAGCGATTTTTGGCTTTTTCCCAGTTTTGGTTATTATGAATAAAGCTCCTAGAAACTGCCATGCACAGATTTTTGTGTGAACATAAGTTTTCATTTCTCTGGGGTAAAACCATGGAGAGCAATGGCTGAGTCATAGGTTGAATATGTGTTTCATTTTATATGAAATTGCTGAATTGTTTTCTGAAGTGGCTATACCACTTTGCATTTCCACCAGCAGTATATGAGCATTCCAGTTGCTCCACATCCTCGTCAGCACTTGGTACCGTCTGTCCTGATTTCATCCTCCTCCTGTCTCTATCCACAGCCATTCCCTGTGACCCCAGGCCTACCAGTGCTTCTTATCCTCTGAAGCTCTCCTGCTGTCTCCCACGCCTGCTTCTCAGGCCTGGCTGAGGCCTTAGCATGGGTGGGGACTCTGAGGAGATGCAAAAACTTTCAGGTCATTTTTAGTTGAGATCTGACCTGAGATATAAGTTTAAATGTAGCCTTTTAACTCTACAAAGCAAATAGCTTGGGACCTTTTCAGAATCTCTTGGCTCCCTGTCTCAGGGCCAAGAATCTTACTTTGCTCATTTTAATGGTTCCTTTCTAATTATTCAGGTCCATGCTCAAATGTCACCTTTTCAGAGAGGCCTTTCCTGATCTCTGGGAGCAGAGGCAGGCTTTGTGGAGCCTGATGCTTATGTAAGTTTTGAGAGTGGTCTTTAGGAAAAAGAATACACAATTGTGAATAAAAATTTGGTCACGAAGCATTAATCAGGGGAACAAGAAGGGACCCAAATGAGCAAGGGGCCCTAAAGCTTAACTTTATTACGTCAGGGTAAATTTACCTCTGCTGACCTCACTACATGAGTTCCCGCTCCCCCACCCCTCTAGTTTAGCCCTGTTCCTTGGTGTCTTCGTTTTCACAGCATGTGCAGCTGCCGATGTCATATTCTATTTGCTCTCTGTCTGGAGAGCATACTCTCTGAGGGTGAGGGGTCGTTGGTTCACTGCTACACCCCTGGCCCCCAGAATAGTACCTGGTGCATGGTGAGTGCTGGATAATTATTGATTAAACACATGAATAAATGCCTTTTGAGTGCTACTCGTTTTCTATTTGTGGAAGTGAGATTGAGTTTTTAAAGTGAGTCAAGTTATAGAAAAATATTAAGCTCATGGTCCATGGTGGTGACACACAGAAATGGCAGAGGTCACAGTGAAGGAAGTGTGGGGGCTGTGGATGACAGCCTAGGAAGCTGGCGTTTGGTGAGTGCATGCTATGGGCTATACATTTTCTATCCACGGTCTTCTTGAAGACTCTCGCAGCAACCTGTGAGGTGAATATCTCTATCCCCATTTTGCAGGAAACAGAGGCTCAGGGAAGTGAAGTCACTCAACCAAGTGTCACACCACCGGTAAGTTTGCACCCAGGTTCTCCCTTTCTCTTGCCCTGGCATGACCCTTGAAGCTCCTGAATCCATGGTCCCTAAGTGGATGGTAGAGGTCTAAGAGGGTCAAGTACTCAGAGCTGAACGCTGGGGAAGTTGGGGTTACAGACATGGAGAAGAGTCATTGCATCACGTTTTCTGATGGGCATCAGAGAGGGAAAAGGAAGGCTCTGTGCTCCTTCACCCACTCCCCAACAACATCCCTGCTCAGGTCAACTTGAACTAGGCCAGTTTGGAATGAAATCATGTTCATTGTTAAACAAAGGCACAAGGGCCTGGCTTCTGAAGAAGGTGAGCTTTGAGCAGCTTCCAGGACTTGATTTGATTTAGAGAATAGGGAAAGTACCTGGGAGCCCAGAAATCCTTCCTGCATGAGATGCCAGAAATTCCAGCAGTTATAACACCCCTGAGAACCTGGGTGAGCAATTTAACTTGTTTGTGTTAATGTTTTCTCTTGTAGACGTGAGCACAAAACCACCCACCTCCCAGGCTGACATGAGGATTAATTAAGGTCATGTACATAAAGGTACTAAATATCTGTGAATTCTCTCTCCTCCCCCACTTTTATTAAAAGTCCTTGAACTGTAGGTTTTTGGCTAAAGTCAGCCTGGTAGCCCTTTGCTGCTGTTGCTCAGAACACTCACCTTTGCCTCAAGTTCTGCATCAGGTGTCATTTTCATCCCAGCATCTTCATTTTAGTCACAACAGCCTTTTATTTAGCACCTACTGTGTGCCAGGCACTGGACACTAGTCCTCTCTTCTTCACCCCAGCTCTGCAAACTAAACTTTTTGACTCCCATTTTGTTGCTGAAGAGAATGAGGCCCCACAGGTAGTAAGCAGTGCAGCTGGGGTGAGGAGCAAATCTCTTGTTCTATTTTCTAAGCCACTTGCCTCCTCTCCTGTGTTCCTCTCCACTGCCTACTCCAAGCCCAGAGTGCTACATGGCTTGACTTTTACACAATGGAATATTTATTTATTGAACTCCTACTCTGTGTGGGGCAGGGTCCTTCCCAGCACAGGACCAAGGGAGAGGACAGCCACACTGTTGCCTTCAGGTTGCTCAGAGAGTAGCAGGGAGACAGATGAGTAGTAAGGAGTTCTGGAGGAATGGGGCAAGTGCAGATTAGCAGGAGGGATGCAGTGCTATGGGGCACCTGCTTCTGTCGGGGAGGCAGGGAGTCTAGAATGTGGGCCGTCCAAATGGGATTTATGAATACCCTCTCAGTGCTTTGCGTGCATTTGTGTGTGCATGCAAGTGTAAAGTGATGGTGATAAAGATTGATGAGACATCGTTGCTACCTCAACTTATGGTTATGGTTGTGCAGTGCCCCCCAGCCATCTCCCTCCATCCTGAATGTCAATTTTCACATCTTTAAAATGGAAGTTTTGACACAAGCATAGGTCTACAGACGAACTTGTTGATGGCAATTTGGCATTTTTAAAAATCCATAGGCAAAAAATGTTTATACTGGAAGTGCTTACTTCTGACACATTAATTTGAGAAACAGACTTAAAAATATACATATGGTTTCGACTTTTTACTATGGAATTTTAAATGTATAGATAAAATAGAATAAGATCATGAAGCCCTATGTACCCAGAACCTGGCTTCATTAGTTATCCACATTATGCCATTCTTGAAGAAGTGGAATCTTGATTAGTTAAATAAATAGATATTTTGCAAAACATTGAATGTAGTTCGTGTAATGCCTATTGTCGTTTTTCTCTGATTAAAGAACTAGAAAAGATTTAAAACTATTTACGATGTTTGTTGTAGAAGCTAATATAGACACGCATCTGTTAGCTGTCTACAGTAACTTTAAAGGTGCATGGTGGAGAATTCAGATTCTTTGGCTGGAGGGAATCTGGCCAGGGAAACACCCCACTAGTCCGTCTCTTGAAGACCTAACATTCTGTGGTTCTCTTATCTGTAGAGAGAAAAAGCCCATTTATAACTTTTCTAGTCTGGTTTTAAATGTAGTGGCAAAGATTCAGGAATGTGTTTGCTTGGAACTCGTAACCCTTGGAGATTCACTTAGAAAACAAGGACTCGTTGTCTCCTATTCTGACTCCCAGGACACATTTAAATGAAATGCCCTCAAACCCAAATTGGCTTCAGCCTAACTCACAGCAACCGCAGTACTCTGGGGAAAAAGCAGAAACCAGGGGGGCAGAAAATGTGGCTTTGAGCCTCAACTCTGTACCCATTAGCTGTGTGGTCTTGAGAAAGTTGCTTTCCCTTTCTGAGCCTCCATTGCCTCATCTGTAAATGACTTTTCACCTGGGCCTTCTCTGCAGATTCTTCCAGCTCTGGGTGCCTGTGGTCTGTGGCCAAGTGCAAGGAAGGAGTGTTAAACACCATGCAAGACATGGTAGATATGTGTACTTGTTCATTTATTCTTCAGGAGATGGTATGCTAGAGGGCTTCGATGTACTTTAGAAAGGTCAACAGTTTTCTCTGAGTTTATTAGATGCTCTGCACTTAACAAGTGTGCGCCAGATGTCAACTGGGGGCACTTAAGATCTACCAGAATGACTTGAGCCCCCATTCCAAAGCCCCCCTCACTCCTGCAGAGATTGCTATGAGTCCCTGAGGCACCCTGTGTTCTCGAGGTGCAAATCCGGTAACCCTCTTTCTCTCTTCACATGGCCCAGAAGTGAAATCAGTCCATTGCTACTCCACCCCAAGAGACCCACATACATGAAGATCTGGGAGCATGACAGACTTCCTTTTGGGAGCCAGCCACAATGAGCATCTCCCCACATGTAATTTAGAATCATGCAGCAGCCTTCCTTGTTTTAAAATGTTGACTCAGCTCTTTGCCCTCCGCACCGCCTAACCTTTCTCTACCTTTCTGGTTTCCTTCTTTCCTCCTTTTGTTTTTGGATGCCCTCTCCTTCTCTCCCTTGAATGTCCAAATACATTTCATTCTATTTTGCAGAGCAGTTCAGCATTGCTCCAACCTGCAAGTGCACACACTCAAACCTATCAAGGTGATCACCAGGCAAAAAGATTTCCACTTAATAGGATCAGCCTTCCAGAGAAAGGACTTGTTATACAGATTTTAAAAAAAGAGTTACACAAGAATATAGCCCTAAAACCATTTGGGTAGGGTTCAGGGGTGATGATACTACTCCTGGTTTATGTCCAAAAGATCTGGCCTTATGCTATGAGAACATCCTGCAGCATTCAACATGACTGTTTCCTCCCTGGCAGCTACCCGCACTTGCCCTCCTGGTTCTCCCCTTTCCTCTGCAGTGGCACCTTCTCTGCCTCCTCCTCTTTGGACCTCTGGGCTGCCTGTGTGGGAGTGAAGGAGAACTCTGGAGTTTGGCTTTGAGCATCCGTGCAATTGGCTTCTCCTGGGGGCCAGAGCTGGGCATGGTTCACTCTTCCTGATGCTCTCACACAATGTATCTTTAGGCTTAATTGGTGAGTCTTTAGAGCTGGTGCCACAAACTGAACTTGATAAGGGATGCAGAGAATGGAAGTCAAGAAGCAGTCATAGAAAGTGATGCAGTTTGACAAGGCTGGGAAAGGGCAGTTGCACCTGGGAGAGAGAAGCAGCCTCCTACCGATGTCCAAAACTCTCCAATGTGTGCTAGTCTACATGAAGAGCTGGAAAGAATGGTCTGTGCTGTTGCATAGGGGTGGACTTTGGCTCTGAGTGGGAAGTGACTTGCCTTGGTTCCCACACTGAAGAAAACCTGGTCTTGTGCCTCGAGATGTGGCTGGAGGATTGCCGGAGAAAACAAAAGAATAGGAGAGTGGGGAGTGGGGTATGGGTGTGTGTAAATTTCTTCACAGAGATTTGTGAGCTGAGCCTTGAAAGATGAATGTGGACACTTGCCAGGCTGATCCACTTTGATAGGCGAATAAGTCTGGGTGGGACGGGGCTGCGGAGAGAAAAACTCACTCCAGGCCAAGAGAGCAAGTCACACAATCAAAGCCTGGAGGCTGAACAGCTGGCATGTCTGGTGAACCACAGACTGTCCTGTGAGGCTGGATTGGAAGGGTTGTTGGGTGAAAGATGAGGCTTTTGTAAGCTCTGCTGAGACATTTGGGCTCTGTCTTGTAGGTCTCAGAGAGTCATGGGAGAGTTCTAAGTAGGCAAGTGACATTGTCAGATGCACGTCTTGGAAAGATGCCTTTGGTTGCTGGGTGACTTCCAGGGGCCGATGTGGAGCAGGGAGCCCAGTTATGCCTCTGTTGCATCATCTAAGCAAAAATTATGGCAGGGCCTTGGCATAGAGGGAATGGAATGCAAAGGAACAAATAGACATCAGGGAGGTAGAATTTGTAAAGTGTAGTGGATAAATGTGAGAAGTAATATTATACATCTGGTTCATTTTAACTGCTGCGTTATATTCTATTGGGTGAATGAATCACATTTTAGATTTTCATTCTCCTAGTGATAGTTATTTCCACTTCCTCACTATTACAAACAGGACTTGGATGAACACCTTTGTGCTGTGCACATGTGGGAAACTGTCTTTAGGGTGGTTATTTATAACTGGTTTTTCTGAGTTGAGAGGTTCACACATCTTTAGGATATTCTCAAATTCCTCCTTAAAGTGGTTGTACCAATATACCCTCCCATCAAGTAGAGGCACTCCCTTTCCCTGTTTCTTTCAAGTTTGTTATCAGACTTGCAAGATTTTGCCAATCTGATTGGTGTGAAATGGAATCTTTCTGTTGTTTCCATTTGTTTCCTTGACCACTGGTGACATTAAGCTTATATTAATATACATCACTATTTTCTTCTATAAATTGCCTGTTCATATGTTTTGCACAATTCTCTGTTGGATTGTTTGTCTTTTTCTTACTGATTTGTTGAAGTTCTTTATATATTCAAAAATACTAATCCTTTGTTAGTAAAATACCTTTTTTCAATCAGTGACTTTTCTATTTCATTTATAAAAGATTTTGTTAGGCAGAGATTTTAAATTTTAATATATTCTAAAATTTCAAAAATTTCCTTTATAGTTTGTAGTTATTGTATTTTGATGAAATTTTTTATGCTGAAATATTCTTCTGTATTTCTAATATTTATTTCTTCTCTAAAAGTTTAAAAGCTTTGATTTTTCACATTTGTATCTTTAATCTCCTTGAATTGTGTGTGTGTGTGCCATGTGATGAAAAGGCCTAATTTTACCTTTTCCTTAAGTGGTTAGCAAGTTTTTCCAGTACTATTTATAGAATAATTCCTTTCTTCATTCATTATTTACAGAAAAATTCATTATACTGATTTGTAATTCCATGTCTGTTATATATTGCCTATGTTTATGGGTTTATTTCTGGGTTTTCTGTTTCATTCCATAGTATATTTGTCTATTCTTAGAGCAACATCATGTTGTTTTAATTACAATTACTTTATAATAATTTATTTTATCTGGCAAGATAAGTCTCTCAATTTTGGTTCTTTTGTTTTAAAGTTGCCTTGGCTGTTCTTAGCCCTCTTTACTTCCATATTAATTTTAAGATAATTTAATCAAGTCCTGTGAAAAAAATTCTTTGGGATTTAAGTGAGAATGACATTAAATTTGCAGCCATAATTTGGCGGAAATTGCTGTTTTTAAGATATGGAGTCTTTCTATCTGTAGAAATGGTATACCACTGTATTATTTAAGTCTTCTTCAATACCCTTAAATATAGTTTTATATTTTTCTTGCTATAAAGGTCTTGAGAGCTTTTTATTAGCTTTAATTCTAGAAAACATGATTTCTCATTTTAAAGAAAATATGTCTAATGTTTTACCACTGAGTACAATATTTTCTGCATATTTTCAAAGATGTCCTTAATCAGGTTAAGGAAGGTTCCACTTTCCCAAATTCTCTATGAGGTTTTTCTCTGTTTTTTTTTTTTTTTGGCTTTTGTTTTTAACATGAAGCTTTGAATTAAAATATATATTTAAATTTTATCAAAATGTTTCTAAAGTATAGTTTTTTAATTTGTTAATTGATAAATTATGTTAATCATTTTTCTAAAGTTAAACTCTCCTTGTGTTTCTGAGGTGTTACTTGGATAGATAGATAGATAATAGGTAGAGAGACAGCTAGATAGGTGATAGATAGCTAGATAGGTGATAGGCAGATAGCTAGCTAGATATGTGATAGGTAGATAGCTAGATATGTGATAGATAGGTAGATAGCTAGATAAATGACCGATAAATAGGATCATGGATAGATTGCCATGTTCAATCTGCAGGCCTCTGTCTCAGGGAGAGGGGAGTTGTAAGGGAAAGGGCACAGTTTTAAAAGACAGCTCTCTAAATTCAATGGATGTCTAGCGCTGGCTTTCTCTGCTTGGCATTTCATGGATTTCTCTGAGCCCTGCCCACTCCATGGGGAACTTCTAGCTGCAATGCCTCTGGCATGGTGATGTCATGACTCCAGCTAACCATCTGGCCTTCTCTGCCAGACCCTCTCTGTTTGCTCCCATTCGTCAGAGGGCAGACTCCTTATCCTCTTCCCTCTTGCTCTTTGATAAGCTCATATGTCCTTTTCCACTATCAGTAAGAAAGCACTTTCTCCCTCCTATCCACTCTACTGTGAGGCAGGTCCCATCACTGTGATTTGCCTTTAGATTTTTCAGGTATGCCATAGAGACTCCCCAGTTCTGAGGACTCATCAAGTTCCCTAAGTGGGCCTCTTCAAGCCCCTCTCACTTGGTTTGAGCACCTGCCTACACTCCCATCTTCAAAGGTATCTTTTGTTCTTCTAGTTCTCTCCAATTTGTGTCCTTTCAGCAGCTGGGCCTGGGGATGGTCAGTGCTGGCAGAACTGGTTTCCAAAGCCTTAGCCTATCCTATGGAGGCAAGGCAGTTTGGCATCTTGTTTAGGAATGGGAAACATTTGGTAGCTTGTTCTTGGTCTCCAGAGTCTCAGCTAAAGCTGAGATGGAGGTAGTCCCATTTTAATATCTTGCTACACATTTTTCCAGACCATTACTTATTTTGTCTGTTTTCAAATTTATTGGCATACAGTTGTCCATAGTATTCTCTTGGGAGTTAAAAAATATCTACCGTATCTGCAGTTATATTGTCTTTATCATTCTGAATAGATGTGCCTTTTCTTTCTTTTTTTTTTTTT
>NW_012115043.1:1469608-1539504 GCF_000951035.1 Colobus angolensis palliatus | reverse complement strand
CAATGGCGCCATCTTGGTTCACTGCAACCTTCACCTCTCAGGTTCAAGCGATTCTCCTGCCTCAGCCTCTTGCGTAGCTGGGATTACAGACGAGCGCCACCAAGCCCAGCTAATTTTTATATTTTTAGTAGAGATGGGGTTTCACCATGTTGACCAGGCTGGTCTTGAACTCCTGACCTCATAGTCTGCCCACCTTGGCCTCCCAAAGTGCTGGAATTACAGGTGTGAGCCACCGCATCCAGCCTATGTGCCTCTTCATCCTGTATCCTTTGTAATATCCTTTGTAATAAACTGGTAAATGTTAAAAAAAAAAAAAAAGGAAAAGAACAAAAGAAAAAATATATAGTTATGAACACAGACTTAGGCATAAAGTGAACATGCTGGAGCTGCTGCTGCCCCTCTGTGGGTCTCTTTACCGGGAAAGGTGACTGGGGTTCTGGGGGGATTTGGAGGGGACCCTTAGGGGCAGTGGCTATTGACTACCTGGTGTGGGAGCATTTTAAGATTGGAATGCTGGAAGTGGCTGTACTGACACATGCATGGTGGCCACACCTCCATGCTGGGTGCTATGACGAAAGCGCCCTGCACTCAACCAAGGCACCGCCTGTAAGGGCAGCTCCGCCGTGCTTCCCATGCTGGCTTGTCCTCAGTTGAAGGTAGGCCGGCGGGGCTGTGTGGGCCAGGCGTGGGGACTTTGGCCACCATGGCAGCTGATGGAGATGGAGGCCACCTGGGATGGGCCTATGGGTTTTTTATACTAGGAGGAGGTAGGTCTGCAGCAGAATCTCTGAGGAAAAAAATTATTTTTTCCAGGAAATTAACAGAACAGAACTGTATTGCAAGCATGATGGAGGCAGGAAGCCCTTTATAAGTCAGAAAGAACCAGGACTTGGACGTATTAGAAGGGAATCCAGGGGGGCTGCTGTTTCCCAGCCTGCCTAGCAGCTAGTAGGGGGCACGAGAGAGGAGAGAGGTGATGAGAATGGAAGTCCAGCTTAGACTCATTCGATGTTAGAGTTGGAAGAGTCCCACCTCCATGTGGATAAACTGAGGCCCAGAAAGGCAAAGTGGCTTGCTTCACATCATGTAGCTTCCTATTTTATAGGCTCATTTGGGTTTTATATGTGAGTTCTTCTTTATAAAGCGGTTATGTGGAAGGTTTTTTTTTTTCTTTTTTCTTTTCTTTTCTTTTTTTTTTTTTGAGACAGAGTCTCACTCTGTTACTCAGGCTGGAGTGCAGTGGTGCGATCTCAGCTCACTGCAATCTCTGCCTCCCAGGTTCAGGTGATTCTCCTGTCTCAGCCTCCCGAGTAATAAGGCACACACCACTACACCCAGGTAATTTTTGTATTTTTAGTAGAGACGGAGTTTCACCATATTAGTCAGGCTGGTCTTGAACTCCTGACCTCAGGTCATCCACCTGCCTCGGCCTCTCAAAATGCTGGGAGTACAAGTGTGAGCCACTGGATCCAGCCACAAAAAGCATTTTTTTAATTTTAGTTTTTTAAACTTTATTAAGAAGATATGCTCTATGTCATCTTTGGAAATTTCTTTTTTCTTAATATTATCAAAGATATATCCATATTGTCAAGTTTACTATGATTAACTTTTTATTGTAGTAAAATATGCATAATATAACATTTGCCATTTTGACCATTTTTAAGTGTACAATTATGTGGCATTAAGTACATTCACGTTCTTGTGCTACCATCACCACCATCCATTTCAGAACTTTTTTCATCTTCTCAAACAGAAACTCCAATCAATGTGTTTTGACTGTCGTATATGGTGAGAACACACCACAGTTTATTTATTCTCCTGCTGATGAACAATAATTGGTGTTTCCAGGGTTTCGCTATTGTGAACTGGGCTGCTGTGATTATTCTGGTAATGTCTACTGCTGAACATGTGTTCATTGTTGAGTTTTAGGTATCTAAATGTTCAGCTTTAGGAGATAAAGTCACACAGTTTTACAAAGTGATTGTACCAACTGACACTTCCACCTGCGATGTGAAAGAGGCGCCATGAATCCACATCCTCACCACACTTGGCTGTGACTGCTTGAAATGCTGCCAAATGCATGTAGAATGGCGTCTCTTAGTGGCCTTGACTTGCATTGCTCTGATTCCTGGGGATGTTAAATATCTTTTCATATGTTTATTGGCTTTGTGTGTTTTTTTTCTGCAACTTACTTTTTAATGTCTTTGTCCATTTTTTTTTCTCTTGTGTTGTTTGTGCTTTTCCTAACAAGTTGTGAGTTCTTTCTATGTTGCTTATTCTAATCTTTTGGCATTTGTATGTATCACAAATAGATTTCTTCAGTCTGTAACTTGTATTTTTTATTTTTCAAAGTGTATTTTGATAAAGAAAAGTTCTTAACTTTAACATAATTCTCAATATTTTTAAATAATGTATTTTGATGTCTTGTTTAAGAAATATTTTTCTCATCAATGTTGAAAATATAGTCCCCCTTTGCCTTCCCCCTCCCCTTCCCCTTCCCTTCCCCTTCCTTTCCTTCCTTTTTTTTTTTTTTTGAGACACAGTCTTGCTCTGTTGCCCAGGCAAACTCCTGAGCTTAAACAATTCTCCTGCCTCAGCCTCCCAAGGATCTGGGACTACAAGTGTGTACCACCATAGCTGGCTATTTTTTTTTTTAGTTTTAGTAAAGACTGGGTCTCATTATGGTATGTAGGCTGATCTCGATCTCCTGGCCTCAAGTGACCCTCTGGCCTTGGCCTCCAAAAGTGCTAGGATTGCAGGCGTGATTTCCAGTGTCAATGATACTGTCTTCTGTTGCACCCTGGGATTCCACATGCAAAGTCTCCTAATTTCTTCCCCTTATTGGCAAGGGTCTATTATGGCATATTCCCTCCAGTGGGACATGGAAGAGCCAGCACTTGCTTCTCCCCTATCCCATTCCCCGGGGAAAGGGGGCCTAGTCTCACTGGAGCAGGGGCTACAGAAGGGTCCTTAGCAGGCATCCTGGTGAGGAGACAAGACAGAATCAGCCCCCTGGGCTTCACCCCAGCACTGTGCAGCTCTGGGGCACCTTCTACACAGACTGTAGCACCAAATGGCACCACAGGAGTTGTGTGACACAGCAGCCCTCTTATTGACCTTTCGTTTGGGTGTCTCATCCTATTTCAAGCCCTTACTCAGCTTGAAATAATATGCAATTGGAATATGCCTGTTTCTTAAAGTAGAATAAATGAGAGAGTGTGAATAACCAGAAACCATCCCATCTCTACTTCCTGCCTGTGCCTTGTGCCATTGCCTGGTGGGTTTCAAAAGAAGTAAAGCCATGAGCACCTTCGTTCAAACCAAACTCTAGCTGGAATAGAAATCAATCTTGGCCCCTGGAGTCCTCTCCAGAGAATGCTTACAGCTCCAACAAGCAGTTGGAGGGCCACCGCAGCAACCCTGCTGGCCCCATGCACTCTCCCTACTTCCTCACGGCCTCACTAGGAGGACCCCAAGCCCTCTTGTCCTTTCCCCTGCAGACGGTTAACCGAGAAATGGGCCTTGGCCAAGGCCTTTTCACCTATATGTAACAGGATTCTACTCAAACTGGCTTCAGCAAAAAAGGCAAGTTTATTGGAAAAACAGAGGGGTGGGTTACAGCACACAAGGACTTCACAAGGCCCAGAGCCAAGTGAACCCAGGCAGCCTCTATCTGTGACTCTGTCTCTGTGTCTCTGTTTCTGAATCTCTGTCTCTGTCTCCCTCTGACTCAGGCTTTCTCTCTCTCACATTTGGGCCATCTGACCCCATCAGCATGAGGCCCCAGATACAGCTTAAATAAATGATGCTGGCTGCTGGGGGCAGATCCCATCTCAGAGATGTGTCTGTATGTTTTTTCTGCCTTCTGGAGTCCACATTCTAGACCAGAGACAACTGACATGTTTGTACTGCAAATCTAAGGCTCAGGCCATCAAGGAGGGCTGCTTACTCCTGTGGGTAACGCGCAATTCTCCGTGCGCTGCCTGCTAACCCCACTCCTGCTTTTCCTGTGTGAAAGAGGGGGGAGCACATGGGATTAAGATGACATAATTACAGGTCTAACCTTGAATCCATTCGGATTTCTTCAATTCAACAAGCCACTCCCAGACTTTGACATCTTATCGTCAGTAGTGAATTATTTGCTCCGTACTTCACAACTGATCACTACACACCACACCTCGCCTGCGAATTCTCTTTCCGTGTGTCTGAAGGTTCAGTGCGACTGAAGGATGGGAGGTTGGGTCCCACCTCTGGCCTATACATATTGAAACGTTGTATATTTTATTTTATTTTATTTTATCTTATTTTATTTTATTTTATTTTATTTTTTTTTGAGGCGGAGTCTCGCTCTGTCGCCCAGACTGGAGTGCAGTGGCCGGATCTCAGCTCACTGCAAGCTCCGCCTCCCGGGTTTACACTATTCTCCTGCCTCAGCCTCCCGAATAGCTGGGACTACAGGTGCCCGCCACCTCTCCCGGCTTGTTTTTGTATTTTTAGTAGAGACGGGGTTTCACCGTGTTAGCCAGGATGGTCTCGATCTCCTGACCTCGTGATCTGCCCGTCTCGGCCTCCCAAAGTGCTGGGATTACAGGCTTGAGCCACCGCGCCCGGCCACGTTGTATATTTTAAATCACATATGGAGGAGCCATGTGTGTGCATGTGCGTGTGTGTGCATGTGGACGTGTGTAGGTGTGCGTGTGTGTGTGTGCATGCACACGTGTGTGTTTGCACTGCCAGACTGCCTGGAAGAGTTTTGGTGGATCAGTCCTTTGACCTCTGACGACTTTTCTGGGTGCAGATGGAGGGCAGGTGCCGGGACATTGGAGCAGAGGGAACCAATTGTAGTTTTTTTTTCCCTCCTTCTCCTTCAAGGAAACTCACTTTTAATTTCCTTTGTGATTATCCTGCTTATTGCCAAACATAAGCTGCTGGCTGGCTCCCCTTTGATTCCTTCTTTCAGTAAGTCCCCTGATATGTGCTTTCTGCCCTTCTCCACCTCCTTTCATGTTTTTATGGTTTTATATTTAGTCCCAGACAGTTGAAAAATATGCAATGCGTGCAACCATGCAGGTCTCCTTGCTTGTTTGGGGTTGATTTTGGGCACTGGGTCAGCATCCTGCTGTTGAGGCAACTGGACCCCTTGGGATATGAGAGAGTGAGGCCTGAGAATTAACAGGCGCAATGTTCACGTCAAGGTCTGGGGACAGAGCAGACCCTGTGTTTAAAAGTTTGTATCAAAGTATCCTAAGAAGTCCTCTGATCCTTCCATCCCACCTTGCGCATCCTGTTGCAGTGTCTGAGACCGACGTTCATTCATTCAACAAGTACTTCCTGAGCCCTGCAATGTGTCAAACCTATAGCTGGTGCTGAGTAAATGCCATGGGCCCTGTTCTCAAGTAGCCTTCCTCCTTTTTAATTGCAAAACCTAAAGAGAGGGTTATCCGCACCCTCATTATGACCTGATTAGTTTTCCAGATTTCTGGTTGCTGCTCAGTAGAGCAGAGCCTGGGACAGGGAGCGGGTTGGGTAGGCAGGGGCATAGCAAGTTCTAAGGACCCGGTCAGGGGTGAGAGGTCTGGAGTGCATGCATGAAGAAGGGCTGGGAAATCAGGAGGCAGCATGAGAGTGCAAGGCCCCCGGCAGGGTGTGGGGTCCCTGGCGTTAGAGAAAATTGAGGCAGAAAAGGCCTTGGAGATAATTGAGTTGATCTCTTTCATTTTCACCATGAAGACAGCTGGGCTGAGGGCCAGCCCTGCTGGTGAGGGGTGAGAAGCCCTTTCTTGCCCCTGCACTCTGGGTGTTACTCGCTAAAGTCCTTTCCTGTCTCATGTAGCTGGCATCTTCCTTTGTTCACAGACCTCAATTACGTTTAGCCCAACAGCGGGGAGAGCAGTGAGCAGAAAGGTCAGTCACATGGCGCCCCGTCTACGCTGACTTGATGGCCCTGCTGCTCCAACCGAAAGCTCCCTGGGCTCCTGGACTCGGAATGAGCTGAGGCATGGAATTCCACCTGGGCTCCAGGTGCCTGGGTCACTGTGCTCTGATCGCTTAGATGACTCAACCTCTAGGACAAAGGCGGCTCCTGTTGCCGTGGGGAGCAGCTTGTTCTCTGGGGGCTTGACCCAGAACCCTTCAGAGTGGAGCCTGGTCTGGAGTGAGAGCTCAGTGCCCCACTGAGCTCACTGGAGCACAATGGGCTATTTTTAGGGCCTGCCTCTCCTGATGCAGTCAAACACGCTGGCTGACCGTTTGCATCTGACGCTGTCGGCTGGGGGCCTAAGCAGCTTGCTGAGCCCCTGTTGCTTCCCAAAACCCACTGCCCTAGTTCTGCCTGTCATCTTCCTTTTGTTCTGCCTGCTTTATCATCGGTGCTGGCACTGTTTCTCTGGGAGCTGGAGAGATGAGGTCTCAGCAAATATCATCGAGGTAGCAGCTTCCTATAGCAGTGCATTAATTTCCTGGGGCTGTTGTAACTAAGTAGCACTAGCTGGGATGGGTTAAAACAACAGAAATGTATTCTCTCACAGTTCTAAAGGCTGGAAGCCAGAGATGGAGGTGTGGGCAGGGCCATGCTGCCTTGGAAGGATCTAGGGAAGAATCGGTTGCATTCATTCTCTTAGCTTCTGGGGTTTGCTGGTCATCTTCGCTGCTCCTTGGCTTGCAGCCTCAGCACTTCCATCTCGGCCTCTGCCCTCACATGGCCATCTTCTGCTAGGGGTCTGTGTCTTTTGAGTCTCCTCTTATAAGGACACCAGTCATATTGGATTAAGGGCCCACCCTGCTCCAGCATGACCTTATCTTAACTTAATTCATGGCATGTACAAAGGCCCTACTTCCAAATAAGGTCACATTCTGGGGTACTGGGGATTAGGTGTTCAACATATCTTTCTGGGGGACACAATTCGACCCGTACCAAGCAGATTCCCACTGAGTGGATGGTGAGGGCGTGGGTGGATGCTCCACCCCAGGGTGTATGAACCCACCTGTTACCATGTTCCCGTGGCCAAAAACCACCAAGGGACAGGGGCATCCAGGGTTTGTGGGGCTTCAGGCACATGCAGCTTGGGGACTTTCTTTAAGAAAAAGAATACAGGCTGGACGTGGTGGCTCATACCTGTAATCCCAGCACTTTGGGAGGCCGAGGCAGGTGGATCACCTGAGGTCGGGAGTTCGAGACCAGCCTGACCAACATGGAGAAACTCTGTCTCTACTAAAAATACAAAATTAGCTGGGCATGGTGGTACATGCCTGTAATCCCAGCTACTCGGGAGGCTGAGGCAGGAGAATCACTTGAACTCGGGAGGCAGAGGTTGTGGTGAGCTGAGATCACGCCATTGCACTCTAGCCTGGGCAACAAGAGTGAAAGTCCGTCTCAAAAAAAAAAAAAAAAAAAAATTACAGCTACTGGAAATCTGGATCAGCACAGTGGCCGAACCTAATGTCCCTTGCAAAGGTGGAAAAGTGTGGGTAAAACTAAATGACAAATGAAGAAAAGGAGGAATAATAGCTGAGGGTAAATAAATGAATAAATGCAAATGGGGGTGGTGGCTCACGCCTGTAATCCCAGCACTTTGGGAGGCTGAGGCAGGCGGATCTCTTGAGGCCAGGAGTTCTAGACCAGCCTGGCCAATATGGTGAAACCCTGTCTCTACTAAAAATACAAAAATTAGCTGGGCATGGTGGTGCGCACCTGTAACCCCAGCTACTTGGGTGGCTGAGGCAGGAGAATCACTTGAACTCCGGGAGGTGGAGGTTGCAGTGAGCTGAGATCATGCCACTGTACTGAAGCCTGGGCAACATGAGTGAGGCTCTGTCTAAAAATAAATAAATAAATAAACAAATAAATAAATAAATAGTCTCAGAGCAAGAGATGCCACTGTCTCAATGATCTTGGATGCCTGAAAGGGTGAAGCTATCCATATGTTTGCTGAGATCACTCCTGCTTTTGAAACTCAGATGGGATTGAAAGGAAGCCTGTATACCTGAGTGGCTTCAGCCTAGGAGACATTCATACAACATGATGGACTAGGCCTAATTACTAACGATCATGTATGTTCTTTTGATGTAAAGGGTCCATGTTCAAAAACCAGGAGGTGACCTGTGGTGTTATGATGTATACGTATATGGGTTTTTGTCCACGGTTCCTGGCTTGCCACTCCCAAAGCATTTGTTACAGGCTTAACATTGGGTGCATCGGGCCTCAGTAGCAGGACTCAGGAAGCAGAATCCCTTCGACCTTCTCCTGCCCTCCCTTTGGCAACCCCAAGGCAGGACTCTAATCTTCCCCTGTCTCTCCTATTACAGGTTATAAGACTCTCCCTTTAGAGGGTCCTGCCCTATGCCCTGCAGGAAGGAATGTAGATGTCATGAAGCTTCCATAAAAAAACCAAGAGACGTGGGTTTGGAGACAGCTGGTTTTTGGACAGCTGAACAGGTGGAGGTTCCTGAAGGTGGTGCCCCAGGGAGGGCATGGCAGCTCTGTGTCCCCATAGCTTGCCCTATGCACCTCTTTTTTATCTTTTGAGACAGAGTCTGACTCTGT
Source organism: Colobus angolensis palliatus (assembly GCF_000951035.1). Lineage (NCBI taxonomy): Eukaryota > Metazoa > Chordata > Mammalia > Primates > Cercopithecidae > Colobus > Colobus angolensis. The sequence goes on along the minus strand of NW_012115043.1, from coordinate 1,530,962 downwards.
TGCCCAGGCTGGAGTACAATGGCGCCATCTTGGTTCACTGCAACCTTCACCTCTCAGGTTCAAGCGATTCTCCTGCCTCAGCCTCTTGCGTAGCTGGGATTACAGACGAGCGCCACCAAGCCCAGCTAATTTTTATATTTTTAGTAGAGATGGGGTTTCACCATGTTGACCAGGCTGGTCTTGAACTCCTGACCTCATAGTCTGCCCACCTTGGCCTCCCAAAGTGCTGGAATTACAGGTGTGAGCCACCGCATCCAGCCTATGTGCCTCTTCATCCTGTATCCTTTGTAATATCCTTTGTAATAAACTGGTAAATGTTAAAAAAAAAAAAAAAGGAAAAGAACAAAAGAAAAAATATATAGTTATGAACACAGACTTAGGCATAAAGTGAACATGCTGGAGCTGCTGCTGCCCCTCTGTGGGTCTCTTTACCGGGAAAGGTGACTGGGGTTCTGGGGGGATTTGGAGGGGACCCTTAGGGGCAGTGGCTATTGACTACCTGGTGTGGGAGCATTTTAAGATTGGAATGCTGGAAGTGGCTGTACTGACACATGCATGGTGGCCACACCTCCATGCTGGGTGCTATGACGAAAGCGCCCTGCACTCAACCAAGGCACCGCCTGTAAGGGCAGCTCCGCCGTGCTTCCCATGCTGGCTTGTCCTCAGTTGAAGGTAGGCCGGCGGGGCTGTGTGGGCCAGGCGTGGGGACTTTGGCCACCATGGCAGCTGATGGAGATGGAGGCCACCTGGGATGGGCCTATGGGTTTTTTATACTAGGAGGAGGTAGGTCTGCAGCAGAATCTCTGAGGAAAAAAATTATTTTTTCCAGGAAATTAACAGAACAGAACTGTATTGCAAGCATGATGGAGGCAGGAAGCCCTTTATAAGTCAGAAAGAACCAGGACTTGGACGTATTAGAAGGGAATCCAGGGGGGCTGCTGTTTCCCAGCCTGCCTAGCAGCTAGTAGGGGGCACGAGAGAGGAGAGAGGTGATGAGAATGGAAGTCCAGCTTAGACTCATTCGATGTTAGAGTTGGAAGAGTCCCACCTCCATGTGGATAAACTGAGGCCCAGAAAGGCAAAGTGGCTTGCTTCACATCATGTAGCTTCCTATTTTATAGGCTCATTTGGGTTTTATATGTGAGTTCTTCTTTATAAAGCGGTTATGTGGAAGGTTTTTTTTTTTCTTTTTTCTTTTCTTTTCTTTTTTTTTTTTTGAGACAGAGTCTCACTCTGTTACTCAGGCTGGAGTGCAGTGGTGTGATCACAGCTCACTGCAGCCTCGACCTGCAGGGCTCAAGCAATTCTCCTACATCAGCCCCTGTGAAGGGATTAAAGTAATTAAAAATGGGTACCCTTGGGGTGATGTAGAAAGGGTGCTGGGCTTGCAATTCTCTCACATTCCACTGGCAAGAACGTGGTCACGTGGTCACACTCAAGTACAAAGGTGTCTGGGAAATGTGGTCCACAGCTAGGTAGTTGTGTGTCAACTACAGTATTATTACTCTAGAGGAAGGGAAAAGGATTTTGGTGGACAGCTGACATTCTCTGCCACAAGCTAGAAAATGTGCACACAAACACAAAATCTTTAGGGTTGTGGTTGCCTTTAAGCTCTTCTAGGTTTGATTCGATTCAATATCAGATTAATATTGACATACTCCAGGAAACTCAAAAAATGCAGTAAGGGCAAGAAAGAGGGAAGAATGACTCTTGTGTTTATCAGGCACCTACTACGCTCAGCTCCATGCCATTGATTGAGCAAATATCTAGGAAAAGGCTTCACCCTTCAAATTCAGTTAGTTCAAAACACACTTGGCAAATAAACAGCCCCTAAATCGTGTGTTTAAGACCAGGAATGCTATAGAAATTCTAGAAAGGAAGGCATCAAGATGGACTGGGATGGTCAGGGAAGGAAGGTGCTCTTGAGTTGAATCCTGGGACTTAACAAGATGGCACAGATCAGAGGCAACTTGTTCCAGTGTGGAGTGGGGGTGGAGAGGAATAACATCTATTGGGCACTTGCTGTATGCCATTAACAAGAGGTTTCAATTAATCTTCACAGCAACCCCAGTATCTCCCTTTTATAGATGAAGGATTGAAGTCATGGTGGGCTAAGCTCTTGTCCCCACAGCTTGATTGAGTAGCTGAGATTCGAACCCCAGTCTAACCCCAGGATCCTAGTCCTCACCCCTCCCTTTCCCCACTCCCCCAAATCATTTAGATCCAAATCTCCTGACTGTTTCTTAAATTAACGTTCTGTTGGCGTCTTGGGGTCATTGTAGATGTTTCTTAGAGGACACAGCTGGCTGACAGGACAAGGCTATGTGGGTTTGTGTGGGTGTCTGTGAAAGAGGAAGACAACTTTAAAATTAGTATTTCATTACAAATGTCTCAGCATTGGTTAACTAATTTTTGCCAGGACCATTGTTGATCAAGCAAATAAATTCAACAGCCATTTGGGGGGAAAAAACAGAGGAGGACAATTTCTAGCTGTTTAGCTTTGGATAAGCCATTTATCTTTCCTGGGCCTTAATTTCAGCCTCTGAACGATCTGTTTCATTGTCCCTGCACAGAGTGTTTGGTGAGGTTTGGATGAGGTCACAGATGACTGCATGCCTTGTTCATCACAGGGTACTGTGCACACTGCCAATGTGCTGGTGGGCCCCAAAGGCCGGTGAGCCGTTGAATATCATTAGAAGGAAAATGGAAAGAACATAGAAAACATCACCCCCCACTGTGTAAAGCTGGGTGTCCCTCAGGAATGCCTGGTGCAGTTGGTGTCATTATCTCCTAAGAAACACAGGGCCCCGATGGCAGGACACGGAGGGCAGCTGGATGCATGCTTGGAACCTGGTGCTACAGAGTGAGGGCCTCCCCAGTGCCCAGGACATGAGCTCCTGTGATGTGGCAAGCTCCATGAAGCATGCTCCTGGCCCTCCACTAGCTCCTGAAGTGCTCTGCCTGACCTTCCAGCCTTGAAGCTTGTGTGGTGGTAAACGTTACAACTAAATGGAAGATCTGCTTTCTATGGCAAGAGACAAGCTGTTGGATTTGTACTGTGCTTAATGGTTCTATATTATTCAGTCTCTTTGGTGATAAAGGACACAGGGCCTTGAAACATTCTCCAGAAAATGGGAGCTTATGGTGAGAACTGGCCAAGCCAAAAGCCCAGAGAATGAAGCTGCTTTTATTATTATTAGTATTGTTATTGTTTTTTTTTTTGGAGATGGAGTTTCACTCTTGTTGCCCAGGCTGGAGTGCAGTGCCATGATCTCGGCTCACTGCAACCTCTGCCTCTCAGATTCAAGTGATTCTCCTGCCTCAGCCTCCCAAGTAACTGGGATTACAGGCATCCGCCACCATACCTGGCTAATTTTTGTATCTTTGTTAGAGACGGGGTTTCACCATGTTGGCCAGGCTGGTCTTGAATTCCTGACCTCAGGTGATCCGCCTGCCTTGGCCTCCCAAAGTGCTGGGATTGCAGGCGTGAGCCACTGAGCCCGGCCAGAAGCTGCGTTTATGTCCATAATCTCTTTGCTCCTTGAAATACCCCTGCAAGTGGGCGTTATCATTCCCATTTCACAGTGAAAGAAACTAAGGCATGGTGATGTGAAGCAATTTTCTCAAGGCTAGTTACGTGGTCTAGCACATAGTGGCACCAAATATGTGCTTTCTGAATAATATTATATCTAATTTTTTTTTTGTTTGATCGTGATTTTACCACGAGGATTTTACCATGAGAATTTTACCATGAGTCACAGAGGAATCCTATCCCAGCCACCATAGTTCAACTGAATGGGCAGAGTGTGGAGGCTGTTGGTCCTAGCCTGAACTTGAGATGGTCAATGTTAGTCGCAGATCTTGCTTTTCCCTATGCAACCTCTGGTTGCTAAGCCCCATGTGACCTAGAAGCCTTCCTGGAGTGCCAGACGGATGCCCCTGATTGCTGCGGTGATCTTGGTCTCTGGCTGAGACGTGTCAGTTTTGGCCTCCATCAGAAGCCTGAGCACCGTTGCAGTCCTCCTATTTATACTTAAAACTTGGAGACCCAGGCAGGGTACATCTCCTTTCCACCACCTTTGAAAGAACTCTGTCCTCAGACTCCTGGTTTTTCACCCTTGCCTGACTCGCTCTTGCTCCGAGGCATCTTGTTAGATTTAATTGGTCAGCAGGCAATATTGATTGCCATGGAGACCTCTGAAATGAAGTTAGGAATCTGTACTCATTTATGTTGACTGATAAAAGGCCAACATAAATTGTGTGTTTCTCTTTTGTTTCTTGATGTAATAAAATATATATTAAAAAGAGAAAGCACCTGATTAGGTGCACATCACCACGCCAGGGTAATATTTGTATTTTTAGTAGAGACAGAGTTTCGCTATGTTGGCCAGCCTAGTCTTGAACTCCACCTCAGGTGATCTGCCTGTCTCAGCCTGCCAAAGTGCTGAGATTACAGGTGTGAGCCACTGCGCCTGGCCTCTCCTCATCTTTTCTGGTCTTTAGCACAAGTGTTCAAGTCTACCAATCATTCAGCAAGGGTTTATTAAATGCTTAGTGGCTAAAGCCTGGGAAACTAAGCCTCCTGAAATGGGTCCTGGCCTCAAGGAGCTGACATCTGGGTCCTTGAGGAAACAAGATGCAGAACAATTGACAACCAGGTTAAGTGCTAAGTGGGGTAGAGGAGTTTTGGTGGTGAGGGAGCAGCCTGGCTATGACAGATGAAAAAAGGCTTAGCCCAGGGTCTTGAGTACATGAGAGGGGGCTCATTGAATGAGCTTGCATTTTGATCTATTCAATTTTAGTTTTGAATTCCAACTCTATTTCTTGTTAGCTGTGAGACCATGAATAAATCACTCAACCGCAACCTCTCTGAGAGTTTTGTTTTGTTTTTAATTTGAGACAGGGTCTTTCTCTTTCTTCCCAACCTGGAGTACGGTGGTGCAATCTTGGCTCACTGCAACCTCCACCTTCTGGGTTCAGCAATTCTCATGCCTCAGCCTCCCAAGTAGCTGGGATTACAGGCATGCACCACCATGCCTGGCTAATTTTTGTATTTTTAGTAGAGATGGGGTTTCACCACGTTGGACAGGCTCCTGACCTCAAATGATCCACCTGCCTTGCCCTCCCTCTCAAAGGGCTGGGATTACAGGCATGAGCCACCACGCCCAGCTTCTGAGTGTTAGTTTTCTCATCTGTTTCTATTTCACCTATAATCATGTCTACCTCTTGGGGTTGTAATGTGAATTTAAATGAAATCATGAATGTGACATCATTTGGTACACACAAGCTTAATAAACTTAATAAACGTTTCTTTCCCATCCTTCCCTGTATCAGTTATGATCAGGCTTTGCTGTGAGTAACAAACCCCAAAATATCAGTAGCTTAAGCAAGATAGACAGCAGTGTATTTCTGTCTCACATGAAAGATGGCAGGCACATGAAAGACATGTGGTGCAGGACTGGTGCTCTGTGGTGTTAGGAACCCCAGCTCCCTCTAGTTTTTTGCTCTGTGTTCATGGTCTCCATTCCCAAGATTATGTTATAACCCAAGGAGGCAGCCCCAGCATCTCTGCATTGCAACTGGTAGAAAGGAGAAAGTTACACTTTTTCCTGTTAAGGATACATTCTGGAAGTTGCACATGCTATTTCTATCATAGGGTCTCATCTAACCCATTACCTCTTCACAGCAACCCCGTTTTCTTCCTTTTAAAGTGAAGGATTGAAGTTAGGACAGGCTAAGCTCTTGTCCCCACAGCTTGATTGAGGAGCTGAGGTTTGAACCCTAGTCTAATCCCAGGGTCCTAGTCCTCACACCTACCTCTCCCTGCCTCCCCTCAAGCCATTTAGATCCAAATCTTCTGACTGTTTCTTAAATCAGCTTTCATTAGCATCCAGAATATCTTGGGCTTATTGCAGATGTTTCTTAGAGGACCCAGTAGGGTGATGGAACAAGGCTATGTGTGCACGTGTGGGTATCTGTGAAAGAGGAAGACAAGCAAGGGAGGCTGGAAAATACAACCTCTAATCCAGATGGCCCAGCTAAAACGTAGGGTGCGGTTACTTTAGAAACAGGGGGAATTGGATATTTCCTTATCACCTTCTCTTTCCTTGACAAAGGCATTTTGGAGGCAGTAGAACATGAACTGGGGATGGAAGGATAATAGGATTCAGTTACCACTACTACCGTTACTAATGGTGACTGAATTATTTATATGGATCTGCATAAAAAATTCCCCCAAAATGTAGTGGTTTAAGACAGCAATGAACACTTATTATCTCATACAGTTTCTGTGGGTTGGGAATTCAGAGCTCAGGCGTGGCTGAACTGTGTGGTCTGGCTCAGGGTGTCTCATGAGGTCGTAGTGAGGATGTCAGCCAGGGCTGCTGTCTCACAAGGTTCAGCTCAAACTGGGGCATCCTCTTTCAAGATGGATTGTTCACACAACTCGCAAGTTGGCGCCAGTCATTGGCAGAAGGCCTCAGTTCCTTCCCACATAGGTCTGTCTGCAGGGTCCTGTGGCAATGTCCCTTATGACCTGGTGTCAAAGATCACACACCATCACTTCCTACACACTCCATTTGTTAGAAGTGAGACACTAAGTCTGTCTCACATTTGAGGAAAGAGGAATTAGGCTCTATCTTTTGAAAGGAGCAGTGTCAAAAAAACCACCACAGTGGCTAACATGTTTTGAACATTTACAATAATGGCTGATATTATGCTAAACATTTTATATGCATTGTCTTAATGATGTCTCACAACAACCCATGAAGTGGGTACTGTTCTTATTTCCTTTATTGCAACTGAAGAAACTAAAGCCCTAAGGCATAAAGCACCTTGCCCAAACCCACTCTTTTGTTAAACAGCCGAGCTGAGATTTGAACACAGGCAGGCTGACTCAGGGACTTAACCACTACACCATTGTTGAGCAGGCAGGGAGACATTGGGGAGGGTCAGAGCTGAAACAGAATGGCAGGGCAGATGGAGGCACAGTGAGAAAGAGCTGACACTCTGTGCCTCCTAGACAGTGTATGAACTGGGCTGGACTTAACGTGCAGTGGTCTGTCTTCAAAAGTGAGCATGATAAAGAATAAGCAAGAAAAAAAAGGTTATTTTCCCAGGCTGGGGTCAGGTTACTGCTTTTCCCTCCTGCTTTTGGCTTTGATTTTGGGCTCTAGAATGTCAGGAAAGCATTTTCCAGAGAGCTATCCTCTACTCTTGTTTTCCCTCCTAGGAACATGGAAATCAACCTAAAAATCAAGTCTTTTCGGAGGGAAGGGATCTTGTTTCAACTTATCCCCATTTTATGGATAGGAAAAGGAGACCAAGAAAGTGAAAGTGGTAACTGCAGTAACTTAGAGGCAGAGCTAAGACTAGAGCCCAAATCCCCTACCTCTCAGCCCTGGAGAATTGATGAGCTAGTGAGAAGGAGAGAAGAAGAGCAAATGGTGGGAGACAGACCTGGACTCAAAAGTCATCAATAAGTGAAGTCACAGGAATCAAAACAATGTAACATTGGTGTATGGATCAACAAACCAATCCATCAAACAGACCAGAAAGTCCAGAAACAGAATCATACTTATCTAGTTAATTGATTTGTAAAAGTACCAAGATAACCAGTGATAGCCTTTTCAGCAAAAGATGCTGGGACAATTGGATATCCATAGGGGAAAAAAATAAACCTTGACCCCCTACCTCACACCACACACAAAAATGAAGATGGATCATTTGAAGATGGATCAAAAATGAAGATGGAATGTAAAAGCTAAAACGATAATGCTTCTAGAAGGGAACATGGGAAAAAATATCTTCACAACTTTGGGATGGGTAAAGACTACTTAGACAAGACAAAAATGCACTAACTATAAAATAAAAAAAAATATGGACGCGTTGGACTCCATCAGAATCAAAGATTCTGCTCTCCAAATGACATTCCTGAGAAAATGAAAAGGCAAGCTACAGGTGGGGAAGGAATATTTATTTACGTATATCTGACAAATAATCCATATACAACAAGAACTCAATAATAAGGCCAACAATCTTATTAAAAAATGTGCAAAGGTCCTAACAGATACTTCACAAAGGAAGATATATGAAGCATATGAAAAAGTGTGCAACATTATTGATAATCAGAGAAATGCAAATTAACACCCACTGGAATAGTTAAAATTAATGTGCCCAACAACACCAAGTGTTGCAGAGGATGTGAGCAACTTTGCTGGCATGAGAGTAAAATGGTACGACCATTTCTGGAAACAGTCGAGCATTTTCTTAGAAATATACACCAAACTCATTGTGATGATTAATATTTTGTGGCAATTTGGCTGGGATCAGGGATGCCCAGATAGCTGATGAAACTATTTCTGGGTGCATCTGTGAGGGTGTTTCTGGAAGATATTAGCATTTGAGTCAGTGTACTGGGTAAAGAAGATCACCCTCCTCATTGTGGGTGGGCACCATGTAGTTGGCTGAGGGCCTGGATGAAACAAAAAATGGGAGAAGGGTGAATTCTCTCTTTCTCCTTGAGTAGGGACATCCATTTTCTCCTGTCCTCAGGTATTGAAGCTCCTAGTTCTAAGCCTTTGAAATCTGGGACTTATACCAGTGGGCACCCCTCCCTGCCCACTCCCCCTTCCCAGGAATCAGCCTTGTATTGGGAGTTACACCATTTGCTTTCCTGGTTCTCCAGCTTGCAGAGGCATATCATGGCACATCTCAGCCTCCATAACTGCATGAGCCAGCTCCTCTTGTACACCCATATATAATTCTGGAGAACCCTTACAAATACACCCATGACTCAGCAATTTTACAGCTAGGTATTATTTACCCAAGAGAAAAGAAACATATGCTTACAAAAAGACTTGTACAGACATATTCATGATAGCTAAAACTGAGAACAACACAAATTGCCATGAACCAGAGGATGTATTAGCAAATTGTGATACATCCTTACAATGGAATATTACTCAGAAACAAAAAGGAATAAGCTGATGTATACTGATATATGTAACATGTATGAATCTTGTAGAAGTTTTGATGAATGAAAAAACTAGACACAAATATACTGAATGCTTTCATTTTATGCAGTACTAGAAGAGACATAATTAACCTATAGTGATAGAAATCAGACAGTGGTTGTTGAGCGCATCAGTGGGGGTAGGGTGTGACTTTCAAAGGCACAAGAAGAAACTTTCAGGGATATTAGAATATTCCATGTCTTCACTGGGGTGGTGGTTACATGAGTGTGTACATATGTCAAAATTCATCAAACTGTACATGTAAAATCTATGCATTTTATTGCATGTAAATTATACCTCAGTAAAAACATGTCTATAAAGAATTCATTATCAAATGCAACATTCTTCCTACGTAGGCTGATGTATTGTTGTTGTCTTGATTTCAACACAAATCTTGGGTGACATAACTCATTGACTTAGAACAGGCTGTTAAGGGAGCCAGGAGACATGCTGATGGGGTCATGAATTTGATCCTAGTGAGTGGAGGCAATTTACATTGCTCTGTCTTGAAGAGCCTTGCATTTAGGTCCAGCCCTAGTATTGGGTGGTCACTCATGTGCTATGATTTTGTTGTGACCAGAAGTCAACCCATTCCAAATTCCTTTTCATACTGGAGTCTGAAGTCAGGTGGGTGAAGCCTTGCCTTTTCCCTGTCTTCTCTTCATGAAAGGAGTGGTAAGATGCTGAAACCCCACTTGGAGGTGTGAGTGAATGTATCAGAAGCTGTCCACCCAGGGCTGGCTACATAATTTGCAGGGCCCACTGCACAACAAACATGCAGGACTCTTGCATGTTTCACAGTGAAATCATGAATTGAACGATGGTGTCAGCAGAATATTAAAACAAGCATGAGCCAAGGAAATTGGGTACACTGGGCAAGGGTGGAGACACTCCACCAGTTTCAATGCTATTTTGGGTTGACCTCTGATGTGACCAGGAGGTGGATGTAGGCATATAGCACAGGGCGAATCTTCCTTCTACAGACCTCATTCATGTGCATCTGGCTTCTTTGCACACACTGTGCCCTGTGCTCAGCCCTGGAAATAGAAGGCATGGGTCCTGCTTTCTAGGAACTCATGGTCTCATAGGAGAGGGTCACCCAGGAATATGACAAGCTTCAATATGTGGTAGAGAGCCCTCAGTGCCACCAGAGATGCACGGATGGTGTCATATCCAGATTGGGAGTAGCGGAGGCAGTCAGGGAAAAGCTCCTAGAAGAGGTGGTATTTGATTGGTCATTCGAAGGATGATCCAACTGGCTATGAGGAGTAAGGACAAGGCATTCCTAGGGGAGAGAGAGAGAGAGAGAGAGAGCAGAGTTGGAGTGATGGGAGAGCCCCGAGTGGGTGTGGGATGTGGAGGAAATGTTGCTGTAGCTGGGGCGCAGGCAGTGTGTCTGGGAATCAAAGGCTCTGTCTCTCCCTGTGGAAGCAAAGAGAGCCAGACTCCCCTCTACCTGGACCACAGTGATGAGGCTGCAGAAAGAGGCTGTGCTTTGTTGGTTGGCCACTCTCACCTGGAATGGGGCGGGATGGGGTGGGGTGAGGAGACTGATGTGAGAGTGTGGGGACATTTAGATATTCTTGGAGGCTGTGGGGCTACTGAATGGTGGAGAGTGGCCAGTAGTGGAGGCACCAGCAATGCTATTCTGGCTGGACAGTATCTGGACATGCATGACTTTTATCTCCGCCCTTTGCCAGTCAGTTTCCCTGGCCTTCCTACCAATTCTATGAGCTCTCCAATGTCCTCCTAGTAGATTATTTCTGGCTTAAGTTAGCCATGGTCACTTTCTGTTGTTGGCAGCCAAGAAACCTGATGCAGGATGGTCAGCTGGAGCCAAATGATGAGAGACTTTAATGCTGGCATAAGGAGGATGGCAGACAATGGGGAGCCATGGGAGGTGCATGAGTGAAGCAGAGCCTTGATCCACAGATCCAGGAAGAGTCACTGTAGAATGAAATGGGGAGGAACAAGACTGTGGGGGGTGGCAGGCAAGCTGAACCAGGGCAGTCACAGTGACAAAGGAGGAAATGGCATTGAGACAAGGGGCTCAGGATTGACAGGATTTCACAGTGGGCTGGATGTGGCAGGACAGCAGGGATGACTTTTTGCAGAGAATACACATTATGGCGTGTTTCGTCTCTGGTCTTCTGAATAACTGGCTCATCTGTTTCAACTATGGATTTGGGGGAGGTTATAGACCAGAGGTCCCCAACCCCTGGGCCACGGACCGGCACAGATCTGTGGCCTGTTAGGAATGAGGCTGCACAGCAGGAGGTGAGTGGCAGGCCAGTGACCATTACCATCTGTGCTCCACCTCCCGTCAGATCAGCAACAGCATTAGATTCTCACAGGAGCGCGAACCCTATCGTGAACTGCACAGGCAAGGGATCTAGGTTGCATGCTCCTTATGCCTGATGATGTGAAGTGGGCCAGTTTCATCCTGAAACCATCCCCCACCAACTCCTGTCCGTGGAAATATTGTCTTCCACAAAACTAGTCACTGGTGCTAAAAAGGTTGGGGACTGCTGTTCTAGACCAAGGGGTGCTGGCCTGCCTCTCCAGCCTCAGCTGGGAGGTGACTTCCCTTCATAGCTGTGCTCTGGAATGAGCAGACAGGAGGGCTTAGGAGCGATTAGCTTCTAAGGGGAGGGAAGAGAGTGACCCTTACTTCCTCTTTAATAATATATGTCAGTAGGTAACGTTTTCAATATGTCACTGTATTTGCAGCTCTGGTCAGCAGGTCGCTATCATTTTTGAGCAATAAACAAAAGACTGCTTTTAATTACTTCTGTGAAATTGCTCGACCCACGCATGATTAAATATTCATTATGTAGAACGAGACATTTTCTTTGTATATAGATCCATATTAAATTTAGCTGGCAACCCACTGACTGAACAGCACTAATAAATTTCTGGTAATGGGCTACAGCTTTTCCTGATTGCTCCATCTCTTCCCTCTCAGTCCCTCTCTAGGTCCCTGTCGCTGTCCTGGCCTGGCTATCTCTGTTCCTTTCTTTTGGAAATTGAGGTGAATCTAGTCCTGGCCTAGCTATCTTTGTTACCTTTTTAGGAAATTGAAGTGAAACTTACACAACATACAATTATCTATTTTAATATGTACATTTAGTGCATTTACAATGTTGTGCAACCACTACCTCTTCCTAGTTTCAAAACTTTTTCATCACCCCAGCAGAACACTCCATACCCATTAAGTAACCGCTCCCCAATTCTTCCTCCTCCCATCTCCTGGCAATCACCAATCTGTTTTCTGTCTCTACAGATTTGCCTATTCAAGATATTTCATATAAAAGAAAACAGCAGGGCATGGTGGCTTACACCTGTAATCCCAGCATTTTGGGAGGCTGAGGCGGGTGGATAACCTGAGGCCAGGAGTTCAAGACCAGCCTGGCCAACATGGTGAAACCCCATCTCTACTAAAAACACAAAAAAGTAGCCCGGTGTGGTGGTGGGTGACTGTAATCCCAGCTACCTGGGAGACTGAGGCACGAGAATTGCTTGAACCTGGGAGGCGGAGGTTAAAATGAACTGGGATTGCCCCACTGCACTTTAGAGCAAGACTCTTTCTCAATTTAAAAAAAAAAGAAAAATCATACAATATGTGATCTTTTGTATCTGGCGTATTTCATGTAGCATAATGTTTTGGGTGTTAATCCATGTTGTAGCATGTATCAGTACTTAATTCCTTCTTATGGCTGAGTAATATTCCATTGTATGGATATACCAATACTTGATTATCCACTCATCAGCTGATAGATCCTTGAATTGTTTCTACCTTTTGGCTATTATGAATTATGCTGCTATGAACATTCGTGTACCAGTTCCTATGTGGACATACGTTTTCGTTTCTCTTGGGTATGTACCCTAGAAGAGGAATTGCTGAGTCATGTGGTAATTCTATGCTTAGCACTTTGAGGAACCACTATACTATTTTCCACAGCTGCTGTACCATTTTATATTCCCACAAGCCATGTTATGAGGGTTCCTATTTTTCCACACATTCACCAACACTTGTTATTTTCCATTTTAAAAAATTGTTGGTTGGGTGTGGTGGCTCACGCTTGTAATTCCAACACTTTGGGAGGCTTAGGTGCGCAGATTACTTGAGCCCAGGAGTTTGAGACCAGCCTAGGGAACATGACAAAACCCTGTCTCTACAAAAAATAGAAAAATTAGCTAGGTGTGGTGGCGTGCACCTGTAGTCCCAACTACCACAGAGGTAGAGTTGGAAGGATTGCTTGAGCCTGAGAGGTCAAGGCTGCAGTAAGCCATGATTGCACCACTTCATTCCAGCCTGGGTGACAGAGTGAGACACTGTCTCAAAAAACAAATAAATAAACAAACAAACAAGAAAACATAGCCATTCTGCTGGGTGTTACGTGGCATTTCATCGTGGTTTTGATTTGCATTTCTTTTTTTTTTTTTTTGAGACAGAGTCTCGCTCTGTCGCCCAGGCTGGAGTGCAGTGGCCAGACCTCAGCTCACTGCAAGCTCCACCTCCCGGGTTTACACCATTCTCCTGCCTCAGCCTCCCGAGTGGCTGGGACTACAGGCGCCTGCCACCTCGCCCGGCTAGTTTTTTGTATTTTTTTAGTAGAGACGGGGTTTCACCGTGTTAGCCAGGATGGTCTCGATCTCCTGACCTCGTGATCCGCCCGCCTATAATAACTAATGATGTTGAAATTTTTTCTTCCTTGTTTTTGGAGACAGTCTTACTCTATTACCCAGGTTGGAGTGCAGTGGTGTGATCTTGGCTCATTGCAACCTCTGCCTCCCAAGTTTAAGTGATTCTTGTGCCTCAGCCTCCCAAGTAGCTGGAATTACAGACAGTGCCACCATACCTGGCTAATTTTTGTATTTTTAATAGAGATGGGGTTTCATCATGTTGGCCAGGCTGATCTTGAACTCCTGAACTCAAGTAATCTACCCACTTTGGCTTCCCAAAGTGCTGGGATTACAGGTGTGAGCCACCATGCCTGGCCAAGAATTTTTTCAAGTACTTTCTGGTCACTCATGTATCTTTTTTGGAGAAATGTCTATTTGAATCATTTGCCTTTTAAAAATTGGGTTGTCTTTTCATTGTTGTAAGAGTTCTTTATATATTCTGAATACTAGATCTTTATCAGATATACAATTTGCAAATATTTTCTCCCATTCTGTATAGTGCCTTTTCACATTCTTGTTACTGTCTTTTGGTGCACAAAAAATTTTAACTTTTATGAAGTCAAATTTACCAATTTTTATTTTGTTGTTCATGTGCTGGGTGTAAAATCTAAGATTCCGTTGCCAAATCCAAGGTCATAAAGATTTACCCCTATGTTTCCCCCAATAGTTTTATAAAGCTTTAACTCTTTCATTTAGGTCATTGATCTATTTGAGTTAAATTTTGAGTATGGAGTGAGGTAAGGGTTCAACTTCACTGTTTTGAGTGCAGTTATCCAGTTGTTCCAGCACCATTTGTTGAAGAGACTCTTTCTTCTTTCGTCGGAGACATTCTTTCCCCATTGAATAGTCTTGGCACCCTTATTGAAAATTCTGCTATCTTTGTCTCATTCAACTTCCCTGTCTCCGTCTTTCTCACTTTTTGCAGACTTACAGTTACATCTACATTCCTTACCTGTTGTCTTGTGATTGTAGCATTCCACGGGGAAGGGAAATGATGGAATTTGGGAGAGGCCTGGGGAAGCACTCAGTCAAAGGAGGGATGCTATGGAAGGAGTGAGGCTGGCATCAGTTGCCAGCCAAGTGCTTTGGCACAGAGTGGCAGAGGGGGCTCAGGGCTGGCATGGGAATAAGAGTATGACTGATCTCTCCTTTTAACACCAGGTCAAGGCTATTGTAAATATCTGAGCAATATTTCATTATACTCGGAGTCCACATCTTGATTTTCCATTTCCATTAGACCTTGTGGAAAATTAACTGTATTAAATTAATATATGATTCAAATTTTTTGAGTTTCTTTTTTCTCATTCCCTCTATTTCCCCTCTCTTAACTAATTCATTATTCCATGGTGACCACATAGCATTTTGGGCAGCTGAACTGGAATTCATTTTAATCCAGACCAGGTATACTATTTACTGGCTTAGCTAGGGGCAAGTAACATCAACTTTCTGGGATTCAGTTTTCTCATTTGCAAAATGAGGAATGAATGTGAAAGTATTTTACAAACTGCAGCACAAGGAGTTATTTTTATAATAATTATATTACAAGTTATTTATTATTGTTTTAAAGGCGCAGGGGTGGAGAACTCAGAGCTGCAGGAAATCACAGGGACTTTTTCTTCAGTGATCTAGAATGCCACAGAGCAGTGATGTGGATATGACCTGAAGCTGAGACCCTCATCGCCATTCAGGCCCTAGGGCCTCTGTGCCTGTGCAACCTCTGACTTCCTTTATGGTCAAAGGGCTCTCAAGATTACCAAGTTCTACCTGCATATTTTACAGGGGAGGAAACTAAGGCCCATGGAAGGGATTGTCTAGGGTCCCACAAGCATCAATGATGAAGCCCATCTTCCCATCCAGAGGCCTGACTCCCAGCTCAGGGCCCCCTTCTTCCTCTTTAGACATGCTGTGGCTGCATTGCTTATTGCTTATTCTTATCATCACCTTCCTGGGAAGCTGGTGTCTCCCAGGGTACAGAAAAGAGATGGGGCCACTGTGGGCCCAGTGAACTCAATAAGACCCCAAAGGCTACCCACCCCCTGCCAAACTCCAATTATAGCTGGAGGGGAGTTACTTTAGTGGGAGCATGTTTGGGGCCTAGGGTATATGTTCTTTTTTCTTGGAGACAGAGTTTCACTCTTGTCACCTAGGCTGGAATCCAATGTCATGATCTTGGCTCACTGCAACCTCTGCCTAATGGGTTCAAGAGATTCTTGTGTCTCAGCCACTTGAGTAGCTGGGATTACAGGCATGCATCACCACGCCTGGCTAATTTTTGTATTTTTAGTAGAGACGTGGTTTTGCCATGTTGGGCAGGCTTGTCTTGACCTCTTGGCCTCGAGTGATCCGCAAGCCTCAGCCTTCCAAAGTGCTGGGATTATGGGTGTGAACCACTGCACCCAGCCAGGTATATGTTTTTTTAATAAAATATTCCAGGCATGACAAACCATGTACCCACCACCAAGCTTAAGAAGCAAACAGGAAAAAATGAGCTCGGCAAAGTTGCAGTTTACAAAATCAATACACAAAAATTAGTTGCATTTCTATACACTAATAGTAAACAATCTTAAAAACATTAAGAAATTACGATAGCATAAAAAATACAGTGATGAGCCACATAATGACATTTTGGTCAACAATGGATTGCTTATGTGATGGTGGTCCCATAAAATGATGACACTGTAGTTTTCCTGTGTCTTTTCCATGTGTAGTTATGTTTAGGTACACAAATATTTACTAGTGGTTACTGTCAACTATAGCATTGAGTACAGTAACATGCTGTACAGGTTTGTAGCCTAGTAGCAACAGGCTATACCATATAGCCTAGCTGCGTAGTAGACTATACCATCTAGGTTTGTGTGAGTACACGCAGTGATGTTTGCACAATGACAAAATTGCCTGATGACACATTTCTCAGAACATAGCCCCATCATTAAAAGACGTATGTCTGTACTTAGGAGTAAACCAAGGAAGTGAAACACTTATACACTAAAAACTCCAAGATGTTGCAGAAAGAAATCAAAGAAGACATAAATAAATGGAAAGACATGATGTGTTCATGGACTGGAAGACTTAATGTTGTTAAGATGTCAATACCTCCAAAAGTGATCTACAGACTCAGTGTAATCCCTACCAGAATTCCAATGACATTTTTTCATAGTCCATCCTAAAATGGACTATGAAATCTCAAGGGACTTCTGATAGCCAAAGCAATCTTAAAAAGGAACATTGCTGTCCAAGAAGATGTTAAATATATAATTACATTTTAAAAAAGAAGAACAAAGGTGGAATTCTCACATTTCCTGATGTAAAAACTTAATACAAAGCTATAGTTACTAAGTCGGTGTAGCAAAAAGGCAAACATACAGACCATTGGAATAGAAGGGTGAGCCCAGAAACAAACCTTCACATATATAGTCAAATGATTTTTGGTAAGAGTTCCAAAACCATTCAATAGGGGAAGAACAGTCTTTTCAACAAATAGCACTGGGAAAACTGGATATCCACATGCAAAAAAAGATGACATTGGACACTTGCCTTACATCATATACAAAAATTAATTTAAAATGGATCAAAGACATAAACGTAAGAGCCAATATAAAAGTCTTGGAAGAAGATATAGGGAAAAACTTCAAGATATTGGATTTGGCAGATTTTTTGGATATGACTCCAAAAGCACAGGCAACGAAAGAAAAAAATGATAACGTGAACTTCCTCAAACTTAAAAACTTTTCTGCATCAAAGGACACTATCAACAGAGGGAAAAGGCAACCCATGGAATGGGTTTGCAAATCACATTTCATATCTGCCAATTATATATCTGAGAAGGAACCCATATCTAGAATGCATAAAGAACTCCTGCAACTCAACAATAACAGCAACAAAACAGCCCACTTAAAAAGTAGGACAAAGACTTGAATAGGTATTTCTCCAAAAAAGGTATACAACTGGCCAACAAACACGTGAAAAGATGCTCAATATTACTCATCATTAGGGAAATGGAAATCAAAACTACAATGAGATAACTTGTCATACCCAATTGGATGGCTACTATAAAAAATCCCCAGAAAATAACAAGTGTCGGTGAGGAGGAAGACACGGAGAAATTTGAATCCTCATGTACTCATGTATTGCTGGTGAGAATGTATAATGGAGCAGCTGCTGTGGAAAACAGTATGATGATTTTTCAAGAAGTGAAACATAGAATTATCATATGTTCCTGCAATCCTACTTTGGGTATAAAACCAAAAGAAGTAAAAGCATGATCTCAAACAGACATTTGTACATCTATGTTCACAGGAGTACTATTTACAATGCTCCTATGAACCATTTTTGTTGTTGTTGTTGTTGTTGTTTGTTTTTTGAGATGGAGTCTCGCTCTGGCGCCCAGGCTGGAGTGCAGTGGCGCGATCTTGGTTCACTGCAACCTCCGCCTCCCGGGTTCAAGCGATTGTCCTGCCTCAGCCTCTTGAGTAGCTGGGATTATAGGTGCCCACCACCACACCCAGCTAATTTTTGTATTTTTAGTAGAAACGGGGTTTCACCATGTCAGTCAGGCTGGTCTTGAACTCCTGACCTTGTGATCCACCTGCCTCAGCTGCACCATTTGGTTTTACAACCAAAATGTGGAAGCAACCCAACTGTCTACTGATGGATGAGTAAACAAAATATGGTGTATCCATACAATGGAATCTTATTCAGCTTTAAAATAGAGGGAAATCCTGACACATGCTACAACATAGATGAATCTTGAAGACATTATGCTAAGTGAAGTAAGCCAGTCACAAAAGGACAAATATCATGATTCCGCCTATGTGATGTACTTAGAACAGTCAAATTCACAGCAGCAGAAAGTAGCATGGTGTTTGCCAAGGGATGGAGGTAGGGGTAATGGGGCGTTATTGCTTGATGAGTAGAGAGTTTCTGTTCTACAAGATGAAAAGAGTTCTGCAGATGGCTGGTGATGACGGTTGCACAACAATGTGATATACTTAATTCTACTGAACTGTACACTTAAAAATGGTTAAATAATAAATTTTATGTTATGCATATTTTACCACAATTTAAAAAATGATAAAGAAACAAGCAAGGGAGGAGTCCATTCTTGGATCATGGCGTCCTCTCTACAGTATTCTTCAGGAGCTTATGGACATGAGGGTTGGCTATGACAGTAGTGCTTGCTGGGGAAACTGAGTCCGGAGGCTCCTGTAGAAGGGATCAAAGGCTTTTGAGAAGGTGTTGCCTCCCCTGGCAATCCCAGGGAGATGTAGGGTCTGTTGGGCCTCCCTGGCCCCAACTCTAACCTCTCAGCAGAGTTCGCTAAGGCTTGGCTGGACTGTAATTCCTATTCTTGTGTCCCCACAACAAGCTTTTTGGAGTCTTCCTACCCTCAGAGGATTATAGGAAGATATGTGGAGAGGGTCTCGGTTTCTTGCCACCCACAGCATGCAGACCAGAAGAGCAGTGAGAGGAATCAGGGTGGGAGACGTGTGTGTGTGTGTGTGTGTGTGTGTGTCAGAGAGAGAGACAGCGTGTGGTGGGTGGGGGGTGGGAGGGAGAGAGAGAGAGAATTCAGAGGATTTTGGAGACACATCCCAACTCCTGTGAGCCCATAGAGATTTCTGGATCTTTCTTCTGTCCTATCCTATGGGGTTAGGTCTTGAGTGAATTTAAGGGAGGTAGCTGCAGGCCTTGTAAATTTGGAAGTGGTTGGTGAGTGGACACACATCTCTGGATTATTCCTTCCCAAGACAGGAAGACAGGGACCACAGCTGTGTTTTCCTGTACAGCAGGCACTAGCCACATGTGGCTGCTGAGCATATGGAATATGGCTAGTGAGACTGAGGAACTCAATTTTCAACTTTATCTAACTTTAATATATGTTTACAAACTAATAACCCAGTTACTGGAAAACTTTTAAACACGTTTGAAACAATTTGTGTATGTGAGTTTGCTCCCTCATCAAGAAGTATCCTCTTGGTCTGAATACAGATCAAGTATTTCCAGTGAGAATGTAGTATCTGAACTGAGATGTGCTGAAAGTGTCAAATATACATCAAATTTGGAAGATTCAGTATGAAAAAGAGTGTGAAATATCTCGATAAGTTTTTACATTGATGACATTTGACATGATCATGTTTTGAATATATTAGATTAAGCAAACTATTGTTAATATTGATTTCACCCATTAAATTTTTTTTTTTAAAGCAACTAGGTTGGGTGCAGTGGCACATGCCTGTAACCCCAGCACTTTGGGAGGCTGAGGCGAGCAGATCACTTGAGCCCAGAGGTTTGAGGCCTGCCTGGGAAACATGGCGAAACCCCATCTCTACTAAAAATACAAAAATTAGCCAGGTGTGGTAGCATGTTCCTGTAGTCCCAGCTATGCAGGAGGCTGAGGTCGGAGAATCACCTGAGCCTAAGAAGTCCAGGCTGCAGTGAGTCATGATTGCCCTACTGCACTCCAGCCTGGGTGAAGGGAGTGAGACCTTATCTCAATAAATAAATAAATAGGCAGCTATTAGAAAACTTAAAATTACATGTGTGGCTCACATTATGTTTCTCTTGGATTATGTTGGACTAGAGTGTCCCAGGGAAGCTCAGGTTCAGATCAGTTGGGAAACTTGCGTAGCTAATAAATGGCAGAACCAAAATTTCAACCTAGTTTTCCAAAGCTGTAGTGCTTTCTTTTTTGGTTAATTGGAAAACAGTGGGTTTGATCAAGGACCTCTAACAAGCCCCATCTGGGAAGGAGGCATTGGTTCTCACCCTGGGCTCTGTGACCAAGGCACTGCTCCAGGAAAGAGGCCTGAGAGAGGCTGGTGGGCAGGGCCAGAGCTCCCCCACCCCTTGTCCCTTGCCATACAATCACCAACCAATTCCATCAGAGAGCTGTGCTTTTATTATTTCTCTTATACATGGGACCTGATATTTCATTTGAGAATGCAGTTTCTACTTAAAATAAAAAAGATTGAAAATCATCTGTAAAGAGGGAAGCCTTTAGACTCAAACAGACCATATACTTGTGAATTGTTGGACTGTGAGCAAGTTAACTACTTGGGTCCTCAGTTTCATCATCTGTAAAATGGGTGTTGGTGATAACTGTCCTGAGAGATCATGATGGTAATGAAATAATGAAGGATCTAATGCATGGCTCATAGCAGGTGTGCAATTAATGCAACTCCTCTGTCTTTTCCCCTCAAGACTGGCCCTGGACTCAGTTCTGACTCGTGTATGTGTGTGTGTGTGTGTCCGTGTGTCCGTGTGTGTGTGTAGATGGTGAACTTTCCCTAGGAGTTTCTTGCCCCATATTTTCCTTATTCCTGGAATGATTTGCTTTCAGTGGTAGTTTCATATTCATCTACAGACATGGAAGGACATGGCAGAATGAGATAAAATGGGGGATGAATGCTTCTAAATATTGCCTTTGTGATTGTATTCAATTACATGGATTTTTTCTTTGCCTGTTTGATGAGAAAGGTGATGAGAAAGGTGATGAGAAAGGCAGACCTGCAGGGGGCAGCACATGGCCAGTACTTCACTCAGGAGGGACTGGCTCATGGGACTCCTGGCTTTGTAAGAAATCAGAGCCTTCCCAGGCATAGGGGAGCCTTGGGGATTTCTGGAAGGAGCCTCAGTTCTGGTGTTGAGATATTTATTATGCCCTGCAAGATACTGATGCTGGTGGAATTAGGTCCTTGGGCTTTTTGGTCTCCTGGCCTCTGTGGTCCAGTCAGCCTCTTCCCCTATCCCTCAAGGATCACTTCTACAGTCTCCTAACTTCAGGGCTGAGAGGGACTTAAATGGTGATCTAACCCTAACATATGTTACCAATACAGGAGGCAACCAACCTTGCAAGGTGGGGATGTGTGTATCTCCTATCTTACAGGAGAGAAAACAGAGGCTCAGTGAGGTTAAATGACTCTCCCCAGGTCCCACAAGTAAGAAGTAATGGATTAAAGCTCTTTTGTTGGAAGGCATCAGAAATGACTAGTCAGTTTAAGCAAAGGAGAGGAATATGGATCCCGGGGGATTTCACAGAATGGCAAGAAAATCAACTAATGTGGCCTCCATGGGTGGGGCCTGGGGTAGCTCAAGATTGGCAGCAACAGTCTGTGGCTCTTTCTGTCCTGAAACTGCTCTCAGGAATGAGCACCAGCCCCAGTCCAGCCCAGACCCCGTATCTCTCAGACCTAAATTCAGGTTGCCGGGATAGAGGTTCTAGATGGACCCACCTGGATCACTCAGCAGTGGTCAGAGGTCAGGGTTACTAGCATAGATTTGGAGGATTTGTTTTGAGTCCTGTAGTGAGGCCCTGACAGGAACACCACAGGTGTCAACACCTGGTCGATGTTGGTCTTCCAATGCTCAGCCAGGGCCTCTGCTCTGTGGCACAGTCGTGCTCTCCAGTAGCTGTAGGCTAATCCCAACTGTAAGGTCAGCCGAGGAAATGGAAGGTGCTATTTGCATTTTAATAAGGAATCCGAGAGACCAAAGGCCTCTGGGTCCTAAAAGACTGGTTTTCTCAAATGGTGCGAAATCCAGGTATTGTAACTGATGGGACACCAGGGGTAAGGAGCCCTCCCTGGTACTTCCCGTCACACCCACACAAGCGTGCCTCCAACTTCTAAAGTTCACCTGTTCTATCTTGCCCCTTGTTCCCCAACTCCTTTCCATCTCCCTCTCCAAGGATTCAGTAATATGTTGTCTAGACACTACTGCTGCTGTTTCTCCTCCATTAATCCATTTTAATTGGAAAGTTATCATAATGCAAACTCTCTTTGGTATTATTTGCGGCTCTGCATTATTAGAACCTCACCAACTCGCTTTCCCAGCAAATTAAACTTGCTATGGAAGCAATGAGATCAGCTGCTCATATTAAATCAGGCCGCACGTTGTTAAGCGGGGCTGGGAATGGGGCTTCCTCAGCTGGGTGGGGCGCCATTGCTGGAGGAGTTTACAATGGCACCACTGTTTTTATGCTGGGGATTTGGCCTCTGTGCTCAGTTCTCTTTTTTTGGCACTGTGTATTGGAAATCAGAGATGGAAAGAAAGAGGGGACAAAAAACCCTCTGGTGGTATTTGGCCTCTCACCCCAAACCCAGGGCAAACAGCACTGATCAGAATGCACATGGCCCTAACCCCGGATGAATTACAAAGCATATTGCAGTAGTCCTAGGAGCCTTGTGAAGTAGCATGATCAATCCCTGTGTATGCAGCTGGAAATTGAAGCTCAGAGAAGGTAACTGAACTTGCTCGGGGTTGCACAGGCAACACATAGTAGACACGGACTCTAAGCCAGGTCCTCTACGTCTAAAACAAGATGGCCCGAAGGGATGAAACGTCAACCAGAGTAAGCAGACCCTTTTTACAGATCAGATCATGGAACGGATTCATTTCTAGCTGATAGTATGGAAAGCAGTTAATAAATGACCAGGTTTCGTATTTGTGGATTATCACCACCTCAGCATCTAATTTTTCCCAGTCACCCACTCAATAGAATAACATGGTTGACACTCTTGCCTGCCCACCCAACAGCCATTTCCCCCTCTTCCCCTGCTACCTGAAACCTAATTTTGTTAAGGCAGAAATGTGCCCAATCTCGGAGGAAGACCCATGATTGGTCTAGTCCGGCCACAGGAGTCTGTTTCCTCTTGTCAGTGATTGGTCTAGAGGCAAACATGTGACTCAGTTCTGGCCAATTACACCTAAGGGAAAGACTGCCAGTGACTTCTGGGAAAAACTTGCTCTCTGATGGTGGCAGAGCAGGGAAGAAACTTTGCTTGAGTTTCTCTCGTCCAGTATGGGCAGTATTTGTTGTAGTTAAAAAGTGCCCCAGTTCTTTGACCTTGCTTTCAAAGGCGAGGCTATTTCTCCTCCTGCCGAGCGTGGGCCGCACTTGGAGACTGGCTTTGAATGAAGAGAATGCAACAGAGGTGAAAGTGTGTGGCATTCGAAGAAAGGCCGTAAAAGACATTGGTGTTTCAGCTTTGCTCTCACGGCTGTCTGGCTCTGGGGGAAGCCAGCCACCACGTCATGAGGACACCCAAGTAGCCTACGGAGAGGCGCACGTAGGGAAGAGCTGAGGCCTCCTGCCAGCAAGCAGCCCTAGCCCATCAGCTGTGTGAGTGAGCGAGCCTCTTTGGAAACGCATCCTCCCGTCCCAGTCCAGCGCTCAGATGGCTACAGCCCTGCTAGCGTCTTGACTGCCGCCTCATGAGGGATGGGATTCCATCCCTCATGAGGGACCTGGCTTGAGGGAGGGACCTCAAGCCAGAACCATCAGCCACGTGGTGCCAGAATTCCTCATCTGCAGCAACCGTGTGAGATCATAACTGTTTATTGCCTTTTTAAGCCACTGATTTTTGGGGTCATTTGTTACTCAGCAGTAGATGATTAATATGCTGTCATACAACTGTCTTGGAACCAGGAGGGGCAAGACTGAGGACAGAAGCTGCTGTGGTGAAACTGGCAGAGAGATGGAATCTGGATTCCTGGTGATGTGAGCTAGTGAGCTGCCCAGCCAACCCTGGGTTACCTATTTTGGGACTTTTTGTTACATGAGCTGATAAGAACGCTTAATTCACTGTTAGTCTGGGGTTCCATTATTTGTAACCAGCTTTTTACTGTCTCAGCCTTGGGGGAATATGTGATCCTTCCAATCACATTTGGTGGCCAGCAGAGGTCACATGGTCTCCACCCACAGTCACATTAGGATAGAGAGGAGGGAGAGAGGGCCCTGCTAAAGGGCTTAAATGCTGCACGTACATTTGCATGTTGAGATTTAATAGAGGCCTTCTGGAGACACAATGCCTCCTTCCAGGGAGGGCCTAATTGCAGAAAGTCGGGCACTGTGATGGGCCTGGGGGCTCTTGTGACCCTGGGTAGGCAATTGTCTGTGTGACAGTTGAAGTGATGGTATGTTAATAGCTTCTCGATGAAAGGCTCAATCTCAAGGGGTTCATGTTTCTCAGCAGCCAAGACAGCGGGTCTCTGCAGCAGGTGGTTCGCAAACGGCATCCTATCAGCATGGCCCCAAAGTAACCGAAAGCTGCTCAGACTGTCCCGCTCTCCCCGATATCCCCCACCTAGGTGAATTCCAAAGGAGGAGGAACCAATGAGTCTGTGATGGATATTACCCTTCCCCATTAACTCTACAAGTTAGTTTTCTTCTTTTTCTTTATTTTTTTCTTTGTGACAGAGTCTCGCTCTGTCTCCCAGATTGTAGTGCAGTGGTGCGATCTTGGCTGACTGAAACCTCTGCCTCCCGGGTTCAGGCAGTTCTCCTGCCACAGCCTCCTGAGTAGCTGGGATTACAGACGTGTGCCACCATGCCCGGCTAATTTTTGTACGTTTAGTGGTTTTGCCATGTTGGCCAGGCTGGTCTTGAACTCCTGGCCTCATCTGATCCACCCTTCTTGGCCTTACAGGCATGAGCCACTGCACCCAGCCTAATTTTCTTCTTGAAACTGCTCTTTCCTCACCTGCAGCATAGGCACAGTCACACCATGAAGGCAGCATGTGGAGTTCCTGGCAGAACTGCCAGAGGTTCAAGGGTTCTCAAGAGGGTGTCCCATGCACACAGATCTAGGGAGGGATCTGTGCATCAAGTCTCTAGGGGAAGGGCCTGGGGTCAGCATTTTCCTATACACCCTCCAGGTTATCCCAGCCCACTTTGCATGTTTGAGAGCCCCTCAATGATCTTGTCTGTCCCCTAGGACAGCTGTCGCTGTAGGCAGGGCAGTGAGAATGACCCACATGGGGAGCTAAGGAAGCGAAGGCACAGTCCTGCTGGCACCCAAGGGCAGGGTCGGGGCTGGAATCTGATTGCCTGCTTCTTTTCACTGTCTGCAGTGACGTTTCTCACCCTCCTAGAAGGGGCCAGGAAAGAAGGGACCCCAGGGAACCCAGGATCAAGGAGTGTTTGAGGGAAGCAGGAGCCCTCACTCATTCCATTCATGGCTGTCAGCTCCCAGCTGTCCCCTAGCCCATATTCCTGGTTCTGGGAATATAAATAGAAAATGAGAAGCGTTTATGTAACACTTCATATGTACCTGCACAATGCCTTAAGCACTTTATATCCACACACTCAATGAATGCTCACAATTACCCTATGAGACAGGCACTGTTATTATCCCCACTTTACAGATGAGGAAACTGAGGCACACAGTAAACACTGAAAGTCCATCCAGACTCTCAGCCCCTAAAGCTGCTGAGTGGGTATTCCCTTGGGGTACTTCCAGTTGAACCCCTTTATTTTATAGAGAGAAACCGCCCAGTGAGAGAAGGGCCATTCTGAATCATACACGTCCATGGCAGGGCTGGGCCAGGTCCTGGGTTCTGGCTGCTGGGCCATGCTGCCTGCCTTGGAAAGGGGTGCTTCTGGGCTCTTGTGACCACAAGGCTCATTACCAATGCTGCAAATTGAATGAAATAGCTGCTCAGTTACATATTAATAACAGATTTGTTTGTCATTAAGGCAGCATTGTTTAATAAAATTAGTTTAGCTGAGCGTAATTACCTTCATATAAAATTCTTCCTTAAAAATTACTTTGATAAATCTAAGCCAATTAGGTGGTGTAAAGACTGGGGTGTGTGGGGTTTGGCTCTGAGCTTTCATTGGGTCCCTAAAATGACATTCCCGGGTTGGGAGTTCAATTGCCAAAGACCTTGGGTCATCCCTCTGTGGACCACTTGAAGGCCCAGTGGAGAACATGTAACTCAGCCTCTCTAAGGAAAAACTACAGACAACCTTGGATGGTCCCTTTTGCTAAACTCAAAATAGTGTTCCTCCTACTGAGGCCCTGCGGTCTCTTGCCACCCTGCCAGCTTTTCACATTTCTTCCTTAACTCTGGGGCTTCCAAGTAATTTCTCTGCTTATAGATTTTCAATGACTCCTGATTGCCCATAAGCTATGATCCCAAATCTTGATCGTATTATTCAACGCCCTGCAAATCTGGCCTTGTATTAATTTAGCGAAAATGATTACCAAATTAGGGATCAGGAGACTGAGGTCTTAGATCCAACTCTGGCCCCAGCTCATGCTGGGTGTTCTCAGACAAGAAGCCTTACCTTTTTAGGCTCCCTATTCCTTATCTGTAAAATGGGAAGCACAGTATTTTCCTTCCTAGGCGGTAGTGAGGCGCTCAGGAGATCATGACTTTGGTGCTTTATAAACTGCAGACCCCCATCCAGGCCCCACTTCTGCTCTCTCCGCCTCCTCAGCAGCCGTCTGCATTCTCAGCCTGGCCACTCAGCCTACTGTGACTCGGGATTGACTCTGGGTCCATCTTGTTGCTGGGACCACACATAGCCCTTTCTGGAACATCTGTCCTGCTCCTTTCTGATTAGTTGGCTTCTTGTTATTGTTTGAGACAGGTCTCTGTTGCCAAGGCTGGAGTGCAGTGGCATGATCATAGCTCACTGTAGCCTCGACCTCCCACCTGAGCCTCCCAAGAAGTTAGGGATACAGGTGCATATCACCGTGCCCAGCTAATGAAAAAATGTAGAGACTGGATCTCTCTATGTCGTCCAGGCTGGTCTCAAATTCCTGGCCTCAAGCCATCCTCCTGCCTTGGCCTCCCAAAGAGCTGGGATTATAGGTGTGAGCCACTGTGCTTCGCCTTGGCTTGGTTTTTAAGGTCCAATCAATACCCTCCTTTCCTGTCCCCCTCCCCTGACTGCTCTTAAGGCTCTGAGCCTTCTCCCTATCAGTTCCCTGACCTTGCCCCTGAGAATGTGTCCCAAGACAGGGGTGGGGAGGAGTGTGTGGAATCACACCCTACACGGTTAACTTCCAGGACTCTCTTTCTGCTTTTACAATTGGATTCTAGTTTTATGTCATTGTTTCTATAAACAACTCTCTGTGAAAATCTGCTCTAGAATCAAAAGATGCTTATGCCTGCCCTGGATGGAATCTCAGAGATTAGCAGGCCCAATCTCCTCATTTACAGATGGAGAAATGGAGTCACAAAGCCACTGAGTGGCAGTGCCAGGTCTGGATCTCCCATCTCCTCATTTCCAGGCTGGAGCTTACCCCCGACCTGTGTTTTCCATTGACTTCTGCTTTGCTGCAACCCCCGTTGGCCCTTCCTGAGCCTGTTGGTCATTTCCTGAACAACTGAGGGAATTTGTTTTTACCAGATGCCTGAATTTCAGCCCCGAGGAGGTGGTTAAGGGGAGTTATTCAAGCAGAAAAGCTCAGGTTAGATCCATAAATCTTTGCTGCACAACTTATAGGCCCAGATCCCCAAATGGCCCTGAAGGAAGGCAGTGGAAGGAAAGACTGCTGAGTAGGGCATAGTGCTGTATAACTCCAGGGGATACCATTCACAGACTGCAACACCTCCTGGCATTGCACAGTGTACAGCCTGCACAGCTGTACACTGTGCCCTGGGGCAGAGGATCAGGAGAGATCTAGGCAGGCATGTAGGAAAATAATCCAGCTTAAACTGCAGGGAGGTGGCTGAGACACAGAAGGAAGTGGGGCAGACACTCAGGTGGCAGAGGACAGCCTCTTATCATAGAAACCCCTGGATCCATCTGGCTTGTCATGAAGAACAGCTGGGTCTTCAGGCCTCAGTTTTCTCATTTGTAAAATGGTGAAAACAATCTGTACTTCATAAAGGCATGTAATGAGAAAATAAATGTCAACGTGTTTCAAAAGTAGAAAGTGAAATCTGAAAGCTGGGGGCGATGTTAAAGCAATGACTGGATGTCGGAGCACGGGGGTCTGGGAATGGGGAACCTCAAGGATCCCCTCCCCTCTGTTCCAGCCTGAAGCCCTGGCTGTTGGCCTGGGAGGAGAAGACCTCATTTCTGAGTGGAATTCCAGCATCCACCCAGGAAGCCAGAGCTTTGGTGACAGTAGTGTGTTGAGTGTTTTGGGGGTGGCAAGAACACTGGCCTTGCTTCCTCTGCAGAGAGAAGGGAGGACATGCCCCATTTCCCTCAGTTTACCCTGATGCGTTCACATTCCCAAGACTCATACTACTGGGGTGGCCCCTCCTGAAAGGCTTCACCAGTCCCCCAGCCAGCGGGCTTGGGCAGGGGAGGGGGCTCGGACACAGCAGCACACACAGACTGGAAAGTTCTGAAAATGCGCCTCCTGAGCACTGGCCCCCTCCTCGGTCCCCCAGCTCCCTCTAAAGCCCCTTTTGAAGGGGACCTCGGAGCTCTAATGAGTTGAGAGCTTTTATGGGAGCCCAGGCAAACCAATTAGGTTTGCTTAAAAATATTGTATTCATTAGCATGAAAATAAAGCTGAACTTTTTAGAGATAATTGCATCTTTTAAAATGTGGTAGTCTTTGTCTGGGCTTGTCTCATAAATATGCATGCTGCATAATCCTTTTGGAACCATGGTCGCAATCATGAGTAACACACAAATGCATCCAGGGTGTTAATATTCTGACAAGAGTGGGGCCTCTCGGGCAGGGGGTGCCACCGGCGGCGGCCTCCAGAGGCGTCCCTGTAATCCCCAGCTGCAGCCTGCACAGCTCACGGGAACAGAGCCCAGTCCGGGCTCCCTGATACTATAGACCAGGGCTCCAGTTCTAAATCACTCTCTTTTATGCCGCTGCCTCCAAGGGTGGGTTGGAAGATTCTGAGGCTTTGCTCAAAATGCCGGGAATGGTGGCACAGAGGTTGAGCTCCATTTACAGCTGGGGAAATGGGTTAAGTGGGTTGCCAAGGTCACCCCGCATGGATCGGACCAAGATGAAGCCCAGTTTGCCGTGGCAGACTGATGCTTGTTATCTGAAGTCAGGCGAGGGCCCCTGCCAGGGAAAGGACTGCGTTTACATTTAGCAGGGAAGGGATGCATTCCAGCTGGTTAGCCTGGGTGGCTGGGGGAAGGGTTGGCATCTCTAGCCCCACCCACTGCCTTTCTGTCAGCTAACCTCTAAGCCTCCCCAAATAACATGCCATCTAAGTTTAAGGAGTGAGCTTGCTCCATCCATCAGTGCAGCTTCAAGACAAGTCCTCAGCTCCACCTTCCCAACCAAGAATGCCCCTCAGCCATCACTGGTCCCTGTCCTACTGGGCTTCTTTAATTTCCTCCTACCCAACTTCCTCCCAAATGCAAAAGCTTTATAAGATTAATATCCCCCTTCTTGATGGAACACTAGGACTGGCCCCAGGGAAAACTGAGCTTAGTGAAGTTTCTTTTCAGCAAACATTTTCTAAGTGTCTGCTCTGTTCAGGGCCCAAGCTAAGCTTTATGGGGCTACAGAGACAGTAAGACGTGGCATCTGCCTGCCCAAGCTCACCATCTATGGGAGACAGACGCATTTGTCACTACTACTGATAGAAGGCAGGCTGCTGCCTAGGCCTGAGCCCCGGGCTCCTTCCAAGGGCATACTGTGGGGGTGTGGGGAGGGCACACATCAGTTGGGTGGGGGAAGGCTGACTGGGGCCAGGGCAGCTGGCTTTTGAAGAGTGAGTGGGATTTGGGCAGGCTTTGGGGAACACCTTGAACAGAGGAAGGTGTAGGGTTTGGGGTGTGTTTGGCAACATCTGAGCCTAGTTTTTCTTTGCTACTTTCTCGTCTCCCTCCCGAGACTCATCTGTCCCGTGGCCAGGTTCTTAGCTGTCCCCTGGCTTCTCCTCCCTAATAGCTTCTCAGGCCTTGGCCAGACCTGCCAGGACTCCAGAGTTACCTCTCCTTCCAAATAGGAAACCATCCAGATGTCACCTGTGCCTGATGGGTTGAGAAAGTGTGTCATATTTATTTATAGCCTATCCACTTCTGTCAAAAAACTTATTACACTGAACCACATGAAACTGCCCATATTCAGCCATTTTGGAATAAAATGGTGATTGTAGCCTATATGGAATGCCTTTTGTGTTAGATGCAGTGTATGCATGATTGCATTTCATCAACAGGGAAAACCTAAGAGGAAGATACTGTGACTACCCCTCCCCTATTGTATGGACTGGAAAACTGAGGCATAAAGAACTTAACTTTCCCTGGTCTTGTGGAGTGAGGTGTCCCGCCTAGGCTGCCTGGGCCACATGGAAGTACAATGAGACAAAAGGCACAGTGGGTTGGAACCTCAAAATGCAGAAAAAAGACAAAACTCCACGGCCGGGCGCGGTGGCTCAAGCCTGTAATCCCAGCACTTTGGGAGGTGGAGACGGGCGGATCACGAGGTCAGGAGATCGAGACCATCCTGGCTAACACGGTGAAACCCCGTCTCTACAAAAAAAATACAAAAAACTAGCCGGGCGAGGTGGCGGGCGCCTGTAGTCCCAGCTACTCGGGAGGCTGAGGCAGGAGAATGGCGT
The DNA here is from genome assembly GCF_000951035.1 of Colobus angolensis palliatus. Taxonomy (NCBI): domain Eukaryota; kingdom Metazoa; phylum Chordata; class Mammalia; order Primates; family Cercopithecidae; genus Colobus; species Colobus angolensis. The sequence continues at coordinate 1,499,980 of NW_012115043.1, read as the reverse complement.
GAACCCGGGAGGCAGAGCTTGCAGTGAGCCGAGATCCGGCCACTGCACTCCAGCCTGGGCGACAGAGCGAGACTCCGTCTCAAAAAAAAAAAAAAAAAACAACTCCAGAGAGGTAGCTGGGAGTAGAAAACTGCATCCAGTGACCGACTGAGGGACATTTTGGTTGAAGGCAAAATATGATTCTGAGCGTCCTAACGGAAGAGGCAATTGGTGGTGGCGGGCAGGGGGTGGGCACGGATCAGGGAACAGGCTCATTGTGTTCTCCCTGACTGTAGGGAAGAGCCTGCCTGTGCAGTGGGACTGCTCCCAGGAGAGGTCCTTAAGGTGCAGTTTCCCTAAGGGGCATGATGAATAGCGTAAGGTACACATCATTGGCCCCAGTTTTTAGAGAAAGAGCAGAGGTTATATTGGTGAAGGGCAAACCATAGTGTTAAGGTCGGAGATTGGGGGAAACATTTCTGTTTAGAGGAGGGACACCAAAGGCTTGATCCCCAGAACACAACTTCCTGGTGATCTGACTTAACATAGGGATATAATCTGGAGAACCGAGGAAAGGCTTGAAGTGGAAAGTACTTCTTCTATTGTCAGATCTGAGTTTCAATCCCTGCTCTGTAACACATTTGGTGGGTGGCCCTGGGCCAGTTAATTATGTCATTTTATACCAAGGTTAAGTGACACTAGAGCCCTTTTCTTTCCATGCTTAAATATTCCAGAAGAATTTGTATTGTAATAATAGGACTTTTTTAAAAACTGAAATTGATTTCTAATTTGTGAAGTCAGGTCTGGGTTCATGGAATGAGGTTGGGCACGCCACTGAGCCCTCTCATTGCCAATAAGGCTGGTATATCCTGGTCTTACTTGGCTCTTAGGATTCATTAAAACTCTGTTAGACACGAGAGTTATAACTCTATTAGAAATCTCACACAACCAATGTATCATGAACATCTTTCCTTTTTTCTTTTCTTTTTTTTTGAGACAGAGTCTTGCTCTGTCACCCAGGCTGGAGTGCAGTAGCGTGATCTTGGCTCACTGCAGCCTCCACTTCCCAGGTTCCAGTGATTCTCCTGCCTCACTCTCCAGAGTAGCTGGGATTATAGGCGCCTACCACCAAGCCTGGCTAATTTTTTTTTTTTTTTTTTTAGTAGAGATGGAGTTTTTCACCATGTTGGTCAGGCTTGTCTTGAACTCCTGACCTCAAGTAATCTGCCTGCCTCGGCCTCCCAAAGTGCTGAGCTTGCAGGCATGAGCCACCACACCTGGCCATCATGAACATCTTTCTGTGATCATAATTACAACACTGCCTCTCATTTTCTAATGACAACACAGCATTTCATGACATGGATATGTCTGATTTCTTAAAGCAATATGTGTATTTTTCTGCATTTAAAATAATTTTGTACCAACAGTTCTGTAATGATCAACACGGTGCATGTATAATAATATCATTGAAAATGTTGCAGCAAATAACATTTTATATGATAGCATTATGTATATATATTTTACAGTATTTGTAGAATTTAGAAGAATTGGTGCATTAAATTTATGTGCATTTAGCACGTTGATTACTCTAAAAACAACAAAAAAGGAAAAACTGGTTTACATTTCTAACAACAGTTTTGAGGAAATGTATTTCCCCAAATCGTCTACCCAAGGCTATCTACCAGGTACCCATTTTTCTGCATGTTGAATCTTCTTATTAATTTCCAGGTACTCTTTGTATATTATGGATATTAACTTTTCATCAGTTGCATATGATGGTACAACTATTTTCTCTGTTCTGTCACTTTATCTTCATTTATAGATTATTTTGCCATGCAAAAATTTTACACTTTTATGCAATTAAATCTGTAATTCTTTTCTCTTATGGCTTCTGGGTTTAATGCCTTGAATAGAAGGCATATTCCTCTCCAAGATTATATATAAAGAAATCTTTCCTCATACTTTCTTCAGCTTAAAAAAAAATCATTGAAAATACTTCTTTTGTGGGGAGGGGGAGGGGGATGAGATGGTGAAAGCAGTGTGTGGTTAGTGTCCTCTTCACCAGATATTTCTGGTTTTCTTCACTTTGTAGCCTGGGGCAGGATTCACATCTTGTGCTCCTTGCGGTTGGCTGGGGCCGTGGGACTAGTTCTAGCCAGAGTTGTGAGCAGAAGTGACGGGGCTCTTTAAGAACGGGTACTTGATTGTGGATTCAGGACTTTCTGGTCTGTGTCTAGACCTTCTCTGGCAGCGTCTGAGATGGTGGCTTCTCTGTCAGCCTGGCTCCTGTGTGATTTCAATGTCCAATCTCAATGAACATGTATCCTGAGCCAGAAATCAGCTTTCACTGTGGTGAGTCACTGAGACTGGGGGGATATTTTACCACAGCATAGCGTAGTCTATCCTGGCTGATACCAGAAGGGACCTAACTTTTGCTTTTTCCCATATAGATGGCTGGTTATTGACTTTCCTTTTTTAAAGCAGCCCATCTTTCCCTGCTGATATAAAATGCCATGTTTATCATGTCCCCAGTCCTCATAAATACACAGGAATATATATCTGAACTCTTTAGTCTATCCCATCAACCATTCACCTATTCTACTTTCATACTAATTGATGAAGCTTTATGACATATTTTCATATTTAGCAGAGCGGGTTTCAAGCTTATCTTGTTTATCCTTATGAATTTACTCTTCAGACAAACTTCAGAACTAGTTTTTCAAGTTTCATAAAACCTCATTAGGATATGGGTGGGAATTACATTGAATTTCTATATTAATTGGAGACTTTCTGTCTTTACATAGCAGATCTTCTTCTTATTTATTTTCATGTGTTAATTAATCCTCTTATACTGTTCAGAAAAATTTTTCTGAGCTCCTACTGTACACCAAGGCATTTTTCTAGCACCAAGGATAAAAGACACAATCCGTGCCACCTGGTGCTCACATTTAGGGAGAGATGGACAGACCATTGACGGTGGTCCTAAGGGAGGAGGCACACAGCGCCGTGGGAGCCCAAAGACAGGACGCAGCAAAGCTCAGTCTCACAGTCTGAAGACAAGCTGGCCAGGTTGACGGGCAGGCAAAGACCCCTTTGGGCCATACCAAGCAGCTGGAAGTGCATGACTAGGAATTCCAGGTGGGAACATGGCAGGAGATGAGGAGGAAGGTAGGGGCCAGTTCATGGACTTGATCCCCTGAACAACAGGGAGCTGCTGAAGGGTTTTAACTGAGCCTGACCCCATAGCCTTAGTGTAGCATGTATTTGGGGTATGATCTGTCAATTTAACTGGGAAAAAGAGCCCTGTAATTCCTATATTTAATTGATTAACCAATTTGGAGCATAAACCAAGTCAAAGGATATCAAATCAAATGGCTAAGAAAAAAAGGACTAAAGTCTGAAGTCTAGAAACTACTAACATTTATTGAGTGCCTACTGTGTGCCAAGAATTTTCATAGGATAGTGTTCATGTTGTCAGTGTATTGTCAGGTATTTTTACATAATATAAAACCTCACAATAACCCCATTGTCCAGGTATGATTCCTACTTATCGATGAGAGAAATGAGGTTCAGAGGTTTTTAGGTGATTTGCCACAAGTCCAAAAGCTACTTAGAGGCAGAGCTGGGATTGTGCTGCAGATTTTGTGTTTCCAAATCTGGGAGTCTTTCTGCCTCTCTACAGCTGTGTGTCCTTATAAAAAGGATATAGTTCCCAGCCTGGAGAAGAGAGGGAAGGCTCGTTCTTGGCCAAGTTTCATTTAATTTTCCATCAGTAGGTGTCAACTGTGAACTAGTCAGAAATGCTAAAATAACAGCTTAAAAACATAGGAACAGAAATGGAAATGTAATTTTAGCGTGCCTTACCAGCCCCTCCTGAAGATAAGTGCTGCTTATGGAGTATCTGTTACAGAAATGTAACACTTAAGGACTAAACTCACAGGAGTTGCTGGCGATGTGCAATTTAGCAACTTGGGCTGTTAAAGAAGAAGGGAGGAAAAAAAAAAAAAAAAAAAAAGAACCAACTCCACAAGCAGAAAATTGAAAACAAAAGGAAATGGAGAAAAAAAGCAACATAGCGTTTCTGCCTCTGGTTGTAGTTCCTCCTAATGGCCTGGGAAATAGCTTGTTGGATAAAAAAGCCTTGCCTAGGAGAAACATTAACTCAGAGATGGCTCACTTGATGGAAGGGAGGCTGGATTTAGCCAATCAGGCATCAAGGCCTTTGACTGGTAAATTAGCAAGTACCTTTCAGCCCCTGTGATTAGCCAGGTGTGGAGCCAGGCCCAGTGGGACTCCAGGATGAGGGGCGGTGGCTGGCATTCTTCCCTCAAGGGATTTGCTGCTTGAATTGGGGTGCAATATCTCCTGGAACCAATGAACTGATAATGCAAATGCAGGACAAGAAATGGATGTGTACAACAGGGACCTCATACTGCTGCTGACAGAAGGAGGGGCACAGCTCTGGTGTGGGAGGGTGCGGGAAGGTGACTTGGAGAGGGAGCGTGGGGCCACAGCTTAGGAGTGAGGATCGCCATTCGTCTCAGCTCTCACCCTCATTTACAGTGTGAATTGGGACAAACCATTTCACCTCTCTGAGTCTCAGGTTCTTCACACGGAACAGCAGAAGCTTTATCAGAAGGTTTCTAAGGCCTTTCCAGGCCCTGACACCTATGATTTTATGAATTAGAATTCGCGTTAAGGTTCTTCAGTTGCCAGTGACAGAAATCCAGTTGCATCCAGCTTAATTTTAAAAGTGGCATTTGTTGGTTTAGGTAGTTGTGAAGCCCAGAGGTAACTCTAGGTTCAGGCATGGCTGGATCCAGGGGCTCACAAAGGATTCCTTGGGCTGTCTCCCCTGGTTCTGCCTTCTCTCTGTGCTTGCCTATCATTCCACTGTAAAGGGATAGTCTTATTTAATAGTTCCAGTGGACTAGCCCCTAGGAGCTCAGCCCCATCCAAACCACAAGGAATAGGTTTCTTCCAGAAAAGAAGGCCTCAGGCACCAGCTGAAAGGGGACAGGATTGATGTGGGCAGGCAGAAATGACAGATGCTCTCCATATGGCCCTTGAATGTATTTCAGGTCAGACAGAACAAGCAGGGGAGGGGAGGAGCATTCCAAGATCTACAGGGTCAAAGTTGTGCCTTAGGCCTGGTCAGAACATTCGTGAGGCCCAGGGTAAGAGTACACACGGAGGCCACAGACCACATGTCTCAATATTAAAAGGCCATAACTCACACTAACAATCTGTTAAATAGCAAAGGTTTATCTGCTTATCTGGACACGTGTGCCTTCATAATGACCTGGAAGGTGGGTTCCAATTTAGAATTTTCAGAATCCTTGGAATTTTGCACCGGAATGAGATGGAGCAGGGAGAGACTGTAGCGCATCCCTTCTCTTCCCACCCCTGACTGCATCCACACTGTGTGGACCCCTCAGCCCACACATCCAAGCACTGAACACAGTTCCAGTAAACAGCTGACCAGGGTGTGCATGTGAACCCTCTGTTCACCCTCAGCAGGGCCAGCTGGGAGGAGATTGGTGAGGGCTCTGGAAGGGGGCTGGATCCAGTTGAGCAGTGAATCCCAGATACTGGAGCATGGTCTTCAGGTGAGAGGGTCAGTAGACTTTGGGCTTAGCCCTACAGATGCTTGTTGCAAGGTGAGGGGCACGGCTGGAGGAAGGGTCAGAATGGGGCTGATTATAGACTGTGTCCAGAGCAGGAGCCCACTTGCCTGAGTGAGGATGGCCCAGGTGGTGTCACAAAGAAGAGGGCTGGGAAATAAAACTGAAGAATACATTTGGGCTTAAATGAAGGAGAACTTGGACTTTAGGCTGTGAGATTGGACTTGTTCTATGGGCAATGAGAAGCCTTGAGGGGCGGGCCTCAGCAGATGACCATACCCACGTCCAGAGTGACCCCATGGTCCTGCATTTGGGACTGCTGCCCTCCCTCGTAACCTCTGGTACTTACAGGAGCTCCTTGGATTTAGGGCTCCTCGAGATTTAGCTTTGATGTGAGGACAAGCCTTTCAGGGGAACCTTTCCCTGGATTCCAACTCCTGCCTCAGACTCTTCCTCTCAGAGCCCCTTGGGTTCCCTTCATCACAGAGCACATCATATAGTCCTGCAGTGGCTGGCTCGGGGCTGCCTCCTGTGAGCCGATCTCATTCCTCTAGTACAGGGACTTCTACAATCAGGTCCCCCAAAAGTGTTGTTGGAAGGAAGGGGATTAATGCACGTGATTATTAACCCAAGGGAGGTGAGGTTAGGAGAAAGCTTTTGTAGACAGTATTTTGCTTACTTAAGCCCTCAGTGATGTCTCCCCTTCGGAAATCTATCTAGAACCCGACCCCTTCCACCAGCTCTGTGGTGACTGGCCTGGGCCAGCAGCTGCTGTTACTGCTGACCTGGACAACTGCTGGCCTGTCCTCAGTGCTTCCCTCCCCGCAGTCTATTTCCAACCAGCAGCCTGTTAAACGTGAGAGTGCATCATCTGCGATGGCCTCCATCTCACTCACAGTAAATGCCAAAGTCCTCGTCAAGGTCTACAAGGAGCTAATGAACAGCCAGGTCTCCTGGGGACCTTGAAAAATGCAGATTCCCATTCAGAAGCTCTGGGGTGGGTCTGAGAGTCTGCATTTCTAACAAGCCTCAGGGTGCTGCAGGGTTGCCGGGGCGGGGGCACACTGTGAGTGATGAGACCCTGCAGGATGCTCGCTGTCCCCCTCTTCTGACCTCATCTACCACCCTCACCCTCGTGATAGGGTGACCAGCTGTCCCTGTTTGCCTGGGGAGTGTCTTGGTTTTAAAACGGAAAGTCCCATATCCCGGGAATCCCCTCAGTCCCAGGCATACTGTTGCTGTCCCCCGCTCTGTGCCTCCGCTCAGCCTCACTTCCTTCAGGTCCTTTCCTGCCTCTCAGGGGGACTTCCTAGTCACGACTGCCCCTTGCCCACCCTGACGTTCTGTACTCCTCTGCCCTGCTTAATTTTTCTCCTTAGCAGTTATCACCCACTAGCATACTATGTATTTTACGTATTTATCTTATTTATTGTCTGTTTCTCTCCACCAGACAGCTCCACAAGAAGTGGAATATTTTCTCCCCTTTGTCACTGAGGGACTCCAGTGCCAGGCATGTGGTGAAGGCTCAGGAAAGATGGTTACATGATGCACTGAATGCCTGCTCTCCAAGCCAGGGCTTCTCAGACTTCACTGTGCACCTGGAGACTGTTAAACTGCAGACTCTGATTCAGGGATCTGGAGTAGGGCCTGAGAATCTGCATTTATTCCACAGATGGAGGCTCTACTTGGTGGTCTGTTTTCTTCTCCTCATTTATCTCCTCCCCTCGCTGGGAAGGAGGCAAGTTTGGACTTGGAGATGGAGCAGGGGGTCCTTAGAAGTGTGAGGAGCAGGTGGGCTGTCCAGTCCCTCTGAGGAGGGGCATTCAGCACTGGTGTGGCTGGGTGGACAACCAGCTGGCCCGTCAGACTGACGGACTCAAAGATGAAAATGGCCAGGACCAAACTTTCCCTGTTCTGTGCTGTCTTTCAGAAAGAACTGCCCCCTCCCACTTCTCTTCACGGTCCCTACAGCTGGTTCCAACAAGCAAAAGATTTCTCTCCAGAGCCGGGCTCTGTTTGGCCTTGCACCTGCTGCCGGCAGCTGTTGCCGGGGCTCCTGTTAATGGCACAAATGGAGCCTCTAATGGATGGGACCTAAGCCCTGGCTGGCAGTGGGGCTGGAAGGATGTGGGCTGTGTAGACGGATGGGAACTCTGCCAATGACTGGGATCCAGGCCGTGCTGTCAGTCAGATGGATGGCCAGACAGTGGCTAGCCAGACCCCTAGAGAGCCACACAACCAACTCGGAAGACTTCACCCTTACAGGCAGCTTTAGGGGACTCAGGGAAGTGTGGACAGGCTCTCAGCCCTCTGGGAATTCACGTTTTAGTGGAGGTAAGAACACTTTGAGGTAGAAAACACTCAAAGACTGAGCCAAGGGCCCTGGGTAAAAACCTGGGCCCAAGCTGTGTGTGTGGAACTCACCAGAAGAACTGCAGGAATTCTGATAAACTGGAATATATCTTTTCTCCTAAAGATTTTGATTAACTCTAATAGAGTGTTTTAAATTTAAAACTGAGATGCTGTCGACAAATAATGTATGCACTCATTAGAAAACTGTGACATGTAAAAGCTTTTTAATTTATGGAAGCAGAATAAAATCATGAGTGACACTGGCCATTATCTACTATTGCTAAAACTGCTTAAGGATTATAAGGGCTTACATTTGCTTGTGTTGCTAATTTTTGGATTTCTAGTTTTTATTTATTTATTTAGAGACAAAGTCTTGCTCTGTCATCCAGGCTGGAGTGCAATGGCATGATCTTGGCTCACTGCAGCCACCGCCTCCTGGGTTCAAGCAATTCTCCTACCTCAGCCTCCCAAGTAGCTGGGATTACAGGCATACACCACCACGCCCGGCTGATTTTTGTGTTTTTAGTAGAGACAGGGTTTCACTATGTTGGCCAGGCTGGTCTCGAATTCCTGACCTCAGGTGATCCACCTGTCTCGACCTGTGTAGGTGCTGGGATTACAGGTGTGAGCCACCCGTGCCTGGCCTCTGATTTTTTAAAATATGAATGTGCTCAAACACTTGCCTACAAGTTAATGACGCTGATGTTGATGCAAGATGACGCTGATGTTGGTAATAGTGCCTTTTTTTCCCTTTTCTTTTTAAATCCTAAATGTGATAGTAAATAGTGATTTTATTGAGAATATCTTATATGCCCAATTTGTAATCTCAGTGCATCCTCATGACACCCTGTGAGATAGTGGTAGCCGTTGACCATGGAGCTGCCCAGGTGCCACTGGCCCTTCATCTGGTCACTGTGTCCTGATTCCCATAGAGGGGACCCCATCCTCCCCACTGCCATTCCTTGCGCATCTGAGAGGTGACTCTACCGCAGTGCAGAGGTGTGACGTGAACTCAGGCCTGGCCCATCAGAGCATTTCCTTGGCCATCGTGGTTGATTCAGGGATGGCCACATGACCCAAAGAGAGCCAGCGATGCTTGGGAAGAAGGTCTTACTTTCCCCTGAAGGATGTGAAGCTGAGAGGATGTAGGACCAGGAGTTTCTGCCTCCAGCTTACGCCCTCCTGAGGAGAACCTGTCTGCGAGCCGTGGGTAGGTGATGCCTACCCTGGGCAGACAGTAGAGCTGGGCCTGGAGATGGAAAGCAGGGCCTGGTGACATGTGTGCTAGTTTTTGCTTGAACAAGTGTCAGCTATTTGTTTGTCTTAGTGATGTGAAGGCAAGTACCTTTTGTACTTCCACCTGCAGACAAGAAGGCCCTATCTAGAAAGATGGGATGATAAGAGCTTGAACTGGCATCTACAGAGTGTCTTATCAGATCTGGGCAGAGCAAGAAGGTGGAAGGATGGATGATAATGCAGTTTCTGATGGGATGGCTGGGTGGATGGTGGAGCCCTTCCTTGAGAGAGCCTATGGAAGAAGAGCTGATTTAGAAGGAAGGTAATGAATTCAGTTTGTGCAATACCCAGGTGCTAATGGAGTCTGGAATCCTCGAGAGTGGGTTAGAGATGGGGGTTTTGTTTGCAAAACAGAACCAGCCAACCAACCAACCAACCAAACAAACAACATCATCATCATCAACAACAAATCAACCATCCTGAAGAGAGCTGTGCAGTAGGTGGCATCACCCTAGCTGATCCAGGTGTAAGAAAGTGGTCTCTTTCCTTGCGCAAGGGTTCTTTTGGGTCTCAGGTGCAGAGTGTTGGGTTATTTCTCAGGTCTTGACACCCCATAATTACTGGTTCCTTTAAGGCCCTGTATGTTTGTTTACTTATTCCTTTATTCCTCATTGCCCTCTCCCATTCCTACTCCACCCCATAGATCACTGTTCTAAAATGTATTTTGTTTGTAAGTGTTCCTACAAAATGTATTTCATTGTTTTACCTGTGTGTATCTTTAATTGATATCAATGGACTGGTGCTATAGAGCTCATTCCATATTTTATCTTTCTCGCACAGCACCATGTTTTTTAAATTTTTATTTATTTATTTATTTATTTGAGATGGGATCTCACTCTGTCACCAGGCTGGAGTGCAGTGGCGCGATCTTGGCACACTGCAACCTCCGCCTCCGGGGTTCAAGTCATTCTCCTGCCTCAGCCTCCTGAGTAGCTGGGGCTAGAGGTGTGAGCCACCACGCCCAGCTAATATTTTTGTATTTTTAGTAGAGACAGGGTTTCACCATGTTGGCCAGCATGGTCTCAATCTCTTGACCTCGTGATCTGCCCACCTTGGCCTCCCAAAGTGCTGGGATTACAGGCATGAGTCACCGTGCCCGGCTGAGAGTCAGAAGCAAACAGCAAAACTGCTCCCAAATTCCTGACCCATGGAAATGGAGGTAATAGATGTTTGTTGTTTTAATCTACGAAATTTTGTGACAGTTTGTTACACAGTAGGAGATAACTAATATTACTGGGGAGGGAAGTTGCTGGGCCATAGCGTGTGCCTGTACAAGTTTTGATCATGTGTGTGGTTTGGAGAGTCAATATGGAAAACTGTAGTAAAGTTGCTTATTTATTTGGCCACTTCTGCATCTGGGTGGTGGGGAGGAGGTGATGGGTTCACCTCTGCATAAAGCCCTAGAAGGGTGTCAGACTCCATTAAATGCTATTGGAAAAAGATTGGCTGGGCCAGTAGATAGCATTTCCAGAGAATTCCCAAAGGATTGTCCCAGACCCCAAATCCTAGGGAGCTGTCCGTTGTGAGTCAAAGCACTCTAGTCCTTGCTGGGGCCAGCAAGAGCCTGGGGCCCTCTGGTATGAGCTGATTCCTGTCCTCTGGACCTGGCAGCATGATATGCTGATGTAAATGCAGTGACATTTGGCCGGGTAATTGAAGAGCTTCAATCTGCACATAGAAGTGACGGAAATTCATTTTCTCTTATTTTTCCAATCTTTGTCTGTAAAATAGATTCCTGCAGCGTCATTTCTCTGTTCATTCCAATCTTTGTTAAGGAAATGAAGTGCTGGAGTTGGATGTCTATTCAGAGTGCTTTAGTAATCTCCAGGTACCTGGCTGCTTTAATGTCCCAGGCCATTGGAAATTGAGCTGGTCTGGCCAGAGATTTTTCCATTTCAAGTTGTGCTTCCTCTACAGGTTTTATTCACAAGGCACAACAGAGTTCCCACTGAAGGCAGAAGAGACAAGAATAGCCAACTCCCATATAATGGCAATAATGTCCTCCCATTACAACACCCCCTAATGCTCCTCAGATTGTATAGTGCTTTGTGATAACAAAGCTAGTATGTGGCAGGACCAAGAATCTTAGGGAAGTGACTTGCCCAAGGTCAGCCCACTAGCAAGTGCAGAGCTGATAACTAGCAAGTGCAGTAGGAGATAACTAATATTAGTTATCTATATTAGGAGCCCCTGGGCTCCTGACCCCCAGTGCTCTCTGCACTCTAACCCTGTAGCCAAAAGAGTGTGGACTTTGGGTTTACTGAATCTGGATTCTAACCTGGCTGTGCTTTTTGCCAGCAGTGTGACCTTGAGCAAGGCATTTACCTTGGTAAAACTTCAGTTTCCACATCTGAAAAGTGAAGTGAGAAAGAGGATTTCAAGAAATTCAGGAGAGTGGGAGAAGTGGGTTCAAGGAGTAGGTGGCTTGAGTGGGAGCTCTAAAGGCAGGGAGGGGTTGGATCTGCAGGCCTTGTAAGACACACAGAAAAGTTCGAACTGTATCCTAGGGCAGCGTGGAGCTATAGAATACTGGGGAGCCAGGGGGTCATATTTGAACTGAGAAACTCGATATTCACTGCTGTGTGGGAGTTGGTGAGGGACGGCTCAGCCCTGTGCCAGGTCACATGGCTGGGTGAGTGTAGAGCAGGCTAGGTTTCAGCCCCTAGTTTCCCTCTTGAACTGGTGTCCTTGTCCAGTCCAGAAAGTAACCCACACGACTATATGTGACACATCTGTTTCTATTAGAAGCATTTGCTCAGACATCACCTCAAACCAAGGCAGATCTTCCCCTAAGAGGGGTTCTGTGCCAGCTGTGAAGGTGCTGACCTTCCTCCACCTTGTCACACGTGTTATCCTCACCTCACCCCTAGGAGATGGAGGGATTATCTCCACTCTGTTCATGAACAGACACAGAAGGTCAAGTCGCAGATCCAAAGCCACAGTAAGGGACCAGGTGGGGACTCTGACTGGTTCCTTTGAACCTCAAGTTTCTTTCTCCCGTCCTCCTCTGCCCCCCATCCTTCCATCCATGTGCCTCACATGTTCCTCAGCACTTCCTCACTGAACATAGAATCATCCTGTGATCCCTCAAATAAATACTTTACATTAATGTTCATAGCAGCATCATTCACAATAGCCAAAGGTGGAAACAGCCCGAGTGTCCATCAGTGGATGAGTGGATAAATAAAATATGGTCTATCCATACAAGGGAATATTATGCAATCACAAAAAGGAATGAATAAGACAAATAGTGTTTATCTTACACACACAGGTGTACTACAGGCACAACAGGGTGACTACAGTTAACTATAATTAATTGTACATTTAAAAATAAAGGATTCCTTTCAAATGCTGAGAAAAGAAAATATCAAAGAAGAAAAAATTTAAAAATAACAAAATATAATTGGATTGTTTGTAACACAAAGAAAGGAGAAATGCTTGAGGTAATGGACACCCCATTTACCCTGATGTGATTATTATCCATTGTATGCCTGTGTCAAAATATCTCATGTACCCAGTAAATATACACCTACTCCGTACCCACAAAAATAAAAAATAAAATAAATGAAATCCTGACATGCTGCAACATGGATGAACCTTGAAAACATTATGCTAAGTGACATAAGCTGGGCATAAAAGGAGAAATATTGAATGATTCCACTTATATGAAGTGCCCAGAATGAAAAACTCAGAGAGACAAAAAGTGGAACCAGGCTACTAGGGGCTGATGGGTTGGGAGGGAATGAGGGATGATTACTTCATAGGTACAGAGTTTCAGCGTGGGATGACGGAAACATTCTGGAAATAGATAGTGGTGATGTTTGCACAGTATTGTGAATATACTTACTGCCAATGAATTGTACACTTAAAATGGTTAAAGTGGCAAATTTTGTATTACATATATTTTGCCACAATAAAAGAAATTTAATTAAAAGATGGGCTTCAGACCACACTATGTAATGACTGTTTTTAGAAAAGAGTCTTCTAACTGGGGCCATGGCTTCTCCAGAGCAAGACCATCTTGTTTTGTCTCCATCTGTGGGAGTCCTGGTGGCTTTCAAGCGAACCTCCTCCCCTAGATTTGCCTTATATTAGAGTGGGGAATGATTCACTGAGTGTCATCTCTGTCCCCCTATTACCCTGGAAACTGGATTTCTTCCTTGTGGTTCAGCAGACTTGGAGCAACCAGCTTCATGGTCTGAGTGTAAATAATGCCTTTTCTAGCAATGGTCGAAAGAGCAGGGTTTAAGCCCCTACATGCTCAGATTTCCTAGGAGCCTTATCTCTCTCTCAGACTCCCTTCTCCCAAACGTCTAGGCATTTTCCAGCTTCACACATACTCAGATTTCCTAGGAGCCTCGTCTCTGTCTCAGACTCCCTTCTCCCAAATGTCCAGGCATTTCCCAGCTTCACACAGGGTCAGTTTAGTCTGTTCCCAGAGCTGAAACAAAGTGGCACCTGCCTGAGGCCAGAGGATGCGTCACTGGTCTGGAAGCTGCAACACCAATGGGACCTGCCAAGTCAGGGACAGCTGGAGTCTAGGGTGGGTGCTCACAAAGATGCCCTGTCGCCTGCAGCTGCTGGCCCTGGAGGGTGCCATCTCTGATCAGGTCTGGAATGGGTGGAACAGGGACCCTGGTGGCTGCCCTCTGCACCAGTACACATTCCAGTGCAGGATTTGGAGATCCTCGGAGGGTGAACACAAGTAATGCTGAGATCCCACTTTTTTTTTTTTTTAAGATGGAGTCTTGCTCTATCGCCCAGGCTGGAGTCCAGTGGCACAATCTCGGCTCACTGCAAACTCCGCCTCCCGGGTTCATGCCATTCTCCTACCTCAGCCTCCCTAGTAGCTGGGGCTACAGGTGCCCACCACCATGCCTGGCTAATTTTATTTTTGTATTTTAGTAGAGACAGGGTTTCACTGTGTTAGCTAGGATTGTCTTGATCTCCTGACCTCGTGATCTGCCTGCCTCTGCCTTCCAAAGTGCTGGGATTACAGGCGTGAGCCACCACACCCAGCTCGAGATCCCATTCTTAATGCCCCACCTGGTCAAGGAGTTCTAAGTGCCAATTGGTGGGTAAACCATTCAAGGCAAATTTGTTCGAAAGAGAGGGTGGAAAGGATTTTTTGGCTCTCACCAATAGCCAATTCAGGGGCTGGTTTCCACATTGTGGAACCAGGAGTCAAGTGAAGTCATCAGATTCTATCTTTCTCCTCTTGGCTTTTGTGTTCTCCTGTTGGCTTTATCCTTCATACAGGTCTTTTCTGTGGAGGAGGCAAGCTAGTGACTGGTGGTTTCAGACTCATATTCTCTCAATTTAGCAATAACAATTGAGGTTATTTTTCCCTGTCACCTCTGGCAGAAAAGTCCCAGGGCAGCCTCTTACTGCCTCACCAGGATCACCCATGCCTCCCTGAATTAATCATTGTAGTTTCCTTCAGAGAGTACTCTGGTTGGACCTGGCACTGGACCTTTACCAATGGAAGGTGGGGTTGCATGATTCACAGGTCCCTCACGACCACCAGAATTGAGGGAGCCATGTCAAAGGAAAAGTGGCTGCATTACCAGAGGAGGGAGTCTTTGGTGGGCCCCAAAACCTTTGGGAACTTGAATCCATAGTCAAGGGCTGAGCTCCCAGTGGGGCTCTTTTGTGTACATGCATTCTGAGGGTTCCTTTCCAAAGTGTGGGGCTCTCCCAGAGAAGCCAGCTTGGGCCAGGTTCTGGGGTCTACAGCCACACAAACCCAGACCTCTCATTTCTCTTGGGACCACTTTGTTTTTGTTCCAGCACACAAGAAGCCCTTCCTTCTCTGGCTGGACTCATCGAGTCTGAACTCATCTCTTGTCTTACACACGGGCAGTTGTTTTAAGGAACAGTCCCTGGTTGGACTTGCAGATTGGACACAGCCCTGGATGTACTACAGGTGCTCAGCAAAGACTTGCCTCATCTGTTTACCCTCCGGGTCATGCCCCTTCCTAACTCTACACCCTGTTGCATTGCAGGCATGGCCTCTGGAAAAGTCAAACATGGCGAAAGGAAGCGTGGCCCAGAGCAGGCACGCCACAGGCAAGTGCGTGCATGAGTGAGTGAGTGAATGATTGCTTGGGTGGATGGCCGACAGTGCTAAACTTCAGAAGGAGATGAAAAAATAAGACACTATACCCAACAGGGTTTGGCAAAAGACGTTTCTGGCCAGCTCAAGCCTGGGATCTATCACATCCCAAATCAATTTTCAGACTTAGAACAAAAATGCATATCTATCCCCCTCCCATTCCCTCTGCCTCCCCTCCCAAAAGAACGCGTCTGCGGGGACAGATGGCCCTGTGTCAGCGTCCCTGTGTGATATTGATGTGAACAGCGAGGGAAGGCGATGTGTCTCATGGCTGTAAAAATAGACGTGCATTAGGAATGCATGAAGTCAGACTCCTCCTCCGGCCACGCCAGGCGTGCTATTCTAAATCCAGTGTTCATGGGCTTGGTATCCAACCACCCAGCAAGGCAAAGCAGTGGTCTGGAACTTGACATTTAAAGGGTTTGAAAGAAACAGAAAGAGGCACCAAGATTTCTTTTTTTAAGTCAGTCTGGCTATTTCTGAATGGGGCATGCCAATGAAACTGGAGACCAAATCCACTGCATTTTTGAACCATAGCGTCTGAGAGTTGGAGGGGGCTGTAGGAGTTGTTCGGTCTGGTCTCCCTCCCAATGCAGGGATTCCTTCCACAGAGCCTCTGATGGTTGTCTAGTTTCTGCTTGGATACCTCAAGTGATGGGGTACTCTCTACCTCGAGGGGCACAGTTTCATTGTTGGGTGTTGTTGGATGCCCCTGGCTGCTGCTGCAAAGTGCTTTTAGGGAAAGATTGAGTTGATATCTAATTTCTCTGAAATGTTCCTCCACTGACCCTGGGGTTTAGGACCATTTTATACTCTTGAAATTTATATCCACTGCTATTTGCTGGGCTCCTTCTATGTGCTCAGCCCTGCATAAGGAGCTGTGGGGGATAAAAGAGAAAACATCATTTCCAAAAGCCAGCTAACACCGATCTGGGGAGATAATGAACATGTGCAGAGTAATGAGATAGGGCATGGCGACAGGATCTTATTAAATTTGACATCGTGTGATACTGCCTGTTTCCTTCCCAGTGAAAATCAGTGGCAATTTTTGCCACCCCCATATTGGTTAATGAGAACTACATTTTAGCAATGGCTCTGGCTGTGGGCTTGGAATGACCTTGGCTTATTTTAACTTGCTCCAGACCCAGCCAGCCCCTGACTGCGTCCTGTGGAGTGATCACTCACAAGAATCTCTCACTGTCCCTCTCCTCCTGAGAACACTATCGTCACCATCAGCAGCTTAGGGTCCGGGCTCCCTTGTAGCTTGCCACTACATTGCTCCCTTTGGGCTCTGTGTTCTACTCAACACTCCCCTTGAGCTAGCTCTAGCCATGCACTTGCACCCACAGATGCCTTCTGCTTCCCCTGTGCCTCTCTTTCTTTCCACATGTCCAAGTTCCATTGCCTCTTTGAAGCCAGTGGCAATTTGCCTTCTCTGTGTTCTCTGCATCTAGGTGTAAACTATTTGCTTATTTCCCAATGGCTGCAGTTTTCTCTATAGCAAAACTACGGGCAACCCCTTGAACCCTCTCTCTCTTGGCTTTTAAAGCTCACAGCCCCATATGACAAATAATAATAATAATAATAATAATAATAATAATAATAATGGGCTTGGTGTCGCAAGACTTGGGTTCAAATCACAACTCTGCCACTTACTAGCTGTGCTCTCAGGCACATCACGGACTCTCACTGGTCCTCAGTATTCACACTTGCACTGTGGGATGAATTCCACTCCCCTCTTTGGGTTGCTGATGAATCAAGACAATGAATGTAGCAAGTCTTTACCAAATATACACTGCCTTACAGGTAGTGGTTATTATCATTGTCCTGCCTTCTTTTAAAACAGAAGGAAGCTGGGCTTAGGCGCTTTTAATGTCCTTGGAATGTATATCAGCAGGTATTTTCGGGGCACTTGCTGTTTGTATAGCCTTGTTTGATGCCCTTAGGGGGTTAAATGCAAAGGCATGGTTTCCAGCCAGGGAGCTCACATTCTGGAGAGATAATGAACACATGTGGAGAAATGAGCCTGTGGGATTGGACAGGGTGTTATTAAACTTGACATTGTGTGATCCTGCCGGAAAGTAGCGTAGGGTTCTGAGAGGCGGTTGCGGACAGCAAGGGTGACTGGGGTGGGCTTCCTGGAAGGGGTATCCTGGAGCCAGAGCATGAAGGGTAGGCGGGTAACCTCTGGGAAGGTGGAGAGGAAGTAGGAGGGCAGTCGGCAGGGAGATTTCTCTGAAGAATGCAGCCCACCCTGCCTGCAGTTGGATGAGAGAGAGGGACTCCTCTTCAGTCAGGTGCTGTGCTGGGTGCTTATTTGCATCTCACAACTCTGAAATCAAAGCTAGAGAGCTGCTTATAGACAGTTTCTCATTTACAGATGAGAAAACTGCAGCTAAGGGAGCTTTAGTGACTTGTCCAAGGCCCCACACCTAAGAGGGGATGGAGTGGAGGTTTTCCATCAGGTGAGCAGCAACTCAGAAAGTCTGTTAGACCCTTATAAGGGGAAAGGCCAACTCTCAGCCCCTGTCCCCGGTCAGCCTTGAAACCATCTTTGCAAGCATACGACAGTGAGAAAAATCTGACATGGGAAAATTATGACAGTGAAAGAAATCTGACTTAACCAACACCATCTTGCTTTTAACCTCCAAGCTGCCCTTGTTCATTCCTGGGCTGGGCAGAGGCTGGGTGAAATATAGAAGGAATTTAGTTTGTAGTTTAACTTTGAAACAAAGACGGTAACAGCCTCTTCCTGAAATAAACCTCCTCCTTGCCTGGAAACCAGATCACCTTTGTAAAGCTAACAAATGAACCGCAAGATCAGAAATTACAGCTCAGAAGTCATGCAGCCAGAGGCCACAAGATTCCTAACCTCCCCACTTGCTCCTGTGGATAACGTCACTACTGTAAAACCCGAGATCGGTGTTCTAGATATTTTTCAACCCTGCATTCTAATGAACCAGCTGGCACCACCCAGATGGGTAAACTGGCTCAACTGGTTCTGTGATCCCACTCAGGAACTGAAGGCGGGGGGAAGAACTTGCTTCAACCCCCATGACTTTCTCCCAACCCAGCCAATCGTTGTTCCATACTTCTTGGCTCTCTGCCCCCCAAATTATCCTTAAAAAACCCTCGTTTCTGAATTTTTCAGGGAGACTGATCTAAGTAATAAAACTCCAGTCTCCTGTTTAGCTGGCCCTGTTTTTATTAAATTATTTCTCTACTGCAATAACACTGTCTCAGTAAATTGGCTGTATCTTGTGCCATGGGCAAGAAAAAGCCATTGGGCCATTGCAGCCTTGACCTGACTGACCCCAACAGGGCTGGGAACCTGACCTAGCAGCATCAATCTACAGAGTGACCAGTAACTTAGTGTGTGGCTTGGTGTGAGAAGATGGGCCAAGCAGATTCAGGCTCTTGGGAATTGGAATTAAGAAACCCAGAGAGAATAAGGCAGGTAGAGTCAGAGACAGATTCTGAAATGATATCTGTGGGTAGAGGTAAGGCTACAGTTGGCCTTTTGCAGGCTGAAGCTGAGAGACCACAGAAATCATAAAGAAGCAGGAAATGGCTCTCAGGCCTTGAGAAGAGAAGGCAAGTGGGGAAGCACTAGTGGAGATAGATCAGGGACAATATGCAGAGAGGCTGTGAAGGAGAATGACCATGCAGCCATGTGAACAGACTGGGTTCTTGGGTTCCCTCCGACCACATCTAGTTATGATCTCCATCCACAAATGAGCTCCCTCCCATTTCCTGCCACCTTTCCTGAGGGGGAAAGGTTTATGGTTCCAAGTGCCTAACCATAAACCCTCTTGCGCCTCTGTTCTGTCTCAGGAAGAGGACTGGATATACACTTGTTATTCTTTTGGGAGGCATGGTAGTCAAACAATAGGACTGAGGAGTGACTGCAGAGTCAGATGTCTTCTCCAGCCACAGCACACACGTCCCACCCTAGCTGAGGCAGCACTGTGGGCTGGCCTGGCTGTGAGCCTTGTGGGACTATGAGAAGCTTCCAGCTTAGGACCCAGAGTCTCAGAGGCCCCAGGAGAGAGGAGGAGACTGGAGAGGCTAGCAGGCACAGTGACTTGATCCAAGAAGGTCCCTGTGAGGGGTGCAGGGGTAGAAATGAGTCAAAGGGCCCAGGTAGTGGAGAGGAGGTGCAGAGCATTGAGGGCCCTTGGGCACAGAGCATCCCAGCTCTGCCTGTCACTCACCTTTGCCAAGGCAGGACCCCACATTTGGTTTTGGTTTCTCATGAAGTGGGAGTGGATCCCAAGGGCTGAGGCTAGCATCCCCTGGACCAACCAAGAGTATGCATGGGTAAGTGGGGATCAGAAAGGAGGAACGAGTCAGGATGCCATTCTTCTAATCCCCAGCAAGTCAATTTAGCCCCCACAGGCTCATCCATCTCCTGTCACACATTTAACACTTACATTAAACACACCTTCCTTCTCTTTCTGCAGAAGTATATTGGTGGCAGGAGTGTGGGTTTGAGGCCAGGCCTGTGCTGACTGCCAGCCTGGCCACTTTCCTGCAGGAGGGCCTAGGGAAAATGTTGTGAGTGTCCTTATCTGTAAAACAAGACCACCACACATCACTTAGGACTGCGAGAGGACTAAAGGACATAATGCACACCTGGCACACAGTAGAAGCTTAGCCAATGGAAGCTGAGCCAGGAGCAAAGCCACCTCCCCTCCCTCCTTCCTTCTGTAGCTTTAGTCCTGGGTTTGGAAGGGTCTGTTTGAGGAGATGAAGTAGACGCCGCCGTTGGCTTTTACACCGTCCTTGATGAGAAGCCAGTGATGAGGAACTGACTTTACCTGGGAGAGCCCTAGACAGGGCCCTTCTATTCTCATTATTCTATGCCCCCGGTCATCTGACCACCTGGGCCTTCCCACCAAGGTGAAAAAGCCTGAGGGATTTTTCACCCAACCTTTTTCTGGAAGGTTTTGTTTGCAATACAGACTTTACAGACAGACTTTACAGTTCTGGGACCATTGACTCAAAAGAGTCCCAGAGGCTGGATATGAATCAATTCTGCCTTCACCCTGCCTTTTCTTCTTCCTTCTCTTCCTCATTTTAAGAGAAAGGCTCTTTGTTGGTGGCAATTCATATAGGTCAGTGAACCAGACTCCTAACCTCCCTGTGTGGACTCTGCCTGCCTTGCTTGAGCTGAGAGCTTTCACGCCAGAAGGAGTGGCTGGAAGTTGTACTCCTAGGAGCTGTAAGCCGCGGGTAGGCTGAGTGGCAGGTTCATCCTACAGGTCAGAAAGCAGCCTGCAGAG
Source organism: Colobus angolensis palliatus (assembly GCF_000951035.1). NCBI lineage: Eukaryota > Metazoa > Chordata > Mammalia > Primates > Cercopithecidae > Colobus > Colobus angolensis. The sequence continues at coordinate 1,479,329 of NW_012115043.1, read as the reverse complement.
TTCAAAGGGGAGGGGCAGGGTGCTTGCTGGTGCTAACTGGATTTGATATCCTGAGAAAAGTTATATTTTGGATCCAGCATTCTCTGATTTGTCCTCCTCTAGCTTCCCCAAGGGTCATACAAATATTGGGAGACTCACAAGCATTGTCCCCCACTGGTGAACACCAGGAACAAGTGGGCAGCGGGGGCTGCAGAGTGTTTCTAGAGAAGGAGCTTAGGGGTGGCACCTGCCTGGGTGGCACAGTGAGCGCACTGTACTCCTAGGTAGATTGGATATTGACTTGGAGAGGTCTTGAAGAAAGGCTGGTGAAGGTGATCGACAGCCTAAATCTCCGAATCCATCTCCTGATGCAACCTCTGACCCAGCAACCTCTGGGTCTTGCTGTTATCAGCTCCATCAGTTTTACTGGGTGAGTAACTCATTTACCTGCTGTTATTGCCAGGGTGTCATCCTTTTCCTAGTTCCTGGTGGAGTTGGAGATATGCTATCGGGAGTCCTTTTAGAAAGTGCCTTGTCTCCTATCCCGTCTTTATAGCCCTGCATCTTACATCTCCAGCGACCTTGGCCCACAGCCTGTTAAGGGGATTGGTGCTGAAGGCTGCTAAGCTCACCTTGAGAGCCCATGATAGCAAAGGCTGGGGTGATGCTCAGAGCCTCCTTTGTTCTTTTATTTGCCCAGCCCTGAGCAAACAAGCCTCAATAAACTAAATGGCATTTGGATATTGAAAATGCAAAGAGAAAGTGTCTGGAAGAACAATAAAGGAGTTAGAGCAGAGGTTGCGTGCAGGAGGAGATTACATTGTCTAATTCCCCTCAAAGGCACCATGGTTTTCCAAACAAGAAGTGTTTATCTGAAGCCTGGGTGAGAGCCCAATCAGAGTTTTGCTCTAACAGCATCAACCTTATTTGACTGGATGCTGACTCAGAAGCTGTGATTTTGCAGGCAGGACATGTGCGCACAGCTTAGCTAGGCCCCAGGAATGATACAAAATGATGCCACGTCGCAGAAGCCCTTGGCCTCAATAGGGAGGAAAAATGGAAGAACAAAGCAACTGGGGGACCATAAAGGCCTGAACCAAGAGGCAATGGTTCCATATGCTTCGCTACCTCTTCCAGGGAGCTTCTGGCCTCTCCTGGAAATCAATTACTTCTTTCTTCCCTGTGAATCCACAGCACTTGGCTAGCACTTCCATTATTGCACAGAATTAAGTTTCTATCTTTGCATAGTGAATTATTTATATTTTTGTTTCTCTCATTAGACCAGGGGGTCTGCAAACCATGGCCCAAGTAGCTTTTGTAAATAAAGTTTTATTGGAACATGGCCACACTTATTTGTTGATACGTTGTCCGTGGCTGAATTTGTGCTTGAAAGGCCGAGTCGGGTTATTATTGCAACAGAGATGGCCTGCAAAACTGAAGTATTTACCATCTGGTCCTTTACAAAAAAAGGTTTGTTGACCTCTGATTAGACCATGGGCTGGTTGAGAGCAGGGACTGGTCTTACTCATATTTCAATCCCTAGGCACAGTGCTGCGCACAAGATGGACTTCCATAAGTGCTTAATTAAGGAAAGAAGTGTCCGAGCTGGAGAGAATGAAGAGCATCAAGGGGGAACAGTTAAATTACTTAAGAGCAAGAGCCAGTTTTCCTAGGACTTTAAAAGCCTTCATTTACATATACAGAGTTGATAAGCTAATTACACAACAATCTTGTCCTAACCGTTAAATCAGCCCCCTAAGGTCTTGTTAGATAACACCTTGTTAACCTAGTTCAAGGAAACCTGCTGTTTCTCGAAAATAATAAAAGCTCAATTTCTGCAATCCAAACTCGACTCCCCCAACCACTCCAATCTCTCTTTAGTCTGAATTAGATATTAAATTGACATTTCCACTGAATTGGAAACGACCATGAAAATAATCAGTATCTCACTATGAGTATGGAATTTCTCGAACTGTAGAGGCTGGCTGAGTGCAACCCTATTTTATCCATCCCACACTGTAGGCCTGGTCCTCAGGGCTCACATGCTTTCCCAGGGCCTAAGAAAATGATCGTGACATGGAAATTTAAAAAGTTTTGCCTCCAAAATTAACATTCCTTGCAACTGAGCAAAACCAATATGAAAGAATGTTTAATTAGAGTCTACTAAGCAAATGACATTATGCCAGCTCCAACTCGACTCCTACAGTTATTTATAAATTAGATTAAATGGGGGATGTGGGTGCATGTTAAGATGTTAGGCATGACATAAGCATGGTGCCTCCTGATGTGAAGATGGATGCAGAGGAGGATGTGCATTTTGTGAGGCCCAAAGCTCACACAATCTTAGGACCTTTCTTTAAGAAAATGGATACAGCACTTGAACCCGGGAGGCGGAGGTTGCAGTGAGCTGAGATTGTACCACTGCACTCCAGTCTGAGCAACAGAGTGAGATTCCCTCTCAAAAAAGAAAAGAAAAGAAAAGAAAAGAAAATGGGTACAGCAATATCTTACTTCTGCAAATTTTAGCCAAGCACATGACCAGGCAAACACTCTGTATGGGTACTTCCAGAGCTCTGCAATGACCAGGGCAGGTGAGAGGCTCTGAAGTCCAAGATTCCTCAGCCTGATGGTAAATACTCCCCAGGGTGGATGGGTTGTAACATCAATTGTGGTAGAATGAGGTTGGAAAGTGCTGTCAACCCAGGCTTGGAGAGTCACACCATTCCCATTAACTCTACCACTCTTTAAAGGTTCTGAGAAAGTCCTCCAGTTCAGAAAGTTAACTTTATTTGACCCAGAGTTTTCAATTTTTTTTCTTTTTTTTTTGCTATAGAGACCCTCTCTGGGTGAACATTTTTGAACATCTCAGAAAGGGCTGGGAAAGGCTGACTTAGTCCCTTCTGCCTTCCCCTGTCCCTGCAATGCTCTTTCATTTTATGGAGAAGGAAACAGCAAGGACTCTGACTTCTCTGTTATCTCAGGGCAGCTGAAATTATTCCTCATCCTCAACCTCAGGTTGCAGACACGGCAGGTCAGAGACGAGTTTTTCTGCAGAGGGTGGTCAGGGAGGAGAGGGATTAGCGTAGGGGACAGGGCCAGACCTACTTATAAGGGATTTCTAATGTAATGAAACACTTCCTCCAGAAAAAAAAAAAAATCCGCACCTTTCTTTTTTCAGAATTTTAAAAGAATGGGACATTTTGCTTCAGATGAGGGCAAAAGTGGCTTGATGTATGGATTCCTGTGTCTCACTTTCTGTTGCTTTCTTCTTTAAGAGTTTAGCCTAAGACTGGAAACATCATTTTCAGGTCCCTGTGCAAAATGGAAATGCTGGGGCTCCCTGTTCCAGAATTATTCAGAATTTCAAGAGAGCATTCATCCAAGTGGGGGGTGGTGCCCTTCGGAGCTCAGGCCCTGAATAACTAGCTGCACAGGTTGCGTGCCCATGAAGCCAGTCCTGGTTAGTGCGTATTCATGTTTATTTATTTCAAAGTTCAAAGTTCTGAAGATATTTAGAGTCTGTATGGAAGGCCTAGTGGCGTAAGAGATTTTAACATAATGAGCCAGATCTGGGCACCAGTGTGGAGATGCATTTTTATAGGGTGAATCATTAATTGGGCATTCTAAGAGTCACTCAGCCTTTTCAATGATTCATCAGCCATGCTGATGCTGTTGTGTGGTTCATATTATTGTTGTAATTAACTGATGCTTGTCAAATGTAAACCTGGCTCTAACCTGGGTGTTTTCAAAAACAACACTAGTTACTGTGTATCCAGGTAGAAGGGGTCAGCGTACTGTAACTCTCTGTTTTCCTGACTTGTAATAATTAACCCCTTCTCTCAGGGGACTCAGTCTCGTTGTCTTTCCTGTAAACAGTTGGTAACTGTGAGTGGAGCTCTGGAGTGAGAAAGGGGGTACTGCTTTTCCTGCGTCAAGGGCCTGCATGTTCAGAAGCAGCAGTGTGGCATGGGAGCTTTTACAGCAGCAGAGTCAGGGGTCAGTTCTTTCACTGCCTGGTAACTTGGGCTTTCCAAGGGAAAGGGAGGTAGTCACTGCAGGTGAGACAAAGATAGTGCTTGGTAAGGGATTTCGGGGATCCTCAAGTCCAGAGTGGATTAGATGGGATTAGAGACCCACTCTAGGTTGTTACTACCTGCATCTTAATCCACTCTAGAGCTGAGGCTCCCTGATCCCTCTAACCAGGTGCATGCTCACTGGGCTTCCAGCTTCCAAGCCTTCTACCTGTGGAATGCTTGGTCCAATGTCTGGGGCACCCACTCTTACTCCAAACTCCTCCAGATCTGCAGAGTGGCCCAGCATATTCTCTTCTGGAAAGGAGGTCTTTGTCTAACAGAAGTGAGTCTGTAACCCTAGGCCAATTGAAGAAAGGGGTGTGGTGTGCATATGACCTGTTTTCTTGCCTCCAGGGCAGGTCAAGGCATCCTTCCTTGACCCTTAAAAACAACAGTGGTTGGCCGTGCACGGTGGCTCACACCTGTAATCCCAGCACTCTGGGAGGCCGACGCGGGCGGATCATGAGGTCAGGAGATCGAGACCATCCTGGCTAACACAACACGCCTCTACTAAAAATACAAAAAATTAGCTGGGCGTGGTGGTAGGCACCTGTAGTCCCAGCTACTCAGGAGGCTGAGGACGGAGAATGGCATGAACCCGGGAGGCAGAGCTTCCAGTGAGCCGAGATCGCGCCACTGCACTCCAGCCTAGGGGACAGAGTGAGACTCCATCTCAAAAAAAAAAAAAAACCAGTAGTGGTTTTAACAAGTTTTCCCCTTTTTGCTTTTAACTTTTTCTTGGTTCATAGTCTGCATGCTACTGTCCCATGGAGCCAGGAAGAGAGAGTGGGGTCTGATGGGGGCTAAGAACCTTGTGGCCTCTGCCTGAGCTCTGTGGGACCACGTCAGGGCAGGGATGGGAGTGCCCTGGGCCCGGAAGCAGGTTGGCCGTGGCTCAACACTCACCAAATGCACCCAACCTTGGCTAAGACTTCTCCTTATAGGGGGATCATCAATACCACGTCTTCCAGGCCCATTTTCCTTACTTAACCAGATGTTAGGCCACGCAGATTGGAGAAATATAGTTATCTCTACTTAACACATCATAAATTACCATAATAAATTATCCCAGTGTTTGTATGCCCTTGTTCCCAAAGCAAAGGGTTCTGAAACAACCTTAGTTGAGATAGACGTTTCCAGTGTGGACAGGTATATCAGTAGGTTGAGAGGAAGCATGCCAACGCAGGTATAATTTACTTATTTGTTTTTAATTGCTGTAGAGAAACCCTAATTCATAACTGTTTGCTGGAGATGAATTGGGTCCCCCATCTGCTCCACTTCCAAGGCAAGCTTAAACTTCTCCCTGATAACCTGTCAGTGGTTTTGCCTTCAAAGACCCAGCCTTATCAGCCCATTTTCTTATTGCCACAAAAAAACCTGTGCCACCACTGACCTCCTCTGTGACCTGGGGCAAGTCCTTTCCTTACACTGGGTGTCCACTGCTCCATCTATAAGCAGAAGGTAGTAGACCAGCCCATCTCTGTGCTGGAGAACTTTGTCTTCAAACCCCACAGCCTTCTCTTCAAGCTGAGGGCAGGGCTGCTGGTTAATGCAGGAGGAGGAAGCCTTAAAGAGGTCCCTCTGGTGAGGAAGCCCATCTGAGCGGCTCTCACAGGCCACACACTTGAAACCAAGTGTGTGTCTCCACTTGTATGGTAAAATTTCGGTGCTGATGAAGGCTCTGATGGTAGGTTTTCTAGGGAAGGCTGGTGGGTTTCCTCATTGGGAGCAAGGCATCCTCTGCAGTCACATATTGGCAATGACAGCTCCTTCTCACTAGGGTCTGTCCTGCCCACATCACAGAAATAGCCATATAAGTCTCTATTATTTAATGAGGGCTTATCATGGGTAAGGTGCTGCACTGAGGGGCCATCCCTCCAGGGGTATTATTTTCATTTCACAAGCAGAAGTGTTGTTGAAGTTTAGAGAAGTTAGGTAACTTGCCTAATACACTGTGAGTGGCAGAGTTGGGATTCTACCCCAGGCACTGAGCTCTGAAGCCTGAGCTCTTGATGACTTTGCCTATATCCTTCCATAAATGTAATCTTTAAGCTGTGGCTGTTCCCTGTTAAGCCCCTGTTTAAAAGTCCATCAAAATAGATGGCTCCTTCTCTGAGTCATAGCCTTCTCCGATTCTTCTTATCATCGTGAGACCAGATACCGAGAGGCAGAGATGGCCAAAAGGTTTTAAGTTCCTTCTGTTCTCTTGTAAAATGCAGTGCCCAGTAATATCCTGGTGTTACCCATACTGCTATGGCCTCTAGTTGAAGATAGGAGTGCTGTGGGTTTTTTCTTGGCAAGAAATTGTGGACCAGAGGTGGCATTCAATCACAGTCCTCTGGTCTCATTTGGGACACAGAGGGCAAGTCTTTTTTTAACCCTATTATTTTACAAAAATATTAAAAGGCAAGCAACTAGGCATGGTGGCTTATGCTATAATCCCATCGTTTATGGGAGGCCGAGGTGGGGGGATCACTTGTGGCCAGGAGTTCGAGATCAGCCTGGACAACACGGTGAGACTCTGTCTCTACAATAGTAATAATAATAATAATAATTAGTTGAGTGTGGTAGGGCACACCTGCAGTCTCAGCTACTTGAGAGACTGAGGCAGGAGGATTGCTTAAACCCAGGAGCTTGAAGCTGCAGTGAGTTATGATCATGCCACTGCACTCCAGCCTGGGTGACAGAGCAAGATTTCATCAGACTGGGTAACAGAGTGAGACCCTCTCTCAAAATAACAGCAAGTAAGCAATCATGGTTTTTTGACTTTTCAAGGAATTTGCAAACAACATATGTTCCCTTCACCCATCTAGCTTTTGGGGAAGGACACCCAAATTCCAACAGTCACCTACCTAGAAAAATAGATAACCACAGCCACGGTCCATTCCATTGCAACTTGGTGATGTCAGAAGGTCTCAGGCTCAGGAGGGGCACCCCCCAGGACCTCTCAGCAAATATCCCGATTCCTTAAACTGGTTCAGTGTTTTCTGTCTGCAGAGTGTGCTCCCACCTTGGAGTGGGCTTGTCTGGCTTGACCCTGAATATGCCTAGCAGGGACTGCACCCCTCAGTTCATAGATACAGAGGTTGAAGGTCAGGGAGGTAAAGACAAAAGGGGCAGCCAGTCAGAGCCAGCAGCTGTAGCCCAGATTTCTTGGCTCTGATTCCAGGATTCTTTCCACTCCACCGGCTCTCATGTATGGACAACTCAGGGGTCAGAGTAAGCACCTTTATTTCTGAATTTTCTTATTCTCTCCTGTAGCCTTATGACCAGTGATCAGAAGATTTATCTCTTCCTAGCTTTGGACTTGCACCCAGCAAGTTTCCATGCAAGGCAGCTGCCTTTAAGAAGAACAGAAGAGTCCCAGTTGGGCTTATGGGGAATGAAATCAGTCGCAAGCCCCTATCTCTCTGAAAAGTTGTTATTAAATTCTGTGCCTGGCCCTGACCTGGATTTAAAGATTTGCAAAAAGACAAATTCCAAACAGATGCCCATTAGGGCCCTGACAGCCGCAGCTTAAAGATAACATTTACATTCTGCCGGGGTTTGTATCTCTCTGTTCCCTACTCGGCCCCTCTCTTTCCTCCGGTGGGATCAATACCTCGGTTGAGGTTACGTGGAGGTGGCCACATTCTTTTAAGCTGTTTGCTCAGTGCTTGGTTTGCTCTGCTAACACGCTGGGCACTTCTTCCAACAGCCCTGTTTGCCCAGCATTAGGGCTGTTTGCCGAAACACCTAGCCCAATCCGAGGGGGCTCAGCTTTCTAAACAGTTGGTCCCCGAATCTGTCAATCAATAACACCAATTGGGTTCCTGATACGAACAGCAAGTGTGGCCAAGTCCAATATTTGCACAAACACTGCCCCCTCCCCCTGCACCTGACTGTCCCCCAGCTTGCCTAAAAGGATGATCACCAGACGCACAGGCTGCTGGGAAGATACAATGTTGGCAAACAGGGAGCTGGTTCCAGGAAAGAAGGGCACATGAGCAAACATGATGGCCCCTTTATGAGAGGTAATTTACTGAAATGCACAGCGATTACCTGCTCATCCAGCCCTGGTGTAATTAAAAATGGCAGGCTAGGGGCTCTGTTTCCCTCGGCGCTGGCAGAGAAGCCTGGGTTTTGACTTGTGAAGCTTGAGGTTGGATGTGGGAATTGGCTTGCAGTCATAGGCGATGAGAGGGACATTAGGATATTATCAAGCCCGTGAACCCAACTCCCGAGAAGGACACAGCAGAGCAAGAGAAAAGGTACCTTCAAAAGAGGCTGGTGTTCAGTGGGTACAGGCTTTTCTTTTGGGGTGAGGAAAAAAATGTTTTAGAACTTGTGAGAGGTGTTGGTTGTGCAACATCGTGAATGGATTAAATGCCACCGAATCGTTCTCTTTAAAATGGTTAATTTTATGTTGTGTGAATTTCATCAAAAAAAATAAAATAAAAAGGGTGAATCCCAATGAACCCAGGTCGTTTACATTTCAGAAGCTCTAATGCCTAACTCAGGGTTTGGCTCAGAGTAAATGCTTAATAAATGTTTATTGAAAGAACAACCTAACATTTGCACAGTCAACAAAGCTCTTTGTTATACATTAGCTCATTTCATTTTTAAAGAACCCTCTGAGGTGGGCAGGGGTAAGCATTCTCGTGTTATAAAGGGGAAGCTAAGGCTTTGAGAAGAGTGTGGTTTGCACAATGTCACGTAGCTGGTGACAGTAGTGCCAGAATTCAAACCCAAAAGTCTTTGACTCCAAAGTCTGTGCTTGTAAAGCAATACTATTTTGTCTACCTCATGGCTTTCAGGATGGGAAACAAAGCAATAGGGTTTTAAAATATGTTCTCCCCCCTTCTTCTTTTTTTAGGGTATTTATTACTAAAAGTGTTTTAGAACTGGACCATTGAGTAAAGTTACTCCATCTCCTACCATTCCTAGCACAGTGCTTGATAAATATTTGCTGGCTCATTCAGCTGCAGCTGCAGAGACCTACCTGTGGTTGCTGTGGCGACTGTCCGGGCCAAAGCTCAGGCAGCTGGAAGTATCAGTGAAGCCAGAAGATTTCAGCTGTTCAGGGTCTGTGAGGAGGAGTCAAGGTCTGCGGTTTGTGTCCTCTGCATAGCAATGGCACTGCAATGGACGAGCCTGGTGCAGGGCTGGGCTGTCTCGCTACTGTCACCTGCCTGTTGAGGGATGATGGTGGTTGTTGAGAGGCTGGATCAGACCCCAGAGGTGGCATGGATGTGACATATTTGTTGGACTTACACAGTCTTGTATTTTATTTCCATCTCTGTTCCCTCCTTCCATGAGATCTTGGGTGGTGCTTCATCAACCCTGAGTAATCGTTTCTTCCTCTGCAAGATGGAATAAAAAGGTTTACCTCACTGGGCTCATGTGGGTGAGGAGAACTGAAGAGTCTGAGAGCACCAGCATGGTGCTTGGCACGAGCCAGAGGCTACAGAAAACACTGCCCTCCCACACTCCACCTTGGAGAGACTCAGAAGAGAACAAGCTTCGTTTGAAAAAAAGGAAAACAGCTCAGGCAATGGGGTGGCTTAGAGTGAGTACCCTTAATAGGCTTGATCGCCAGGCGCGGGGTGGATCCCGAGGTCAGGAGATCGAGACCATCCTGGTTAACACAGTGAAACCCCGTCTCTTCTAAAAAATACAAAAAACTAGCC